>NW_006287548.1:4658327-4660111 GCF_000327345.1 Myotis davidii
AAATACCATACGGGGAGAAATTATACATAATTTTCTCACTGGGGAGTTGAGTAATAGTAGTGTACAGTTTAAAATATTTGTATACAGAGAATACATGGGAAACCCTTCTGCTTTATGTTTTTCACGATGGTTTAAATCATGACAAGCCTATCCTGCGCCTCTTGTTTTTGGCACTCAGAATGTACCGACTTCTAATCCTCTCCGCAGCCCGGTGAGCAGCGCTGCCAGCATCTCTGGGCCGGCCAGTGGAGGGGCTTCCTGAGCTCTGTTTCCGGTCTTGCCCTGCTGTGCGCTGCTTTCACACAGCACCATATGGTCTTTCAGACAGTTATTACCACTTGCTCAGAATCCTGAAAGGGTTTCTCGTTGTACTTTTCCCCAGTTTCATTGACATATAATCGACATATAACACTGTATATATTTAAGGTGTACAGTGTGTTGATTTGATGCACTTATATATTGCTAAGTGACCACCACCATAGCATTCGCTAACACCTCCATCATGTCACATAATTACCGTTTCTTTGTTGTGCTGCGAACATTTAGGTTTACTCTGTTACTAACTTACAAGTATATAATTATTGTTAACTATAGTCATCTGTACATTGGGTCCCAAAATTTACTGGTCTTAAAACTGTACCCTTAACCAACATCTCCCCATTTCACCCCTTCCCATCATACTCAGAAATAAATCCAAACACATGACCTGGCTCTGCTTAACTTTCATAGCACTCTTCTTTATCTTACTTCAAGTCAGACATAAACACCTCAAGCTCATTCCCACTCCAGAACCTTTACACCTAAAGCACATATTTCCTTCCTGGAACATTCTAACCCCAGTTCTTTGTATAGCTAGCACCCTCCACATCATTTGAGTCTTGCTTCTGAGCTTACCTCCTTGAAGATGCTTCCCTGAACACCCTATTGAAAATAGTGCCTTTCTCATGCCTTACTAGCTTCTTCTCATTTTAAATTTTATATTAAATATATTAAATATTAAATTTAATACTTTAATATTAAATTAATCATTTTATGTATTTTAATGAAGTGCTTGGTTCCTGTATGATTACCTCATCAAAATGCAACTTTTATGAGGATAGGAATTTTGTATGATCTGTGGCGCATTGAGAGACTTCCCTGTGTCTCAAAATAAATGTATCTTTCCCACATTACCAATCCCACTGCTACTACTGTAATTCAAATTCTTATATGCTTTCTCGTCAGTTATAACATTATTGTCCATCTGCACACCTTTCCTGTTTCTTTTCTTTTTTTAATTAAATCTTTATTGTTCAGATTATTACATTTGTTCCTCTTTTTCCCCCCCCATAACTCCCCTCCTCCCAGTTCCCACCCCAACCATCTGCCCTCACTCCCCACCACTGTCCTCATCCATAGGTGCACGATTTTTGTCCAGTCTCTTCCCGCATCTCCCACACCCCTTTCCCCGCCAAGAATAGTCAGTCCATTCCCTTTCTATGTCCCTGATTCTATTATGATCACCAGTTCATTCTGTTCATCAGATTATTTATTCACTTGATTCTTAGATTCACTTGTTGATAGATGCATGTTTGTTGTTCATAATTTGTATCTTTACCTTTTTCTTCTTCTTCTTCTTCTTAAAGGATACCTTTCAGCATTTCATATAATACTGAAAGGTGATGAACTTTAACTTTTCCTTATCTGTGAAGCTCTTTATCTGACATTCAATTCTGAATGATAGCTTTGCTGGATAAAGTAATCTTGGTTGTAGGTTCTTGGCATTCATCACTTTGACTATTTCT
>NW_006287548.1:4660819-4664654 GCF_000327345.1 Myotis davidii
GCCGGAAGCCAGACAGTCCCGCTTCTCCCATTTGAGTCTGGGTCCCTAGAGACTCGCCCGGATCAGGAGCTCAGAATCTGAGACTCCCTCCTGATTGAAAACACCAATCTCGCCCTCCGCCGCCAGCCCGCTCCGCGCGTACTCCATACCTGAGTATTTCACTTCAGCACTGCGCCTCCTCTGAGTCTGGGTATGATATTCTCTTTCCTCCTAGTTGTAGAATTTCCACTCAGCCAGCCTTCCTGTGGTTCTGGATGATGTCTATTCCATCTTTTAGGTGTATTTTGATTTGGTTGTTCAAGGCAGCAATCTCCGGTGTTAACCTATGCCACCATCTTGGTTTTTTCACCTTTCCTGTTTCTGATCATAACCTTCTACAGCTCTTTCTCTGGTTCATCTTGTTATTCATATGCTCAATGTTTCCCAGAAATATGTCCTTAATAATGATAAAATTTATACTACACAGCCTGACAAATGAGATATTCATCATCTGGACACTTGCCTCTCTGGGGTATTTTCCACTACTCCTATTTTGTTGTTGTTGTTGTTTGTTTGTTTTTTAAATATGTTTTTATTGATTTTAGAGAGAGAGGAAGGGAGAGGGATAGAGAGATAGAAACATCAATGACAGAGAAACATCTATTGGCTGCCTCCTGCACACCCCCTACTGGGATAGAGCCCACTACCCAGACATGCGCCCTGACCAGGAATCGAACCAGGGACCTCTTGGTTCATGGGTCATTGCTCAACCACTGATCCACACTGTCCAGGCACTACTCCTGTTTTGGACATTCTGAAACATCTTGATGTTTCCAGTTCTCTTATACCCCCATGTCTATTGTGTGTGTGTGTGTGTGTGTGTGTGTGTATAAAATTATGCCCTTGTCCACCATGAATGCCCTTCGAGATTAAAAGCAAGGTTTGCCATTCTGAAGTCTCCCACGAATTTTCTCATTTTATAGGAACTTCCATAGAATCCCTTTATACTTCTATTAAAGTAGTTATAGTATTATCACCTAACTAAATTTATAATTAAATACTAAATTCTTTCTAGAGAAAGGTAAATTATGAGTCATATAAAAGTAAAGTATGAATCATGTATATTGACATGTTGGTCTCCCTCAGTAGCTCCTTGAGACAAAAGCTGAGTCTTCTTAGTATTTGGCTATTCTCAGCATCTAGAGCAGTGGTTCTCAACCTTGGCTGCACATTAGAATCACCTGGGAATCTTTTTAAAATCCTGACTTCTGGGCCTCATTCCAAAGGATTTTGGAATGGATTTTAAAAAGATTCCCAGGTGAAGGATGAGGCCCAGAAATCAGGACTTTCAAAAGACTCCCAGGTGATTCTAATGTGCAGCCAAGGTTGAGAACCACTGATCTAGAACCATGCCAGTGACATAATAGGTGTTTGTTTTGTATTGTTATGTTTCCTCATCAGAAGACAGGTTTTCTAATCTCATTTCTCTCTTCTGCTCATGCTTCAGGCATTTGTCTTGCTTTTTCTTTTAGTTAAGGATGAGCAAGGTAGTCCCTATCTTATTTATAAATTACTCATGAAAAAACTTAGGAAATTTATTATTTCCTAAGAAATTGTGGTTTCCTTTATACTTAAGACCTATAGTGCCTCAAAGGAGATGTAGCTATACATAATTTGCACTGTCCTGAGTTTCCAGGAAAATATTTATGTTCAACGGAAAGTCTGTTTCCCTTTGCCTCTATGATTAAAATATGAGACACTGAATATAATTTTAATATTTAATTCTAATGTATTTTTTTTAAGATGAAAGAGAGAAAAGGTAAGAAAAATGAAATTAAATATTGCTGTTTAGAAATTCTCAACCAAAGTGCCCACTGGAAATGTGGATCTCATTTCAAAGGTAAATGGCAGTTGTTTATGGCCATTTTCTTGGAGAAAAGTAGTTACTTTCATGATTCTACCTTCAGTTCACATTTTTTACATAGGTTAACTCTAAACTTTCTAACCTAAATTTTCAGAATTTCCTCTCTTTGATTTATCTACTTATTTATCTAAAATAAAATAAAACATTGAAACAGCAAATATATTTCAAAAATTAATATGCCTCTTCAGAATTTTGACTTTCCTATAAATGTATTTCACTTTAAAATTAATTTAACATTTTAACAATGTTTTACATTTGAAATCATGTATTTATTTGCTCTTGGCCAGGTCCTATTTGCCTGACTTGTCAATGATAGGTCTATTTTTTTTTAATATATATTTTATTGATTTTTTACAGAGAGGAAGGGAGAGAGATAGAGAGTCAGAAACATTGATGGGAGAGAAACATCGATCAGCTGCCTTCTGCACATCTCCCACTGGGGATGTGCCCGCAACCCAGGTACATGCCCTCGACCGGAATCGAACCTGGGACCCTTCAGTCCGCAGGATGACGCTCTATCCACCGAGCCAAACCGGTTTTGGCATAGGTCTATTTTTATATCAAAATGTTTTTCCCTGTGGACCCCCCCATATAATATGTGCCTATACTTACATGAAGACTTTTACATATTAGATTGGAACATTTTTCTTTGTAGAAAGCTGAATCACTGTGGATATTTGTTTACTTGAATATTTTTTCCAGCTCAATTTTTTACCATCTCTAAAATGTAGAGTAATTGTATATATTTCAGGCCTGGAGATTTTAGCAAATTTGTGCCACATCATATCAACCTGAAAGTTTAGCAGAATACAAGTAGGAAGCCATAAAAAAAATGACCTGGTTTCTAGAATTCACTCCAGGATACACAAAGATATGTCTGCTCAAAGAAGTAAGTTGAACGGCATATGAAGACTGACCTGATTGGGTCAGACCTGAGTTATGAAGGAATTCCAAATGATAAGAATTCTGCTTGCTTCCTTTTGGCCCAAATCAACTGACAGAGTGAAGAATACAACTTTCAACTTAACTCAGAATCCCCCTGAGTCACAATTACAGCCAGCAGCAGCACAGCACAGCATAGCAACAGCCTGCCCTACTTCCAGAGAAGAAATCGATGTTTTACATGACTCAGATTTTACTTTTATATGATTCATACTTTACCTTTCTGATATAATTAACTAGATTTTAGACCCTCCATGTATGCATCAGTTTAGAATATTTAAAACTGCATGTGATACAAATATTTTGCACCCTTCCATTTTTTATTTTAAGTATATATATGATTCAGAAGGTTTATATTCATGTGGCACCCGTGGTTTACTTTATTATTGCATTTATTTTATTATCTTGTGTTTTTCACACACATCTTTCCTTCTGACATGCTTGTTAAAACAATGTATAATAAATACAGACAGTTCCCAACTTACGATTTCTCAGCTTTATGGTGGTGTGAGAGTGATATAAATGCATCAGTAGAAACCGTGCTTAGAATTTTGAATTTCGATCTTTGCTCAGACTAATGATATGTGGTGTGATACTTCTCATGATGGATGCTGGGCAGTGATAGAGAGCCACAGTACCCCCTCAGGCACATGATCACAAAGACAAACAACGGATAGTCTACACTGCTGTGTTGCCAGTGTCTTTTGGATATGGTGTTCTGCACACATTTAATTTAGGCTAAGCTAAGCTATGATGTCCAGTCGGTTTAATATGGTAGATTGTCATCAGTAGGGCAAGTTTACAAACTTAGTGTCTTTATGTGGATTAGATTCTCTTTCAAGTTCCAACCCCATCCCACCAGTCTCACTGCTTGGCGAAAGAGCAAGCAATCAATGAATGTTAGTGGATTTGGCTTCTCATCCCAGATTTCCCTGGAAGTGTCTCACTTGATCAGATAATTTACTCTTTCTGGCCTCAGTTTTTCAATAT
>NW_006287549.1:0-370 GCF_000327345.1 Myotis davidii
ATTTCACTTAGCATGACATTCTCCAGGTCCCTCTAGGCTGTCTCAATGGGTAAGAGATTCTTCTTTTAAAAAGATGTTTTTTAAAAGTACATATGGGAGCCCTAATCGGTTTGGCTCAGTGGAGAGAGCGTCAGCCTGCGGACTGAAAGGTCCTAGGTTCAATTCCAGTCAAGGGCATTTGCTGTGGTTTTGGGCACATCCCCAGTAGGGGGTGTACAGGAGGCAGCTGATTGATGTTTCTCTCTCATCGATGTTTCTGACTCTCTGTCCCTCTCCCTTCCTCTCTCTGAGAAATCAATAGTATCTATATATATATCTTGTTAAAAAGTACATATGCGAAACACCCAGCAAAAGTCCTGTGAGAGTTTGA
>NW_006287550.1:0-327 GCF_000327345.1 Myotis davidii
GCACCCAGTCCTCTCAGCCCCACTGGGATGGCAGGCGTGCAGCAAGGCCAGGCCTACCCCCATGTGGGCCTGGCCACTCCACATGCCTGCCTCTGGAGACCCCCAGTCCCCTCAGCCCCCCAGCAACCCAGGCCTGGCCCGAAGTGCAGGCAAGCCTCACATGGCAGCTGCCCAGCCACCCAAGACCCCCTGAGGCTCAGGTAACCAGGGCCAGCCAAGGCTTGCACTGCCGGCAGTGGCAGCAGCAGAGGTGTGATGGGGCGTCGCCTTTCCCTGATCACCGGGTTGCCTCCCACCCCTGAAGGCTCCCCGACTGTGAGCAGAAGC
>NW_006287550.1:1209-27696 GCF_000327345.1 Myotis davidii
CGGCGCGGAGCGATGGGGGCCGGCGCCAGCAATGGATTTGAGTGGTGTTGGTGCCATCAGTAGATGCGAGTGGTGGCTGCTGCTCCGATAGCCCCTCAGGAGCAGGAGGAGGTGGAGAATCCCCCAGGGGTGATCAGGAGCCCACCCCGCCGCTCGCACCCGCTGATGGCGCCAAGTGATTGGGGCTGGCTCCAGTCACCAGCAGCAGATTCAAGCACTGGGCAGGACCACGGTGTGTGGGAGCAAAGACTTTCCAGTAACCACCAGAGGCTCACCCCAATAACAGCGAACAGCACCTCACCTTGGTCTGGCACCCCTGCTCATCTGCTCCACCATCCCACCATGGCCAATGCCCATCATGTTCTGTGCTTTATTGCCTGCTACCAATGCCTGCTATGTTCAATGTGCACCCCCAGGTAGTCAGCACACATCATAGCAACCGGTGTTCAGTAGTTCAACATTTGCTCTAGTTGCATATTAGGGTTTGATATAGATAGATAGATAGATAGATAGATAGATAGATAGATATCCTTTAATTGGTAATCACACTAATTTTGAAAATTTTCAATAAACCCATTGTTCATGTATGATAAAAAATATGGAGGACCCTATTTTCAAATCTGGAAACCTCTAAATTTTTAATTAGATTTGGTTCGTAGAGAAATAATATTTATGCATAGGAAGTATGAAGCAAATAACATAGTTTAAATATAACTTTATAGTTTTCTTCATTAATATTTTAATAATTATAAAAAGTTTTATTCTCTCAGTTGAAAAGGTTTTTAAACATTTTACTGTTGCTTTAATACTATTTTTTTCCCCAAATGTATTGGGATGACATTGGTTAATGAAACCATACAGGTTTCAAGTATATGACTCAATAAATCATCATCTGCATATTTCATCATGTGCTCATCATCCAGAGTAAAGTCTCTTTCCCAAAAAAATTCCCTCTCCATTTATCCCCCCTTTGCCTACTTCCACCTCCCTCCACTCCTTTTCCTCTGGCTATCACCATATTTTTGTCTGTGTCTATATATATTTTTTATCATACATGAACAATGGGTTTATTGAAAATTTTCAAAATTAGTGTGATTACCAATTAAAGGATATCTATCTATCTATCTATCCAGCTCATTATTGTTTAATCCCTTCACCTGTTTCATCAAGCCTCCCTCTTCATTAAATTTTATATTTTATTCTGAAGGATGCCTTTAAGAAATCCAAGTAAATAATGTCTGTGTCATTCCATCTTACATTTGAAAATCAAATATAAAACATTGGGTTTAATTGATTTATATATCCAAAATTGATATAGAGTTAGATTTTTTTTCCAGTCAAATATAGTAATGTCAATTTAAATCAGAAAACAATTCTTTTTTTTGCTAATGATATCTAGCATTCAACGTCATGGTATATCAAAATAATGGTATATATGACTCCTTAAGTAATTTTACTATGGGATTAGTTTATTTAATTTTTCTAAATAAAAAATAGAAAATAAAATTATTTTTACAAAATTTATAAATACTATTGATTCAATTGGCTTATGATAAGTGAGCGATTTCATTGTAGCTGATAATAAAATTTTATAATAAATGTTCTCTATTTAGAGTGAGCAAAAAAATACTAAAAATGCCAGATCATATAAAACTTTTTAAACACGAGGTTCTGCAAAATTTCCTGTGTGGTGAAACACCTAACCCACCTCTGAGTAAACCCACAGGGCTACTGATTATACTCATCATTATACTGGTGGTTTAGCCCAATGGGTCAAGCAGCTTGTCAGAGTTCTGTTATTTGAAATAGAAAATACTTCTAAAATTAAAAATAATAAGGCATGTTTCCAATTTCCAAGGCTTTTTCCATTTTATTTACCAGTCTCCTTGCAGCTGATTGAATTAACAACAGTGATTAGATGGCAAAGCGCACTTTGACCACTGGGCTAACAAGGCCAAGATCACAGGTTCAACCCCTGTGTGAACTGGTTAGCTTTATGTTGATTCATGGATTTATAATTCTCCCTAACCCCAAATAGCTCCAGGCCAAATGCTATCCTATATAATAAAAGGGCAATATGCAAACTGACCCTAACAGCAGAAAACATGGTATGGCTGGTAGCTATGACACACACTGACCACCAGGGGGCAAACACTCAATGTAGGAGCTTCCCCCTGGTGATTAGCGCATCCCACAGGAGCTGCGCTCAGCCACAAGCTGGGCTGATGGCTGCGAGTGCAGCAGCGGTGGCAGGAGCCTCTCCCACCTCCTCCCGCCTCCTTGGCAGCACTAAGAATGTCCACCTGCTGACATAGGCCCACTCCCCATGGGCCTAAGTCAGCAGTTGGACATCCTCTGAGGGCTCTTGGGCTACCAGAATGTGCAGGCCGGGCTGAGGGACCTCACCTGAGTGCACAAATTTTCATGCACTGGACCTCTAGTTAATTGTAATGATGATGACATTCCGGAAGGGTATAGTCTGATGAGAAAAAATACATCACATCTACTAGGTGTCTTTTTAACATAAGCTCAATAACTTTATGTATACATTAAGAATATTATTGCATTAAAATCAACCAAGTAAGATCTAGTTTGTACCTGCATATAATACTATTTGTTTAAATCAGTTAAAACTCTTCTAGCACCCAACTCTCTCTAGTCACCATAATAGAGCATTCGGCTTTATTTAACAGCATAATAAACACCAAATACCAGGTAGCTGAATTGACTTCCAGAAGTAACTCTTTAAAAGCTTGAGCCAGTCATAACATAAATTTTGTGGTTCACTATCAGAGTAACGACTATAATTTGTGTCTTCCATCTAAAACAGCTTCTGAAAATAAAATGTAATTTTTAAAGAAATAAGGTACTAACTAGATCTGATGCTACTTTGATAACAATATAATACTGTTAATTGCCCCATGATAAAATAAATATGATAAAAATTTAGGTAAAATATATAGCATTTGAGGTTTTCTTCAGAGAGGACCTTTCCATAACAGCTGTTAATTAATTTGAATTCATTGAAATTCTATATAACATGTGTTTATCCTTATTCATCAATACCTATTGAACTATATGTTTGAGAAAGTAAGGTTTTCTAATCTATTAAGGTATTTAAGTCTTTTACATCTCTTTAAGTCTTTTTCTAAAAGAGTATTGTAAAGGAGGCTTGATAAGTTGGTGACAAGTAAAAAAGTAGATGATTGGCAAGGCCTGGGGTGAAAATGAGCAAGGTCTGAATGATGTATGGTTACACTGCCCTATCTCATTTTCACCTTCTAGAACTTGTTCCTGTTTGTGAACTACTACTTAAAATGTATTTTGAGAAGAATGTTAAAGCATAATGAAAAATTTTCTGCCCCGTGTAGGGGAAAGCATTTGCTCTGAAGAAGGTTCTGCAAAAAGAACATGTCAAGTATTTCTTCAATCTTTTGACTGAAAAGAGTCAAATCGAATAAGAGACAAAGCTAAGCTTCTTATGCCAGATCAGTATGACCAGAACTGGTCATTTGGGCTCAACTCTGAGATATATATTTTTTCAGCTTAGTTAAAACTCCAGGCACATCAATTGTGTGATACATTTGAGCTGACTCTATAGATAGCGTTTTAAAAAATTATAATTGGGGAAAATAAGCTAATCCAACTTGGCTGTCAGTTCAACAAGCATCTGCTGGCTACTATATATATGCCTAGTACCACCCAAAGCATCATATATTTTTTCACTGAGGATGCCATGTATTATAGCATACCTTACTTAACACGGAGAAAGACAATGATGCTGAATTGATATGTTATTAGTTGTATGAAGCACTCTCAACTTTAGAGATACTATAATATGAAAAAGGTATGCTATTAAATAAAATAAATTGTTCAAAATATGCTCATTTGTCTTCATCTCCATGCAAAAGACCTTAGTACAAACCACCAGGCTGTCACATGAACTATGTCTTTTAATAGATCTCCCTCAAATTGAGTTTTATCTCCTCTCTGATTCATTCCACCACAATTTATTCTTCTCCATGCAATCTTGGTGATCTTTCCAAATTTTACATTCTAATATGGTAAGAACACTTCTGTAACTGCTCATTGCTCTCATGATAACATCTTTTAAAAGGCAGAATATATAGCTGCCTCCTTAGCGCAGTAGGCAGCGCATCAGTCTCATAAAAGGCAGCATATAGATATCAGATTTTCTCATGCTTCTTTGCAGAAATTGCTGAAGCACAAGCTTTCATACCATTAAACAAAATAAACTCTGATTATATATATATATAAAATTTAAGCCAAGAGTTATTTGAGAAAGCATTTTTTTCTGGGAGGTTGTATATCTAAAATTGGCTACAGCAATACTTCTCAACTTAAAGCCTTTTTGCATGATCACCTTGAAACTCTCCATCAAGAGGGGACTCTGGTCTGGATCTTCTCTTTTTAACCTTGGCAGCACCTGTCACTGTTTTGCACATGGTATGGCAGAGGGGAATTTATGTTACTTCCATGGCTGGCTTTAGGGGGTATGAAGATTTCTCTTTCACAAATAGGGGATGTTCCTTTGAAAGGCAGTTGTGATGCTGTGAGAAAGGCCCCTCAGGTTTATGGAGGACAGGCCATGCCTGCCTTGCCCCACCAACGTTTCAGCAGGCAGCCAGCACCAGCTGCCAGCTGTGGAGTCAGGCCATGAGCAGCCACCAGTTCAATGCAGCTGAGTAAAGGACCCTGGTTGAGACCACATGGAGCAGCAGAACTGCACAGCTGAGCATTGCCTGGGCATAATACAGAGTTGGTTGTTGTGTTATTGTTATTTTTCCTCTTTATTAAGGTATTAGAGGCCCAATGCATGAAATTCGTGCAAGCGATCCAGCGGCTGCAGCCCCGGCTTCATCCAGAAGATCATCTGGAAGGACGTCTGGTCTAATTAGTATATTATGCTTTTATGATTATAGATAATTGACATATAAAATTGTGTAAATTTAAGGTGTAAAGTGTGTTGATTCAATATACTTATATATTTCAATATGATTACCCCCTTTTAAACCAGTACATTTTGGGATAATTTCTTATGCAGTAACAGATAAAAGGTATTTTCTATTTGGGAATTTTGAATACCAGGTGATAAAGAATTTAACTGTGAGAATCAGATTTATTACTATAAGTTTCTACAGGAATAATCATTAAAATAATATGGTAAAATACAAAACTGATAGAGCAACAAATGGTACTTTTTAAAAATAATTCAAACATTATGGCAACAGCTTTTATAGTAATGTTGCAAGAAGTAATTCCGTATGTATTTGACTTTCTGATGGTTAAAAATATAACGCATGTCTAAAATATTATTGTTAATTTAATATCATTCAAGGTTCTGCTGAGTAAAAATAAAGGATTTTGAGATTTGCCCAACTGCAATATTTTAGTCCAAAGTTGTGAGTAGGAAACACAAAAATAAAAAAGTTTCCCAACATTGATATTTTGCCGTCCCCCTAATTTTACTGGTATTATCACATGTACTTCTATGCCAGACATGTGGACATGTGGGGGAAAAAAGAATTTTTGTTCATTTGATAGTTGTTTTTATTTAATTTGGCAGCAAACTAGATCAGCAATTTATTAAATCTGTTTCCGCTGGATTTCCTTTTTTGTTCACTTAAAAATACTTACAAATTTTAATTAAAGAAATATATTAAAATGAAAAATGAGAAAAGAAAAGTGCCCGCGATTGTCATTGACATGGAATGAGCAGTAAATGTCGGGAATAGTTTGGGAATCAAGAGCCTAAAATGATTCAGTCCTGGATCAGTGAATGGACCATCCAGAGTCAGTGCAAATGGATCCCTGTGAAGGACTGCAGAACGTCCCGAGGTCTGAGAGAAAGGGTGTAAGAGAGGGATTGGATGTATTTGGCTATTATCCCTTTACCGATTCATCTTGCTTGTAGTCACCTTAGCCATGCAAAAGAGAAAATGCCAAAAATTGAAAAAACAAAAATAGTTATTCTTGCAAAATTAGATCCCAAGTTCCAAGTTCCTTGAGATTACACAACGATTTGAAGAGATTTAATTCATGATTTTTAATTCTATCAATTTTTATAAAACATCTAATTTCTGAGCTGAATACCAATGTAAAATGCAACTCTGCTGTGAACCAACTTACGCCTGGTGCAGTGAGCAGCAAAGGACTCGAGTAGGATAGTCTGGGATTTAACCCAGAACTTCTCATATTCCAGTTTTGGCTCGAGAATACCCTTGTCATTTTATAAATTCAGGTCTTGTGATTATAAAGATTAAATAGATTAAACACACACACACACACACACACAACTTCTGGCATATTATCTAAAGTGCAGAATGGCAAAACTATTGGTACAGTAATGAGATCTGGTCAGATGATTGGGTTAATGCCTGTCCAGAATTAAACTGAAAACCCACATCTTTGTGCTTCTGTCTTCTTTAGCATCTCTACTTGCTCTTTTTTTCACTCACGCTTTTTATTGATAAACCCTGTGGTTCTGAGCTCACAAGTTATAGTTTAGCAAGAATTTAAAACAAAACAGGAGTGTATTCTTTCCCCCTAGCAGACCACCCTTAGGATTTCTGCTCTAAGAGGCTCTGGAGGGCATTTTCAAGTACATTGGTGAGGAAGAGAGAGAGACAAAAAGAAAGAGAGAGGTGGGTGCTGAATATCTAAATTTGTTTAAATTGTCATGAGAAAATTTGATTTTTTTTAGTAAATATAATTAGAATATATTATGAGAAGAGAAGTTTAAAATTTAAATTAAAATGTTTATTTTTAGAACTTGTACTATCACATCTTAATCTCTATTGAGGGAACCTGGTCAGCAATATAATAACACATTTTTAAAATATTGATGTTAACTAATATCATTCTAGGTGCTGCTGGGAACATATTAAAGATGGAATTACAAATTATCTAACACATCAGTGGTCTTGGAAGGTTAGAATGCCCTTGGAACTTGCTGAGATTAATCCTGATTGGTAACTGGAGAGAAATTCCATACAGTCAGATTAATAGTTCACATTACATCTGTCATATGAGTATAACCATGAGTATTATGGTTCAGAAATTCAGCTGATGTAACTTTCATGCCATTTATCTCAGGAAAAACCCAGTTATGGAGACTGACAGTTTTTCTTACTTAATACTGTTAAATTGCTACCATATTAGTTAATATTTTAGGTGCTTAAAATATTTCAGTCAAAAAATAATAAAAGTATTGACTTAACAAAGCAAACTGGTATTTAATAAACGGCAAACTTAAATTGCTATACCAATGGTGATAAGGACAAATACTTTAACAGAAATATTGTTAATGAGAAACATTATTTTATATTTTATCTGTGAAATTTAAGAAGTTATAGAAATTCTAATATGAGAATACCTAAAATATTATATTACATTTGAAACAAAGAGAATAGCCTTATCCAGATGATCACTTCATAAGTTATATAAATGTCTAATCACTATGCTGTACACCTGAAACTAGTATAATGTATTTCAACTATATTCGAAAAAAAATTAAGAAGAAAGAAAGAAAGAAAGAAAGAAAGAAAGAAAGAAAGAAAGAAAGAAAGAAAGACAGCAAAGGGTAGTATAATTTCTAATAGTGGTGCCATGGCAAATTTTTTTAAAAGTCTATACTATTTTCCTATATCAATTGAATCACAAATATTATGTAAATTGTATAAATATCTATGTAATTTTCTTTATAATTGAGCTCCTATAGGTCCATAAATTCATTGTCAGCCTCTTTACATCACTGATCCCTATGAATATCCAGTGTTTTGGGTGTTTACAACTTTTTTTGTAAACTATCCTTTTATGTTTTCCTAAGATAACATGTTTTATTACATTTTAAAATGAATCTATTCACTTTGAGATTTGTTAACTTTTACTTTGTGATTTTTTTTGAATCCTTACCTGAGGACATACTGAGAGACAGAGAGAAAGAGAGAGAGAGAGAGAGAGAGAGAGAGAGAGAGAGAGAGACATTGATTGGTTGCCCTCCATACACATCGCAACCAGAGAGTGAACCTGAAACTTGCAAATGTACCCTTACTGTTGCACAGGACGATGCTTGAACAACTGAGCTACTCCAGCCAGGATAATTTGTGATTTTTATTCATGAGTCTATTAAATATTTACAGTTGCCAAGATGCACACATTATTAACCTCCCAGCTTGAATTATATCATTCTAAGCAAAAAGGTCATATGTACAAAGGCCAGAGACAGGAAGTATCATGGCAGTTTCAGAGGTCAACAAATAGCTTCATTTGGCCAGGCTATGGATCATTCTCCAAGATGTAATAAGCCTATTTATCTTTTCCTGTTTTATAATAATTGAAGAGTTTGATCATTGTGTGCCCTACTTTTATTTCCATCTTATATATTCCAGTTGTAGGGAATTAGTCCTTTCTGTCTGTGCTACTTATAGACATTCTTGATCTTTTGGGTTGCTTTATCAGTAAGTACACTTGACTCATGATTGAAATAATGAGCCCATGCTTGAATTAAAAAAAAACTTACATACACACACACACACACACACACACACATATGTATATATATATATACACATGTACATATATATATACACATCCTATATAATAAAAGCCTAATATGCTAAGTGTCCGGTCATCCATTCAATCAATCAAAGCATAATATGCTAATGATATGCTAAGGCAACTCAACTGCTCACTATGACATGCACTGACCACTAGGGGGCAGACAGTTTATGGTCGACCAGTTCCTATGCTGTGCACTGACCACCAGGGGGCAGATGCTCAACACAGGACTGCCCTCTGGTAGTCAGTGTGCTCACATAGCAGGAGTGCCACTATATATATAAATATACCAAAGTGACTGTTATGATGGAACAACCAGAATGAACAGTCGTTATGACAGGCACTGACCACCAGGGGCCAGATGCTCAATGCAGGAGCTGCCCCCAGCCCGCAGGCCCCAATACAATGGGGCCTGCTGGTCAACCTCCTGGTTCCTCCCCCTGGCCAGCAGACCCTGATCACCTGCTTGGGGCTGGGCCCCTGGGCAGGGACAGGGAACTGGGGGTGGGTGGCAGAAGATGTGGCCCCTTTCCCAGGGTGACTGAAGGTTGGCTCCCTCCTAGGGGCTGGTGGCCAACTTCCCGGGTTCCTTCCCTGTCCCTCCCACTGGCCAGCAGGCACCGATCAGCCCGCTGCCTGCCCACCTTGGTGGTGGTTGGCCCCTCCCCCCAGCCAGCAGAAACCATGGGTGGGTGGCGGTGGATGTGGGCAGTGAGGGAAGAAGGAGGGGGGGAAGCGGGGAAACTGATTGGCCCTGATTGCCAGCCAGGCCTAGGGACCCCACCTGTGCAAGAATTTCATGCACTGGGCCTCTACTATATATCTATATATATAAACAGGTAATATGCAAATTAGCTGGATGTCAAGACCGGCTCAGGAGGAGGCTGCATCATGACTGCTCAGGAGGACCTGTGCATGCAGATGGGTGGGAATGGACTGCGTGCCACCCCAGCCGCAGCGGACACACACCAGAGGTGGGAGTTTGTTCCGAGCAACCGCGGCTCGGCTCAGAGCATGCTCCCAGTGGGTTGTGTCAGCGGCCGGAGCAAAGCAGCCTGGGTCCCAGGTGTATGGTGGTGGCTGGAGCAAGCAGCCCAGGTCCCAGGTGCCGGAGGGAAGCCAATGCCAACAGCCAGGGAAAGGAAGGCCTATTCTTACACGAATCTTTGTGCATTGGGCCTCTAGTACATATATATAGTTCATTAAAAGGATTGTCTTCTACATTTTCATCAAATATCATGTCTCTCTGTAGTGATATTATGTAGGGTATCATGTCTGTACAAATGACTATCATCATATTTGTCAATGGCTCTATTTCTATTTCAAACTACTTTTCTGATTTCTGTTAGAAAGTTTACTAGAAAATAATTGCTCAGCATTTAAATGGAGATTAAAAAACTACTGTCATGTTTTCTTCCATTAAAAGTGTATCTCAGTTATTCACCATTCCCTTGAACTTCTAAACTATCCAGCAAAGGAAATCATTAGGACAAACATTGTGAGTAGAAAACAATGACTCATTGCATGTTTCCCAAGATTAATGAGTGAAATTTGATATAGATTCTTAAGTATTTTTCTGAGTAAACCTGAGCAGATTTGAAACTGTGGCTTCTAAAATGAATATTTTTAGCATGAGTCTAATAAAAAAATATTTAAATATGTTAGAAAAACACATGAGTTACAAGACCAGTACAAACCAAGCAGCATAGCCATTTCCTAAAGGCAATGGTGTTAACATAGAAAATAAATTTAATGTATCAATGTGAAGAAGCAATGCTTCTCAACTAGGACTGGCATCACCAATTACTGGTGGTCAGTGCTGGTCCCCTGATGCTGACACAACCAGATAATGGGTGCTTATCAATATACTAGAGGCCTGATGCATGAGGTTTTTGTGCAAGAATGGGCTTTCCTTCCCCTGGCTGCCGGCACCGCCTTCTCTCTGGCTGGAGCCGTCTTTCCACCTTCGCTCTGGAACCACCTTTCCACCTTCCCACGCTACCAGAGGCCCGGAGTGTCTGGGTTGGTGTGGAACCCCTACATCATCACCATGGCGATGACGCAAGAGTCCCACTCTGCCCCCGGCCGCTTGGTGGCTTCATATGCAAATTAACCCACCATCTTTGTTGGGTTAATTTGCATACTCACTCCTGATTGGCTGGTGGATGTTGTGAAGGTATGGTCAATTTGCATCTTTCTCTTTTATTAGTGTAGATAAATCAAAATGAATGAATGAGCATTAAGTAGTTTATTACATTGAACGTTTGTATGTTATACCAATTTAAGTTGTCTTAATACTTCCTACTTTAAGTCTTAAATTACAAAGGATAGATTTTGCTTTTGTGTTCCTATTGTTTCTGTGTATTTGTGTTTGTTTTTTTTTCTACAGCAAATTTGGAGCAACATAATAAAGAAAAAATGAAAAGGACATATCCAGATGTTCAATGTTCAGTCTACAGAGTGCATGGAAGTGAACACCCACAGAAATTGAAAATAATACTATCATAGGAAATATGGATTCTCTAAGTCATTATGTCTCTGATCCTCTCTTATAGCTCTGTAGATCTCTGATAATGAATCTTTAGAAGATTTGTTGACTTGTGCTGGTATTAAATAGAAATCTTTCAAGCACACTTTTATTATTCCCCTGAATAAAAGTTTCAATAACATGCTGAATTATTTGGTGTATTCTCCCTTTTCTTTTTCATTTGATTTTTGTCTGTGATATTGATAAGCATTTGAAGATTGAACATATGGTTTATATAAGCTGAACTACTGCTGAACTTATGGAAATTCATTTCAGACCTGTTGCTTGGGAGTATATTCCACTTTTATGCTCTTAGGTATCTACAATTGATGTATAAATTTTTTATGAAGAATTTGTACTCAAAACAATCTTTTAAAGTTATAATATTTTGTTATAAAATTTAAATATATTGAAATTTACTTAACCAAGAGTCAGAATTGGGTTATGCAATCCATCTGTTATTACTTAATTGATTGAGGAAAACAAAACAATTGAATAGTTAAAATATGCCAGGCACTGTTTTAATCATTCTTCATTAAATCATTCATCCTATATAATAGAAGAGAAAGATGCAAATTGACTGTCCCTCTGCGATGCCCACCATCCAATCAGGAGTATGCAAATTAACCCAAAAAAGATGGCGGGTTAATTTGCATATGCGGGTGCCAAGTGGCCTGGGTCCTGGGAACCAAGCAGCTCAGGTCCTGCGACACCAAGCAGATTGGGTCCCAGGACAAGCAGCTGGGGGTGCCAAGCGGGCTGGGTCCCGAGATAAGTGGCCAGGGGCGCCAAGTACAAGTGGCCGTGGGGCAGGGTGGGAACTTCTGCTCCTCGGTTGCTTGTGCATTCACCTGCGCCAAGCAGCCTGGGTCCCGGAACACCAAGCAGGCTGGGTCCCAGGACAAGCGGCCAGGGCGCCAAGCGCAACTGGCCATGCCAAGCAGCCTGGGTCCATGCCCCCAGCCTGGTGGACCCAGCGAACACGGGACTGCTGGGCTTGAGGGTGTGCACTTGGTGGCTGCCGCATGCCATGTCCATGGGATCCACGTCCCCCAGCCTGTGGACACAGCAAACACATGGCCTCCGAGCTTGGGGGCATGCCCCCTGGAGGCCAGGGACATGCTCCTAGCCCAGTGGACACAACACAAGGGATCCTCTGTGCATGGACTGCAGAGGAAACACCTTTTCTTTTCTTTTATTTAAAAATATATTTTATTGAATTTTTACAGAGAAGAGGGGACAGGGATAGACTGTCAGAAACATCAGTGAGAGAGAAACATTGGTTAGCTGCCTCCTGCACAGTTTCCACTGGGGATATGCCCCCAACCAAGGTACATGCCCTTGACCAGAATCGAACCCGGGACCCTTGAGTCCCCAGGCTGATGCTCTATCCACTGAGCCAAACAGGTCAGGGCTTAGCCACTCTTGAATGTTGATTGTATTGAGCTTTAGTAGTTTCCATTATATAATAGAGTAAGTGCTTTCTTCAGAGGGCTATTTCAAAGATCAATTCTCCTAATCTCTAAATCCATTTCAACGAGGCATTCCCTTTGCCCGAAAATTATTTTTATAAAAAAAGTGCACTTTCTCCCAGGCTGAAGCAGCCCTCACTTGGTAGAAGTGCACACATGGCTAAGCACAATGTGGACTGACGTTAGGCCCCACTCATCTGTTGCCTGCCAAACTCGTCTCTGTGCCCAAAATTCAGGACTCTGTAAGCGACTGTGGACATGTCATTCCTGTTGTACAACTCATCATCCAACCCCGCTTTACAGAAGCGAAAACAAACATTTTTCAGGGCATAGAAACCTCAAGTGGCCCCTGTCTACTTCCCTCCATTGCCAATTTCCTTGCATTGGTCTTCACCTATTCCTACTGGATTACTTGTGATTTCTGGATTTACTTTAATTCCACTTCTGTGACCTTTGGGAAGGCTGCCCCTTCCATCTAGGAAGAGCTCTCCGCTCTGTCTTGTCTAACTAACTCGTACTGCTTCACAAATCTCGGGTCATCATATCCAACACCTTCTCCAATGGCCTCCTAGGGCCTGCCTCTGCAGAATCGTCTTTCATATTTCCTTAACACCTTACTTTTTTCTCTATTGGAACACATCCCATGATATTTTGTCATTATTTTCATATTTGTTTCTGCTTTATAATTGCTGTGCTTTTGGTGGCACAGAATCTTTAGGGTTCATCCCCATATCCTCAGCAGAGCTTGTCACACTTACTAGGTGCTTGGGAAACGCTTGTTTGGTTGACTTATGTAAAATCCTTAACTGATTATAAAGATAACATAATTCCTTTTTAAGGTTAAAATAACAATAAAATGTTAATAAATAAAGATAAG
Source organism: Myotis davidii (assembly GCF_000327345.1). Lineage (NCBI taxonomy): Eukaryota > Metazoa > Chordata > Mammalia > Chiroptera > Vespertilionidae > Myotis > Myotis davidii. The sequence continues at coordinate 14,666 of NW_006287550.1, forward strand.
CTTTACTTTCTCTGCTTTATGCAGCATGGTGACTTATAATTGGTTCCATGTACTTTGATGAGAATATTTCAATTTGTTCTAACCATCCTATTTCACTCTACTTATCTGTATAGGGTTATTTCCTCAGTAATTGGGACTGTAATAATTTAAGTTTCTGTCATTTACAGGCTGCTTAGATTTTGATTCACAATAGGAACAACCCCATACAATGGAACAGGATGACAGAATTGAATTGGGGCTTTCAATTCTGATTTGATTTGATTGCCCAGGGTAGATAAAGAAAGGTAATTATAAGATGCAGAAAAGTATATCCTGACAATGACACTTAATAACTTGCCCAAAGATTTAGTTTTCTTTGAATGATATCTACATTTCTTCATGGAGAGGGGCAAATAAAAATCATCTAGAGTGAAATTATCTTAGGCAAATATAGTATTTTTCCTTTGTCCAATAAAGGAAATATATTTGACAATTGCTTTAAGCTTCTTTGTACAGTAGTATGTCTCACTTTTATTCATAGGTATTTTTTCTTCTACAATGCACAGCCCTTGTGGAAAAGGACTTATATGCTAACCATTTTCACTTATTATTTGTACCTAATACAGTATTTGCTTCTAAAGCAATATGCTCAATATAATAACAGAAAAACAGAATGTATGGAGTAATTTACATATGTTTCATATCTGTGAACATATAAAGATCAGATGGCAATACTTTGTAAGGATAATATTCTTAATGCCATAATAATGATCTAAACATTTTAAAGTAGTCATCAAATCATTAAATTAATTCTCAATCTTCAGTTCTGCAGATTGTCTTTAGTTTGGAAAGTGTTTTTAACCCGTTTGATACTTTGAATGATGTGTATATTGAAAACAAAGTTACCTAACAACACCAAAGGAAACATTAGGGCAACCAAGTTAACGCAAATCCTACCAAAACAATTGTTTTCTACAGTACTGAGTATAAACTTTCTAGGACATAATTAATGTGTAATGAAAGAATGTATTTCTTGAATTTGTACTAATATACTCTATTTAATTATCTCTTATAGCTTGAGCTTTAGCTTCTGGGATTTTTCAAATTCTCTATACTCAGAAGAATAATTTCATAATTATTTGAGCTGTAATTATCAGTAAAAATGATCAGCATTGTTCAGTCTACATATGGGGTAATTGCAATTATATTTATGTTATTCCATGAATATAAGAAAGTAGAAACATAGAATATGATCATCTTCCAATGATTTCATATCATCTTAGTAGTACCAAATATGAAAACAAGTTAAAAAAAGAAAATATGACAGAAATCTTTATTTCAATTACATTTTTATGATGTATCAGTGAGTAAATGAGCAATGGGAAGTGAGCAAAACTATATTTTAAAAGTGCATTCATGCATAGACTTTAAATCTTAGCATAAAAGAAAATAATCACAGAGCCATTTAACACTGTCACTTTAACCCACTACATTTGAATGTTGTGTTAAATTTAGTTAATTAGCCTTACATCTATCCTAATGTTATAATCTCTGTTCTAACTGTTATAACATCTATTCTAATGTTATAATCTCTATAGTTAGACCAATAATATTTAATGTAACTATGGTATAGTTAGATTAAATTTTAACTTCCTGCTAGTTGATTTCTATTTGTTCCATGTGTTCTTTATTTTTTCTCCTTTATTCTGTCTTTTCTGCTGTTTAGATTTTGTTTTTATATAATTCCAGTTTAATCTTTTCTATTTACTTATTTATGATACTTATTTTAATAAGTCAGCTTTAGAGTTTGTCCAAAGTTTTACAATATACATTTTTAAATAATCTGGTTCTTAATAAGAATGATGTTATGTATTATTCACAGTGACCAAGACCTGAAAACAATCAAAGTTGTCCGTGGATAGATGATTGTTTAAAGAAGAGGTGATTATATATACACATTAGAGGCTTGGTGCACGTATTTGTTTACTGTGGGGTCTCTCAGCCTAGCCTGCAGGGATCAGGCTAAAATCAACTCTTCAAAATCCCCTGAGGGGTCTCAGATTGTGAGAGGGTAGTTCTCAGGTGATGCATCCCAGAATCAGGCTTCCTCCTCTCTGGTTCTGGGTGCGTCACTTGAAAACCACAGCAGCCAAGCCACCACAGCTCGACAGGTCCTGAGTTGAGTGTCTGCCCCTGGTGGTCAGTGCGCATCATAGCTACCAGTTGGATGGTCAGACAGTCACTTAGGCTTTTACATATATAGGATACACAATGGCATACTGCTCATCCATAAGAAATGATGAAATACTACCATTTGAGATCATATGAATAGACCTCGAGAATATAATGCTAAGTGAAATAAGGCAGACAAAAAAACTTAAAAATCCTATGATCTCACTCATATTTATACTAATAAAAGGGTAATATGCTAATTAGACATGGAGATCTTCCAGACATCCTTCCAGACAAAGCTATGGTGGTCAAGCCAAGGCAGAGGTGGTTAGGGGCGATCAGGCCAGCAGGGGAGGGCCGTTGGGGGCAAGCAGGCTGGCGGGGGTGAGGGGGCAGTTGGGTGTGATCAGGCCAGCAGGCAGAATGGTTAGGGTTGATTAGGCAGGCAGGCAGGTGAGCAGTTAGGAGTTAGTGGTCCTGAATTGTGAGAGGGATGTCCAACTGCCAGTTTGGGCCTAAACCAGCAGTTGAAAACCCCCTGAGGTGTCCCCAGATTGGAGAGGGTGCAGACTGGGCTGAGGGACAGAGTTCCCCACCCCCCACCCCACCCATGCATGAATTTCATGCACTGGGCCACTAGTGTAGAATATAAAATTGAAAGTAACAAATGAAGAAATAAGATAAACAAATAAACAAAATCTCATAGACACAGACAACAGTATGCTGGCTACCAAAGGAAAGGGGGTAAAGGTAGTAAAGAGTAAAGAGGGCCAAATATGTGGTAACAGAAGGGATTTGACTTTGTGGTGGGCACACAATGCAACATACAGATCATGTATCATGGAAATAGACACCTGAAATATTTATAATCTTATTAACCAGGTTTACCCTAATATAAGTTAAAATAAATAACTACATAAATATAAACAAGTTATGTAGCTTCACATGTAGTATGAGCCTTATAGCACTATATTCATACTTCCTCCCTCCCACCCCTTGTGCCACTTTTGTTATATATTTCAGTTTTACATATACAGTAAAAACAAAATGTCTTGATATAAATTTTGGTTTAAATGGTAGTATTTTTTAAAGCATAAAAATGAGGAATATGTATTTGGTCTTTGTTTGTAGCATTTTGAAGCTCTGTTTCTCTAAGTGAGTCAAACTTTCTGACAATGTCATATTTCTGCTGCTTGAAGATTCTCCTTCAACACTTTCTGTAGACCAGCTCCCCTGACAATGTATTCCCACAGTTTCAGTTTTTGAAAGTCCTAGTTTTATCCACTTCAGGGTTTTCTCTCTCTTTGGTTTTTCAGCAGTTTAAATGTCTAGGTGTGATTGGCATTTTAGTTTTGTTTGTTATTTATCAAGTGAGGTGTTCTCTGTAATCCTTGAGTCTCTCCTATTGTGACTATCTATAATTTGTAAAATTCTGAGCCATTATTTTTTTTCCAATATCTCTTCTGTATTGCACATACTTTCTTTTCCTTCTGAGCCCCCAATTATTAATATAGTAGATTGTTTGATATTGTTCCACAGTTCTTGAATTCTCAGTGCTTTTCATTTTGCTCTGTGTTTCTCTTTAAATGACCATTCGGGTTGTTTTTATTTTTTTAATTATTATTTTATTTTTTTAATCAGCGAGGGATGTAGAGGAAGAGAGAGATAGAAAGATCAATGATGAAAGAATCATTGATTGGCTGCCTCTTGCATGTCCCCCACTGGGTATCGAGCCTGAAACTTGGGCATGTGCCCTTGACTGGAATCAAACTCATAACCCTTCTTTCTGCAGGCCGATGCTCTATTGACTGAACCAAACTAGCTAGGGCAGGGTTGTTTTTATTTTCCTATCTTCTAGCTCACTGATTATTTTCTGTGTTAAGTCTAATCATGAGCAAGTTGAAGGCATTCCTCATCTTTGTTAATTGTTTTTCTATCTTAACATTTCCTTTGAGTCTCTTATGGTTTTAATTCCTGTACTAAAATTGCCTCTCTGACCTTGTATGTTGTCTACCTTCTTTGTTAGAGCCTTTAACCGATTATTGTAGTTATTTTGAAAACTTGAATGGCTTGAACACCTATGTCACATCTGATTCTGGATGATTGCTTTTTATCTTCAAACTATGCCTTTTATTATGTTTGCCTTAAATATTTTTGTTGAAAGCTAGACATGTTTTATAAGATTGTATATAAAAATCATAAATACAAGTATAGAATGAGTTAATTGTAGCATACATTTTCTTGGCCAAGCCTTTAGTGTCCATTGTGTATAAATCTAGTCAGAAGTTTGGCAAGTTTGAAGGTAGTCCACCTTGGGTTGGCTTTCCTCAGCTTTGGCTCGTCCATCACTTTATTCTTCTCTACAGCATCCCTAAATCTATTCCTGTTTACTTTTACCCAGTGACTGTCAGTGTGGTGATGAAGGGCAAGAGGTGGTGTGCATTTCCTGATATGTTGATTAACTGTCCATCTTAAACAAGGGTGGCCAATATAGTCCTGGGATTATGGCCCTCATAAGTGTTCCAGCTCCCTAGGGGGATCCATATAAATATCTGCTGGATTCCCATGCCATGAGGAACCAGAGCCCACTTTTTTAAGTTCCTCAGAAAATGCCAATCCTAGCATGTATTTCTGTCCCTCCCCCAGGGCTAGAGCTCTTTGTTTGTTTGTTCACTTCTCCAGCCACAATCCCTTTCTGACCTCAGGCTACTGGCATTGTGCTGTTCTTTCTTCCGAAAATTAAGTTCTATATTTTTATAGGGCAGATAGTGAGGATGAGTTTGTGTGGATTTTAGCTGTGGTTGAAGCTTTGCAGGATTTTCTTAAGCTATGTATACCTGCTGGGGTTCATAAATGAAAAGCTTGCAGAAAGGTATAGAACTCCCATGTTATGGCCCACAGGTGCTTTAGTTCTCATCCTAACCCACACTGATCTTTAGCAATTTTTCCAAAATTTCCAGCAGAATCGCCTTACCAGCTCTTGTGGCATTCAGGGGCATCTGTATCCCTGCTAATCACATTTTCTGGCCCTGTTTTTTTCCTGTATACACCTCTCTCTCTCTCCAGATATTGAGTTAGATGTTTACTGTACCTTAGTACTCTGATGGTTTCTAGAAAAGTGTATTGCAGCAAATAAATATAATAAGTGTAAATGATTTGATTTCTGAAAAAGATGTCAATATCAATTGCAAATTTAGCAGAAACTTGAAAAATTCTAAAACACCAGAAAGGGATGAAAAATCATTTTAAAAATGTTAAAAAAAGATTGCATACTTTTATTCGTGACTTAAATGTAAAATATCAATATTACTGTCTTCAATAATTTAGTGTTAAGCTCCAGTCTTCTGTCAAGGAGGCAATAGTAAAACATGAAAGTGCCATCCTTGGCAGGCTTTGAGGTCAGTACTAAAGTGAAACCGTGGTTAATAGAAAATAGTGTTTGACTTTTGTGGGGGAACAGAGTGGGAGTCAGATGACCTTTGTTCTTTTTCTTTACCTGCTACCAGCAGCATGACCTTGGTCAAGTTACTCGATCTTTCTGAGCTTTGTTTTCTTCCTCTATGAAAGGAGGGATTTAGATCTGATAATCTTTAAGTTTTGAAAATCTATATCTATGACTTTCAATGTAGGTTAGGGCAGACTGTGTTGGGCATTTAAAACCAAGCTGAGGATTTTGGACTTGATCCTTCAGTAAATGGAAACTCATTGATGGTGTCTGGGCAGGAGGTTATCTGAAGCATTGAAAGAAGGGGTTAGCTGGGGAGGATAATGGTTAGCATATGGGTGAGCCAGTGCAAAGTGTGGAGTGATGGCTTGGATTAGGGGACTAGTGGTGTGGTGATGTAAAGGGCTGATAATAGAGCACCACTGCATTAGAGCTGATACTAGAAGAGATGGGAACAGTAATCATTCAGAAGAAGGCTTAGTACAGTCAAGATTACATATGTCCCAGGGATTCAAGAATTTGTTTCAATACATGCTTTTCCTTCTAATATGCACTTTCCCTCTGTCCTGGCTGAGAGTTTTACCAAATTTATATAATTAAATACCACAAGTGTTCCAATCATACCATTCAATTCTTCTGATGGAAGATTTAATTTTAGGTTTCTAGAGTAATATTAGTCTTGAATTGCCTACCTTTAAGTGTCACTGAAACATCACTGGAGGATGGTTAAGGCTGTTTTCTGAACCTCCCCACAACTGCATCATATACCCCTATAATAACATTCACATAAGACAGTACCATTCATAACTATTTCTTATTGATGGATGAGAGAGCCAGAACTTTATGAGCATGGTGAACATAACCCCTAGTTTATTGGAGAAAAAAACTGCTTAATACCTTCTGTGAATGGCACCCACCTATAACTCTCAAAGTGTTCATATTTTAGAGCTAAATTCTATGGGCAACCTATTTTGGATTAATTCAGTAATGTCTAACCATAATTGTACATTTTTTCTTTTCCACAGATTCACAGATTCACAACATTCCATTATATGTACTCTCGGATGGGGAAATGTTAGCCTATGGTATGTGCAGACTATCTTCAGGGTATTCTAAACTCTACTTTAAAACATAAAAATAATACATTTGTCTCACATCAAATTTCCACCTCCTTCTTTCCCTCCCCAGCACACACAATGAATTATAAAACTTGCGTTTTCCTGGATGTCTGATGTCAGACGAAAGGTGTGGCAGAATAATGACCCTCCAAAGATAATCACATGTGTCCTGAGAACTGTTGATTCATTATATTCCACTAGAGGCCCAGTACACGGGATTTGTACACGGAGTGGGGAGCGGGGGTGTTCCTCAGCCCAGCCTGTGCCCTCTCACAGTCTGGGAGCTCTTAGGGGATGTCCAACTGACAGCTTAGGCCCGCTCCTCATGGACATCCTTAGTGCTGCTGTGGAGGTGGGAGAGGTTCATGCCACCGACACTGCGCTCACCAGCCATGAGCTTGGCTTTTGGCTGAGCAGAACTCCCCTTGTGGGAGTGGACTGACCACCAGGGGGCAGCTCCTGTGTTGATTGTCTGCCCCCTAGTGGTCTTTGCATGTCATAACAACCGGTCACTCTGCCATTTGATCTATTGGCATATTAGCCTTTTATTATACAGGATGGCAAGGGAAATTAAGATTGCTAACAAATTGAATTTGAGATCAGGAATGACATTGATATGTGGATTATCCAGTTGAGTCCTTATAAGTGAAAGAAGGAGGAAAGACAGGTTGAAGTAATCTCTCTCTATATATCTACACTAATAAAAGAGAAACATGGTAATTGGCGTCCGCCCGCTACCCTTTCTATTGGCTAATCAGCGAGATATGCAAATTAACTGGCAGCCAAGATGGCGGCAGGCAGCCAGGCAGCTGGAAACTAACATGAGGCTTGCTTGCCTCAGTGACGGAGGAACCCACCGTTCCCCGCCTTTGGCTGCAGGCCTCTGACCTGCAGTTTAAGAAACATTGTAACGAATCCCGCAGGACTTCAGCCAGCAGGATCGCAACATTGTATGCAAAGGCCAGAAACCTACTTTCAGCAGCGGAGGCCGAAGAGCTGGAGCCAAGCCTCAAGCTAAAGCGGGCCCAGAATAAAAAAAAAAAAGGAAAAAAGGAGTGGTTGGGAGCTTCAGTCACCCCCAGCCTGAAAACAGCCCTCAGCCCCTCACCCAGACTGGCCAGGCAACCCAGTGAGGACCCCCACCCTGAAGGGTGTGTGACCAGCTGCAAACAGCCATCATCCCCTCACCCAGGCTGGCCAGGCACCCCAGCGGGTGCCCCCACCCTGATCCAGGACACCCTGCAGGGCAAACCAGCTGGCACCCACCCGTGCACCAGGCCTCTATTCTATATAGTAAAAGGGTAATATGCCTCCCGGCACCGGGATCAGCGTGACAGGAGGCAGCTCCCAAACCCCCTGATCGCCCTGCGGCTCTGTGTGTGACAGGAGCGGCACCCCAAACCCCCCTCCCCATGGGCCCTGCTCTGTGTGTGACGGGGTAGAGCCATAACCTCCCCATCAGCCCTGCCCTGAGTGTGACAGTGGCGGCGCACCAACCCCCTGATTGGCCCTGCTCGGTGGGTGATAGAGGGCGCCACCCCAACCAGCTGATCCACCCTGCTCTGTGCATGACAGGGGGTGACACCCCAACTCCCCAATCGGCCCTGCTCTGAGCCCGACCAGGGGCTGCTCCTAGGGATTGGGCCTTCCCTCCGCAACCCAGGAGCAGGCCTAAGCCAGCAGGTCGTTATCTCCCGAGGGGTCCCAGACTGTTAGAGGGCACAGGCTGGGCTGAGGGGCCCCGCTCCCCCCCCGAGGGCCCAAATTTTTGTGCACTGGGCCTCTAGTATATATATATAAAAGCCTAATATGCAAATTGTCCCCTTGGGAGTTTGACCTGGAGACCAGGAGTTCAATTGCTCTCTATGATGTGTGCTGACTACCAGGGGGTGGCGCAGAATGAAAGAAGGCCCCAGCCAGCAGCCATCAACTGGCAGCCAGCAGTTGAGGAAAGAAGGCTCCAGCTGGCAGCCAGAAGGCCCTGATGTGCCCTGATCACCATCCAGGCCTAGGGACTCTACCCATGCACGAATTTCATGCTCCAGGCCTCTAGTACAATACAGTAGGTCCTTGGGTTACGTTGGAGATCTGTTCCTACGGCGCAACATAACATGATTTTCTACGTAACTCAGAAACTACCTACATAAGCACCTATGTCACTCACATGTAGCACATACACAACAGTAATGAAGTGAAACAGTAAAAAAAAATAAAGGAAAGATAACAATTCCGTGCCTTTACTTGTGGTAAATAAATAATAGAAAACATAAAGCACATAAGTACATACTTTGAAATGATGAAACTTTTTTTTATAAATACTGTAAATGGGAGATGGTATCATAACCATGAAACAACGTACGTTGAGTACGACGTAACCCGAGGACTGGCTGTATAGGAATTTAATCTGATGTTGACAGATGTGAAGAAGGATGAAGAGGGCCAGGAGCTAGAAATTGAAAAAGGGGAAAGCAAATAGGTACTTCTCTACAGGCTCCAGAAAATAATATAGTTCTTCTGACTCCATGATTAAATCCTAGTAAAAACCATTTCAGACATCTGACCTCCAGAATTATAAGATAATACATTTCTGTGGTTTTAAGCTTCTAAGTTTGTGGCAACCTCTTAAGAGAAATAATAAACTAATAAACAGGTCTATGTAAAATTCATTAGAATTTTTAAGTAGTGCTAATAATATGATCAGTATATTTTATAAAAATAAGATTTTAAACAGTGTCCTTTTGAGTCCAGGGCCAGGAAGAGGCATTTTTGCTTTGATTTGTTTTGTTTTTACTGAGTTAATTTGCTTTCTATTGGTAGACAATAGTATCTATATGTTTCTTTTCTCTTGTTTGCTACAGAATTTAGGAAAGTAAGAGTAAAGCTTTATGGTTAATTATGACATTCTGTAATGTTTATTTCTTACTATGAATATGCTCTTCCCAATATTTATGTTAAAAATGAATGTTTTTGTCCAGTTGGTGTGGTTCAGTGGTTGAGTGTTGATCCATGAACCAGGAGGTCACAGTTCAATTCCTGATCAGGTTACATGCCACCCCAAGTTCTGGGCTCAATCCCAAGTAGGGGGCATGAAGGAGGCAGCTGATCGATGTTTCTCTCTCATTTATGTTTTTTATCTATTTCTCTCCATTTCTCTAAAAATAAACAATTAAGATATATTTTTTTTAAAATGAATATTTTACTCTGATTAATGGTTTTGATTAAATCAGCACTGAATTCATTTGTAAAGAAAATGATAAGAATACATTTAATAATAAATTAAAACATAGCTTTATTCTAACCAATTGGGTATAGATAACCAATTTTTACATGACAAAAATGTCAGTATGCTAACACACATGTTAACAGTTGATTATATATTTATATTAAAATAATAAAATTGAAGGAAAAAGTGAATGAGGTAACAATCATTTCTTATTCTATTTTCCTTTGTCTATTCTTATAGATGGGGTCAGTATGTTAAATAAGACAGTTAAAATTAGGTCAACCCTAAAAGTTGATTAAATGAAATATTAACAGTCTATTATTTTATATTTAGAGTTTAATTAAAATTGTACTCAGGTTAGAAAGAAAATAAAAACAAGTCTCTCCCCCAAACTTCTCTGAATCTCTTCTATCTATGGGATATTACCAAAGTTTATAAATATTAAGACCATGTTTTCTTCAAATCTGCATGGAATTACTTTTATTTATTGAGAAATAGCCATATTTTCTTATATTACATATAAATCTTCAAAATGACTTATATTGTTTATGATCACTTGAAGGTGTCTGGTCAAGACCCTAGAGAACATTATAGAATTGCATTGTATAACACTGCACAGACAACCAGTGTAATAAAAACAAAGAATGTAAAGGTAAAATTGTCCTGGAATCTCTGTGTTTCCCAGAAGAGTTAATATATGAATCAGACTCTTTTCTTGGATAAGTACACTTACCAGAACTTTGGTTTTAGAGATTTTACTTTGAAGACTATTAATGGGAAAGGACAAATAGATAAAGACCCAAAGTTTGTATAGAGATCATTCTCAAAGGAATCTCACTCCTGTGAATGGAATCCATTTTTAATTGCTGTCTACTCAGGCTTTGGTCTTTATTATTTTTTTATTTATTAAAAATGAAGATAAAGAATTACTGGAAAGAATTCTTAGTACATTGAATCATTCATGTGTGTATGTACTAACCTTATAACTTTTGAAAGAAGAAATTGAGTATAAACATAGTAATGACCCCATTAACGAGACTACTACTGAATCCAGCTTCAATCTATCTGTTATGTGAGTGGAAATCAATCTGGGTTACTACAATTGAACATAGAGAGTGAAAACTTACATCAAGCACATTATCAAAACATTCTAAGTATCTACTTTTTAAATCATCCTATGTAATAAAAGCCTAATATGTTAATGATATGCTAAGGTTGCTCAACCATTCACGATGATGTGCAATGACCACCAGGGACAGACACGCTCCAACTGGTAGATTAACTTGCTGCTAGGGTCTGGCCAATCAGGACTGAGCAAGATGGGCTGGACACGCCCTGGAGCCCTCCCATGGCCCCTCCCTAGCTGGCCAACCTCCTGCATCCCTCTCCAGCCCCAATCATACACCAGTGGGGTCCCTTGGCCTGGCCTGCACCCTCTGGCAATCCGGGACCCCTTGGGGGATGTCGAAGAACCTGTTTTGGCCTGATCCTGCAGGCCAGGCCAAGGGACCCCACTGGTGCACGAATTTGTGCACTGGGCCTCTAGTATTAGATAAAGGAACACGATATACAAGCTTATCTGTAAAGGAGCATTAACATATACAGTATTAGATAATTTTAATATGTATCTTTGCATGCATGTATTAATTCTTAATATATATGTATAGATAGGCATCTATATATACTAGTATAAAAGGCTAAGTGACCGACCGTACGTCCCTCTGACTGTCTAACTGACAAACTGGCATAAAGGATAGCATGCTTTTTGCTATAGATGTGAAAGAGAGGTTACTATAGAAACGTCACCTGTCTCTCAATGCATCAGATGTTTTCACTTACACTTTTTGGCAATCTTATCAGAAAGATCAATAATATTTGATAATATGCTCATTAATGGTGTGGGGCAATATTGTCACATTATTAAATAAACATCAAATTGTGATACTTGAAATAAAGCAAATTAAAAGTGTATAGAAGTAACGAATAACAATCATGTGAACAGCACAAAACACGGCCAAAAACATTTACAATTTAATCAAAAGAGTCAATGTTAATATTCGATAATATTTCCAAATAAATTATATAACATTTTATTTTAATGTTATATTTTGTCTTTAAATATTTATAAAAGTTGTTAAATTAAAAAAAAATTAATATTTATTTATGTATGTGTGGTACATATGATCCTTACTGGCAATTTAAAAATAAACATTTACTCACACATGCACAATACATATAAAGATCTCACTGGCACCAATCGATCACATGTGACACTTCTATTAAAGATGTGCATGATGATTTAGAAGTTTTTTGTTTTATTTTCCTTAATTTTTTTTGTTTTGATGAAGATAAAAATAAAAAAAGTTTTTTGGGGATTCGAATGGGTGGCAAAGTCATCATACCATCAAGTCTGAGGGCTCCAGGGCGTGTCTGGCCCATCTTGCCCAGTCCCGATCACCTGGACCCCAGCAGCAAGCTAACCTACTGGTTGGAACATCTGCCCCCCTGGTGGTCAGTGCACATCATAGTGACTGGTCAAGCCATTGACCAATCGGTCAACCAATCTGTGTGAGAGAGAGAGAGAGGGAGAATCTAATGTCTCTTTGTCATTATCACTGAATTTCACCTATGATTGAGTTAATTACTCTCAAAGATCAGAGCTTTCCTGTCACATCATGGGTCTCCCAGTTAAAAGGCATGCCCATGTCCACAGCCTGGCCCTATGTGTGCACAGCAAGCTGCAGCTCCTGGAATGTCACTTTCTATAAGTTTCACCCTTGCTCCCCACCATTTCTATGTCTTCTCTAAAGAAGCCACATTTCACAAGAGCCAATTTGAACCTTAATAAATTGGGCACTTTTTGATATAACTTGGCTAGCAATTTAGGCACAAAATGTGTTATTGCCTTGGGTGTATTACTACACCTTCAAAAATTAAATAGCACCAGCAAGTAATTCATAAATGGGAAAAATTACCAAATCATAAACATGAAGTAATGGCACTTCTTTTATACACAGAAAACACTTGGCTTATGGGAGGCATTGTGCTGAGAGCAAGGATGCACAATACAACAAAGACACATTACTAAATCTCA
>NW_006287550.1:28226-45824 GCF_000327345.1 Myotis davidii
TAGTATATATATTAGATAGATGATAGATAGATAGATAGATAGATAGATAGATAGATAGATAGATAGATAGATGATAGATAGATAGATGATAGATAGAAAGCCTCAGTTAATTGATTATTCTAATATTTCAGCCAGATTCATCTATTTCACTGATTTTTCAACTCGGGTTTGCTTTGCATTCCAGGGAACATTTGGCAATGTCTACAAACATTTTTTATAGTCCTAACTGAGGATAGGGAATACCACTATTATTTAGTGGGACAGAAACCAGGGATGTTTCTAAATATCCTATAAGGCATGCAACAAGCCTCTATAACAAAAAAAAATGATGCAACCCAAAAGGTAATAGTGCCAAGCTTGATAAATTCATATATTTACCTTGAACTATGGCTTTCAAGCTATATTTTTTACCATAATAGCAAATGAAAAACCTTAGAGTCTTCAAATAAAATTATCATATCACTCAATTTTCACAGTCATACTAAATGTGAATATAGGTGCCGAGACTCAACCAAATTTGTAAGTTTCTCAACTTTTGATGTTTCAGTAATAATTTTGAGTCACTAATATATCAGAATGGCTAGTTTCTGAATTTGCAGAGCAGATGCTTCTTGCATTTATTAGCAAGTGCGGAACATGGTCTTACCTTAAGCTTACAGCGGTACCATTTGGGATTCTACTATACTCCATTGTTTTCTCTGGGCCAGAGTCAGCTAGTAAGCTTGCCAAAGCACTGGAAAAGGAATAAGGTGTTCATAAAATTGGTTTCATTTAATATTTTCTGATTGTATGATATTTCTTATGTATAGATGATGTTCAGTTACGTAATCCCATAATTTATTTTTATGCTACCCTTTGTTATAATGACTTTTGACATCAGAAGAAACAAATAATTATAATAACTCTATTAATTAAAAGAAAACCAGAATATTATTCATTTATCAGTTGGCAAGGCGATCTTTGGCTTTCTCATGTTTTCTTTTGTAATGTGTCATTATTTTCCTGATCACTCCTACCATTTGAAAGCATTTCATGGCATTTTTCATGTGTGTAATATAATACAGTTTGAAGGGGACTGAAATATTATATGCTTCTACACTTAGGAAGATGAGAGGTAGAATGAAGAGCTCACTTTCTTTGTCTAGATCATTTTGTCGTAGGTGTTAATTTTCTAAGGTCTTTCTCAATTACTGCTCAGACCCATAGCATTGTACTCTGTTATTGGGTAAGTATTTATGAAGAGAATTAATGAAAATATATCACTGGTAAATGTTTACTCAGTGTTTCATGTTTGATCTTTTTGGTACAATCTTTCTACTAAAGCTGGAATCTATTTTCAATGACTACATATGAATGCAGCACACGTTCTGCGGCCTAACAGATGCCATCTGTAAAAGCATTTACTTTAAATTAGTGGAATAAGTAATCAAAAGGGCTTTGTACTTAATGCAAAACTTTTGGTGACTATTAAATGCTCATTAGAGGGTGTTTTGCTGTATGACTGTCAAAATCAGCAGGACGTTTATGTTAGATTTCCTGAGTGGGTCAAGATTGAATATGATTTTACAACCTAAATAACATAAATGAATGCAGGTTATTTCAGCATCTCCAGATGTTTTTTAAAGTCTTTGCCCCTAAACCCAAAACTTAGTGCCATTTTTAATTCTACAATGGTATTTTAGTGAAGATTTTTAAAAATTAAATATTTTACATTTTTAGGTAAGTATGTTACTTTCTCATGTTTTAAATGAAAAAAATACCTGATGCCATATTAATATTAAATATTATCCTAGCCCATAATTTATGGAAATATATCCCCAAGGAATCAGGTAATATTAAATCAGCTTAACTATGCATTTATTACAATAACTAATTATTTTAAATGTTTAATTATCTTAGTATGGCTTATTTGGTAGATTGTGTATATATTGTAACTTGATTGAATCTCTCAAAATATGTCCTTATTATCACTTTGCTTTTAATTAAACATTCAATAATTGTCTTGTTTAATCTAGAAAGATGCATGTATTATTCTCACTATTGTTATTTATAGTGTACCATGCACAGGAATAGTACTGAATAACATGAATAATTTGCTTAGCTCAAATCATGGCCCTCAGACTGAGAAAATTAAATCTCAATTAACTGAAGTCTGTAAGTCTCTGATTATAAAAGGTAAGTTTGAAGACCTCTCTAGCATCATAAAGACATAAAATAGAAATCCAAGAGTTCACAAGTTCTCACTCAACTTGCTCGAAGGCAGAATTGCACTTGAACTTAGACCAGCATTGATATTTTAAGTACAGAAAAGCAACAATAGCAACAAGTTAGGCTGGCGTAATAACAGCATGCCAATTTATTAAAAAAGTAATGTAATATCTACATAATGTTATTTTCTTGGGTAAATGTACAAATTGGCCAATTAACTGCTTCTTCAATCTATTTTTAAAATGTTCCACTGGGTTTAATTGTATTATTCCCTATATTTCCCAGAGTCGGAATATTTTTCTAATTCATAAAACTCTAATTATTTAACAACTTTGTCACTCGTGCCTCAAAAATACCATTTAACCCCAAAAAGAAGAGGAAAAATCACCCTGATGTTGTTCCCATTTCAAAAATCACTATGTTAATCTAAAATATCTCACCCTCCCACTGGCCATCTTATTTTCAACAGATTTACAACAAAACAAAAAATATTTTAATCATCATCTGATTACATTTATTGTCATTTATAAATAGCTTCTAAAGAGAAAAATGTTTGGGGCTGTTATAGGAGCTGCAACTGGAAAACATATTAAAGATTTAGTGGTGGATGGGTTAATCCTATCTGTGTATGTAACACAAAGGATGAGAGAATGGAGCTACACTTATCTACAATGGGGTGAAAAGTATCTTGACAGCATTAATAACTGTGATCTTTTGGAAATGGAATTAGATTTCTAATCAGTTAATTATTTATTAATTATTGATGCATTTATTGATTATTAAGTGTCTGTTCAATACACATTTCATTGTTTGGATTTAAAAAAACTCAAAGAAAAGGGCGTTCTACATCTTAAACTTTTCATAGTCTATTTGGAAATATATTTAAGTAAAATAAATGATAATCAATTTTGAGGTCAGTTATGGAATGGATTGAGTGCTCTGATACGCATGAGAAAAGAATACTTAAAAAACACAGTACTTGTAAGACACGATAAGAAATATTGTAGGAAGAGGCAACAGGTGTTCTGATTCTTGAAGGAAGAGAAGTAGTAAAACAAGTTGTGAGTCAGGAGGCAAAAGATGAGATGATGCTGACTTTGTAGCAGAAGAAGAAATACACATTAATGACATAGAGGTGAGATTTTTCTTCTGTAATAGGTACTGACAGTCAAATGAAATAGATTGATTTCTGTGCATGCTTATCTGTATAATAAACAAATTAATCACAAATTATATAATTTGATAAATTTCAGCAATATTAATCCCTGAAGTGGTTAATGTAGCAGAAATAGTCAAATAATTTCAAACTCACTAAATAGGATGTGTTGTAACATATGAGCAAAATTTTCTCAGTTGGCTTATATTTAAGTAAAGAAAATCAATTTGAGAGAGAGAGAGATAGAACAAAACTCAGTGTGTGCCTTTCTTTTGCACTGTATAAACAATTTTCACCAACTTGGAAAATAAGGAGAAGGAAGGAAAAAATTCTAAATTATCATACTATTTCAAATACTTCCATCATAATGTAATTGTATATCTTTTACTTAAATGTATCGGGGTGGTGTTGGTTAATAAAATTATCTAAGTTTCAAGTGTACAATTCTAGGACACATCATCTGTATGGTGCATTGTGTGCCCACCACCTAAAGTCAAAACATCTTCTATCACCCTGGAATTGTGTTTTAGGGCCCTTGATTGAAGGAGATTACCGCTATGAAAAGGTAATAAAGATGAGTTCCTTGAAACATTTATAAAACCACACAATAAAAAATAATTCTTAGGGTAAGGTGAACTTTTCAATGGAAAATGATAAGATTTACAAACTCCCATATCTGTATTGTTAACCACTTATAGATAACAGTACTTTAAGATTCACACTTTCTTAGTCCTTTACGTAAAGAAAAGATATCTTTAAAACATTAGTCACTATCCATGAAATCCTGGTGAAAAGATAGATTTTGATTTTTTTTGTCTCCACAGGTAATTATGTTATTTGATAAAGCTGGGGGTTCCAGGCTGAATAAATATGATATTATGCACATCTCATTTGAGTAAGAGGTCAGTAAAACCTCTCATTGCCTCTATTTAAAGGGAATTCAAGTATTTTAACAAAATAAGAGGATGAACTGGAGTTGTGTTAGTATTAGTTGTGTTAGTACTAGTATTTCCCAGATTTTTTACTTTGAAAGAAAATAAATCAAATCGGTTATTTCAATTGCATAGCAAAGAAACTGAGCTATAGAATCTCTCACAAAATGGAAGAATCGTGGTTCTAAGGTGGTAGGACAGTGTCCTCTAAAGTATGAGATGACTCCCGGTTGTGTCAGCTGCATATCAGAATCAACAGCTCTGGGGCAGCGCCATGCCCTTTGGCTTCATGCCCTGGGCTAGTAGACGTTGTTGCAGGCTAGTGTCTAGTCCGATGCCCCCTGAGTCAGCCCCAGGCCCTTCTGCTCTGTCATGCCCACATTATTCTTCAGGAATGTCAGAGACCTCAATCCCTGCCTGGTAGTGAAGTGACAATGTAACTAATGTGTGTCTATCCAGTTTCAATCTCATGAGCATTTATCTTCATCAACCTCTATGTTTACTTCTTTATTTCCTGTTGCTTTGAATGAGTGCTCTTTCCTGTCCAAGCCTCTCATGTGTAACGTAAATCCTATATTTTATGAAAACTTTGATATTTTGCTTCAACATCATGTCATATCTGAATATTCAAGAATATTTTTAGAGTCTCTTGTGGAGAGCGGCTACAGTGTTTGGACAGGATCAAACCTTGGACTAATGAGAGGGCACAGTCCTCTCATTGCCACATGCAAGTCCCACCTTGGAGGGCAGAGCCCTCCCAGCACAATTATAGCCAACAGCTATAGTTGTAAGCTTGAACCTATGGTCTGAACGTGTGGCCCCACGTGCCTGAGTAATACGGACTTGATAAAGTTCAGGTGCATGTAATTGAGTAGGATCGAAACCCACGAGAATGCTGTAAACATCTTGACCACACCCTTACTTTGACTTGTGGAATCTGACTATAAAATAAAGACACGGCTTGTAGTCCGTGGCACTGTTGCTAGCTCTCCATCAGAGAGGCTCTCCATCAGAGAGGACAGCATCCCACCCAGGCCCAGCTTTCTTCTCTTGTCTGTCTTTTCTCAATCCTTCACCGCCCCCTCTCTGGGTCACCAAAGCTGGCTGAGCTGGCATGGCACATAAAGCGCCCAGTGTGGGGCTGAGTATGCCATGGCCGGGCCTGCTCGCCACAGACGCTCCCATTTCTACAACAGTAAACTTCCATGGGGGAAGTTGTTCCTTCATTTGGGCAAAGGTAGGTGTATGTCGGGTGAATCGCGGTCTAATGTCATCTACCTGGAACACATGGGACCGAGAGTCCTTGTGGAGCTAACAGCCTCCAGGACTGGAATCAGCAGCCCTATGTCAGAGAAGGTGTGTGATGAAACACCAAATTATTCTTTACATGAGGTTCCAGGCACTTTATCGAGTGTCTTATAAGTAGTCAAACTTAAGGCTTACAGAATATTTTTTTAAACCAGTAAAGAAACTGCAGCACACAAAGGCTTTATAAAATGTCTAAGACTACACTACTAGCAAATAGTTGGGAAAGGTTTTTGCCCAGTTGTTGGACATCTCCTCAATCAGAAAACAGTGTCATATGTCACCTATACATCCTCATATACCATGTTCTTCCCTTTCTCTTCTTGTTATCCCAGAAGCATGAGCATGTTAATAATATTCTATTTTGATACCTGAATAGGCATTTTAAAACACCCTCTGTAACAAAATGGGAAATATACAACTACCACTTCTGTTTCATACTAATTACAACGTTCATAATATTTTCTATCCCTCCTTATCAGGGATAGAATTCTTCTCAAATTTGAACTTTGGAGTATTATGTAGGCTATAACACTACCTAGATCAGTGTTAGGCATGTATTAGGTATTCAAGAATTGTTAGATTCTCTTCAGCTCAATTGCTTTGTAGGTATCCTATCTAATATAGAGGTAATATGCAAATTGACCATCACTCCAACACACAAGATGGCCGCCCCCATGTGGTCAAAATGGCCACTCCCATGTGGACACAAGATGGCCGGCAGGGGAGGGCTGTTGGGAGGGACCAGGCCTCCAGGGGAGGGAGGGCAGTTGGGGGGAACCAGGCCAGCAGGGGAGGGCAGTTAGGGGCAATCAGGCTGGCAGGGGAGTGGTTAGGGGGTGATCAGGCTGCCAGGCAGAAGCAATTAGGGGCAGTCAGGCAGGCAGGCAGGCAGGCAAATGAGTGGTTGGGAGCCAGCAGTCCTAGATTGTGAGAGTGATGTCTAACTGCCCCTTTAGGCCTGATCCCAGTCGGACATCCCTCGAGGGGTCCCAGATTGGAGAGGGTGCAGGCTGGGCTGAGCACCACTCCCCCTCCCTCATGCACGAATTTCATGCACTGGGCTTCTAGTGAAAAAATAACTTTGGACATGGAAAATTCATAGGAACATTTTGGATCATGGACAGGTTAACATATCCAGTAAGGTCTTTTCTTTCATTTATTTTCCTGGAGCTCCTGTGTATGCAGGTATCCCAGAGACCTGTGTGTTAGCAGTAGCTTGCTCTTTTCTAAAGTAGTAAGAAGTGTGCTGACATGATATAATTAAGATCATTTGTTGCTCACTTAAATGGCATTTTAAGAGAACGGATAAACTGAACTCAAGGCTTATGCTTTAAAAACAACGAGGCAAAGCTATACTGTTGGCCTACTTTGCAGAACTTTCTTGTGTATTTATCTACATGTTTCTGGTTGGAAAGTTCAAAATAAGCTAAATCTTCAAAGGCAATACCAAGGTTCTGTATACTTTTGTTCTAATGGTAATGAAACCACATAGAACATCTGAGTTCATGTTGTGTAATGAGAGCCTTTGGCTCTTTCTTACAGATGTTTTTGTTGTTCATCTTAAATAGAACAAAATCTTGGTATTTTATTTCTCTCCAACAGGACAGGTTTGAAATCTTTCTGTAATTGTAATCAAATTTTAGAAGAAGAAGGAGTCTGGAGGGATGAAGAACCCTCATATTTTCCAGTCACAACTGCATGAGCAATGTCAGTTTGATTACGTGCAGATACCTGCTTAGTTTTAGTGCTTTAGTACCAGTCTGCAACTAGCTGGCATGTGATGATCCAGCTGCCTGGTCTTCTTAAGGTTGCCCGAAAGAGCTCTACTATAAACTTATTTATCCTTTTTTATTGGATGTGCCCTTCACATCAGAGTCTCTGGCTGCATTTACAAGGGTAATAAAACGGGCTATACAATTCTTTCTTGGCAAATGGATAGAGTACCTAAAGTTCAAAGGAGATACAAGTGTGTGTAATTCAGTGATAGTAGTCTGCTTTGAAAAATCTTAACATTTTTATTTAGTTTTTTTAAGGATTATTATGCAATAAAATTACGAAGGAAGAATGTTTACTTTTAATTGACACATTAAAGACAATAAAATTACAGAAAGCCTTTCAAATTTTTTTTCAAGGCAGTGTATGGCAAGGGGAGATTTGTTTAGAATGCGCACCATGTTGAAGCCCTGTTCTCACAGCCAAATAGCACATGACTCTTGAAGAAGAGTCTTGGATTTTACACTCTTCTTGAATTTCCCATGAGGTTAACGAGCATGTCACAGCATTAAGCAGCTGTGCTGTTGTTGTATCATGCTGTGTAGATGAGCCTTTTCCATAGAATTTTAAGTGGTTTGTGGGTTACATGGCTACTTAAGTAAGAAAACATGGAGTGTTAAAATAAGTATATGTGGGTATGGGGTTGGTAGGTACACTAAATACATGCACACAGGTGTTTATTGTGCATGTTAAGAGCTAGACAATAGAAGAAAAAATATCAAAGTCAAAGAACTTAGATTTTGCTCAACACATAGTTGTTAATCATTTCCTTCATATATACAGGGGCTAACAAATACAATTAAGCATAAGACATGGTGACTTCTTTGAGCTCAGAATTTCTAACCCTCTATTATTTTCATTTCACTGAAGTGGTGAGCCACAGCATTTAACAAACTATGTCAAATGAAGATGAGAACCACAATAATTGATCAAGCAAGGATAATGGCAAATGAAAGATAAATACTTTTAAATCATTACTAACATAATAATGTACCTGTGCTTTAAATATTATTGAACCTTAAGGGGCACAGAAGTTCACTTCAGATTCTGTACAACAAATTTTTCATTCCTTTCTAATTTATTCCAATCTTTCTACTACAAACCAATAGTAAAAAGAACTTAATTTTCCTTCTCTATACTTCATTTAAATATTAGAATTGTTAAGATAATTTAGTATCCATTTTTTAAAATTGTACAGCAAACCCATCAATAACAATGATGAAATAGATTTTGTGCCTAGCCCCATAAGCAATTATCTATTTAAACAAATGTATTTTGGGGAAATGCCCAAAACATTTTCTTTAAATTTTTGTTTGATTTTTATTACCATTTGTAGTAATCTATTCTGGGTCTTTGGAAATAAAAAGATTAATCTTACCAACCAATATTTTATTTTCTAACTGGAGAGAGAAGAACAATGTATAAGTAAATATAATCTAAGAAAAAGTATTAAATATAACAATAAAAGTACACTTCCATTTTAAGGTAAATTCAGAAGAAAAAGTATTTTAGAGGATTTAATTATTTTCAATAAATTTTTCTTGAGTGGTTAAGATATAAGAGAAATTTTGCTATGTGCTGGAGCTTCAAAGATGAATTTGAATTGTATTTGGTCTCATAGTAGATAAGGTATTGTGGAGAAGGTAATTATTAATTAAGGAATTGGAGAAAGAGAAGATTGCAGAAATGTGTAGATGGAGAAAAACTTATTCTCTTCTTCTTGTTTCTGAATATTTTAAAAATGAGTACAAATGCCCAGTGGTGAGCACATCATTTATGAATGTCTTATGTGGCGAGAACTTTAAAGGGACAGGTAAGAAATAAAATTAGAAAGACAGACCAGGGTCACACACACACACACACACACAATCAAGAGCTTCCCCTGGATCCAGTCTTTCTGCATAATGTCTAAGAATTTAAACTTGAGTAAGGGAGCAATATGATCAGACAGCAATGAGGTAGGACAACTACATTTGGTGAGAGTACAAAGGTGCTGTGACTAAAAAAACAACAACTAGAAGTAGGGGATTATTTGTAAGTTTTATCACTGAATGGGATGGGGGACAACTTAAGAAAAATTATGAGGGGTTGATATGTGGACTTGTCAGTGAAGTTTTAAGAATTAGACACCAAAGCTGCTGCAGATGCATGATTAATGCTTAGCTAATGAATGGATATGGGGCAAGGGAGAGGGTAGGGTCAAAGTTAATGCTGACTATTTAAACATGGTTGATATAGAGGTTGGTGCAATTAATGCAGAAATAAAATAACTGGATAAAACAATTTAGAAGTATGGGAATGAGTTTAGTTGTACTAGACTGAGTTTGAAGAGTTGGTGAGGTCCTATGGTATATGTCCAGCAGGCAATTCAAAGTCTGGGACTGGATCTCAGAAAAACGGTTAGGATGTAGCATAAAGATTTATAAATGTTCTAAAAATAACTGTGATTTGAAGTCCACAAGATATAAAAAGATTGCCATGAAAGACATAAAAAAAAAAACCCAAACACAACAACAACAATGGAATAGCCCAGGGTAGATTTCAGAACAATCACATTGGGAGTAGAAGTGGTATACAAAAGCAGAACAGGGAATGAAAACAGAAGGGAGTCAAGTTATAAAGGAGACTTACACAAAACAGCATGGGGCCAGATTACAGTGCACAAACTGATGTCTCTTTTGGAACACAACTCATGTTTTATTTGGAAATAGCCAATATTTGTTTTGCTTTTATCTTTAACAGGTATACAAGGAATGCCCACTGACTCTCAGACATTTCTATTTTGTAAATACATTGTTTACTCTAAGATCAATAATTGATGTGAGGAATGTGTTTACAGATAGTATGCATTTAACAGTTTCAGGTTACTCTATGAGTAATGCTACTAATTCCAGCAAATTGCTGTGGTTAGGTATGCATTTTAGAAAGTTGATCTCAGATAGAGATAATTAAGTTTGACATCAGCCCTGCATTGAGGGAGCCTTAACAACTATAGGGCAATATATTCAGCAACACAAAAGACCTGGAAACCAAATGCTACAGGGATTTGGAGGGGCATTTGTTTTTGACCCCGAGAGTCACTGAGACCACAATGAAAGAAGGAAGATCTGAGATGCTAACTAAATGATATGGACCAATTTATCTTTTTCTTCTCTCTCTTTTATGTCCTTTTAAATCTTAAGTTAGTCAAAGTAAAGGAATATCGCACTTACAAAATGAACTAAACTGATTTCATTTGAATTAGTATCACTTTATTCTCAACATGTCATTTCTCACACCACAATACCTACATACACAAATAATATATCTTGGGAAGGATTTTTGTCTATTGTAGCTTCTAGTTTCAACTCAAATATCCTTTATTCCATCTTTATAATATTTGTTATTATTTTTCAGATTTAGGTTGAGGAAATTGTAAAATTTTAATATCATGACTTAATCATTTAAATACATTTGTGGAACACATATATTCTTATACAAATTCCATTTGTATGTAGCTATATATTTGTCATTTGTTTTATTTATTGATTTTATGTAACACATAATTATTTATTTTGTGGACTACAGCAAATGGGTCCATTTCACTTTCAGGAAAAAATATGTAAGCATGTATTTTCTTAGTCTTTGATAAAATGTCTCGATTTGTTTTCACAGAATTTGAACTGTAGTATAGCCAAACTTCTTACAAATATTACTTGTTCCTGAAATAAAAAAAAAAAAAAGCAGCAGGATACTAACTACCATCTAATTGTGTGGCCACTATTTCCAGTATCTCAGGCTATTTTTCAAGCTCTTTTTGTCATTCTCATGACCTTTCTTGTGAAAATAGGTTACCTTGTTATTCTGAGTATCAATTACAATGTCCTTGACTCCCTTGTGATAGTAGGGAATTGAATTCCACCTCCATTGAATGTCAACAATAATGGATTTATTCAGCAGCCTGAAGATGGTGTCATTTGAAGTGGAGAAAGGAAGCCTTCTTGTTCGTTTCAATTAGCAATGAAGGGAGAGCACCGCTCTCTTTTCCCTTCTTCTCATGGCTTCGGAAAGGGACAACACTGACTGAAATTGGACTCTATCACCTGCCTAGGCTGGTCGAAAGCAACTGTATCTAGCAGGTAAGAGGCAGTTTGTGAATATGAAAGCCTGAATTTCAAGATGTCTTGAATAGGTTACCAAACTATTTCTCAGAAGAGAACACAATGCAATTAACTTTCACTCAGTAGTAGGATTTTTCCATGAAGGCAAGTTAAGAATGAAGTTGCGCTATGTTTGTCCTTTGTAAACCAAAGGCTTCACGTTTGGTAAAGAACAGGCTAGCTGTTCTTTATTGTTTAGGACAAACGGACACCAAGAAAATACTAATATTAAAAAAGCCATTTCTCACTTTCCCCAATATGTGAATGTGATTTTTCAGTAACCATATTATCTTACTTTTACCTAATCTATTTGTTGCTAATAATATCTATTTATGATGTAAAATTTAATACTTTGTTAATTGCAAATGATTAAAATTCAAGTTTTATATGTTGACCAATTTTAAAAACACTATATTTTTTTACCCACATAAAAATATTGTATGCTCCAATAAAATAGTTTTAGAGTTATATTTAGTTTCTGGAATAGAAAAATAATTTATAAAATATTTGAGATGCTAATAAGAGTAATACATACAATCTGAATTTTACCTAATCTTTTTTGTCTTTATATTTGCTTGAATGAACCATAAAACATCATTTGCATGAACAATAAGTTCTTTTTTCTTTTTTTGGTTCTTAATTTAAGTAAAGGCAGAGTTTGAGAAGATGAGAAAAAGAAAGAAATATGTGAGGATAGATTCTGGAAGTTACAGATGAAATAAAATAAGGCCAGATAAAAAATGGCATTGAGGTTTTAAGACATTTGTGAACAATAGTTACAAAGAAATATTTAGTGATAGAAGATGTATTTCAATGTGTAAATATAACGAGGCAGGGTTGAATCATCATTTTCTAGAGACGTTAAGCAAAACTTTGTCAGACAGACAAATAGTAAGCATAGTGTATCTTTAATGATTAATACATTTTTTAATCAAGAAGGAGTTATAACTAAAAATTTATATTCTAGACAAATAATCTTTTGCATGATATCAGGAAATTATGAAAAGAAATAATGTAAACATTAAAATTTTATTTTGTCACAAGTGCATAAACATATTTTAGTGGCTATTATGAACAAACCATATCTATGGTGGTGGCATGGTAAGTTAATAAACACTGATTCTTTGTAATACCACTTCTTCACTTGTTAATGTACTGAGGACTAATGGAGTCCATGAGTATAAATTCTGTATGAGATGCACTAGTTGCCAAGCCTGCATGGCTCAGTGGTTGAGCATCAACCTATTAACCAGGAGGTCACAGTTTGATTCCTGGTCAGGCCACATGCCCGGGTTGTGGGCTCCATCTCCAGTAGATGACAAGCAGGAGAAGCCAATCAATGATTCTCTTTCATCATTAATGTTTCAATCTCTCTCTCCTTCTCCCTTCCTCTCTGAAATCAATAAAAATATATTTAATCCTCTCTGAAATTAATACAAATATATTTTTTACAAAAAGATAAAAAATGATGCACTGGTCAACTGTGACTAGATGCTGAACACAGAAAGTTAAGGGAAATAAATCAAGTCAACATCTGGTTAAGACCTTCACCAAATGCTCCTCTCTTTCCCCCTGACTATCCTTGACTAGGTATAATAATGTGGTCTAAATACACATCAAATACAGAGCTTGGGTTCTATTCTGTGATATCCATTAAGCAAGAGAAGTTATAATAAAGTTTTCCTCATTGTCATATAAATACAACTGTTTTGTTCTTACTCTACAGTTTTAATTATAAATAAAATATTAAAACTATAAAGATAAGCTGCTCTATTTATATTTTTGTTTATTCATTTACTCAACCAGAATTGAATTCATTTTTTCCCTTCCTTTTCAATATTTTTAATTTTACAATTTCAGTTTATATTCAATACTAGAGGTGCGGTTCATGAAATTAGTGAACTGAGGGGTGTGTCCCTCAGCCCAGTCTGCACCCTCTCCAATTTGGGACCCCTTGGTGGATGTCCGACGGCTGGTTTGGCCCTGAGCCCCTTTAAGGCCGGTTTAGGTGGGATTGGGCCTAAACCGGCAGTCAGACATCCCTTTCATAATCTGGGACTGCTGGCTTCCAACCGCTCACCTGCCCGCCTGATTGCCCCTAACCACTTCTGCCTGCCAGCCTGATCACCCTCTGAACACTCCCCTACCAGCCTGATCGACACTGACCTGCTCCCCTGCTGGCCTGATCACCCCCCAATGCCTGCTCCTGCCAGCCCGGTCACCCCCAACTGCCCTCCCCTACTGGCCTGGTCACCCCCAACTGCCCTCCCCTGCCAGCCAGTTCACCCCTAACTACCCTCTCCTGCTGGCCTGGTTGCCCCTAATTGTCCTCCCCGTAGGCCTGGTTGCACCCAACTGCCCTCTACTGCCGACTATCTTGTGGCTATGGGCGCTGCCATCTTTGAGGGTATGGCAGTCAGTTAGCATATTCCCTTCTTATTGGCTGTGGGTGCCACCATCTTTGAGGATGGGACAGTCAATTAGAATAGTCCCTTTTTATTGGGTGTGGGCACCGCCATCTCTGTGACAGTGTGAGGGTCAATTAGCATATTCCCTCTTTATTAGTTAGGATTATTCTATACCATTCAGATGTACAGCATATTGATTACACAACTACCGTATTTGCCGGCGTGTAAGACGATTTTTTGGCCCTGAAAAATATGCCTCCAAGTGGGGGGTCGTCTTATACGCCAGGTACACTTCAGATAGACTGCCCATAGTGCTTGCCCCGTGCCATAGTGGCCTCCCGATGCCCGCCCACTTCATTCCACATACCGTTCAGGCATCAGCAGTGCTGCTGGGTGTATGCTCAGCTGTTATGCGATTTTGCTGTTATGCGATTTTACCACACTCGCAAAATCGCACACAGCCGACCATACACCCAGTATGATAGCGCAAAATCGCGAATCGCGATACCATACTGGGTGTATGGTTGGCTGTGTGCGATTTTGCGAATGTGGTAAATTCGGGTTACCGTATATTTCTTTACATATGCATTGAAGATTCGCGATTTTGCGCTATCATGGTGCCTGTTAGAATGTTGAAGAGCTCGCACTTGCGCACTAGTGAGGTCATTGACAGTCCCTCTAGGTTGTGGGCTGCTTGCCTGTGTTCCTGAGAAGCATCTACGGTACCAGTCTATAGAGTGTGTTTTCTTTAGTGAATTACCGGTATGTTTACCGGTAATAAACTTGCACTGTTTTATGTATATGTTTGATTACATACAGCCTTGTGACAGTTTTCCTGCATGTCATAAGCATTTGAATATAAATTAAAATGTTAAAATCAAATCTGATATTGTTTTACCTTTTATTTGGTGTGTGGAAGGTGTGCGGAAGAGGGGGTAGTCTTATACGGCGAGTATATAACAAACTCTGTATTTTGAGTGGAAATGTTAGGGGGTCGTCTTATACACTCAGTCGTCTTATACGCCGGCAAATACGGTATGTATTTATAGAGTGGTCCCTTCGATATTTCAAGTACTCACCAACCCCGTAGGTATTATGATATTATTGACTATATTTTATATACTGTATTTTATATCTTTATTTTGATGTCATTTTAATAACCTAGTTATTATATAATAGTATCATACAAATTAACAATTAACTGGTAGAAGTAGGTATATAGGTACACAATATATTTACAAACCATTTTTTGAAAATTCTAAAGGAACTTTTTATAAAAATTGACAAAGGATATGAAATTCATAAAACAATAGAATACAATAATAAAATATGAAAAGATGGCCTGTGCCAATAATCAGTGATATAAAAAGTAATCTAAAAATTGATAGTGGATTTTACTCATCAAATTGTCAATGTTAAGAATTGGAGTATTAGTCAAAGCTTTTATTTCAGGAGATATTAGGTTTATTTGGGTAATACAGGGTCAGAGTTTATAAAAAATCAAATTGGATAACTCACAGAGTTGGGGAGAAGGGGTATTGAAGAACAAGACCTTAAAACCAACCTTGTAAGAATTAAGAAGGAAGAAAATTTTACACTTTGGGACTGTATGGATGGACCTGGAGAACATTGTGCTAAGTTAAATACGTCAGTCAAAGAAAGAAGTACCAAATTATTCTGCTCATGGATGGAATCTAATGAACAAACTGAACTAAACAGAAAGATAGAAACAGAACCATAGAGAGCAGGCAGACAGCTCTGGATGCTGGTGTTGGGGGTGTGAAAGAATTGAGCAAAAAAGAAAAGAACTCATAGACATGGACAACAGTATGGTGACTGCGGGATGCGGGAGTGGGCAAGGTGGGAGAGGGTGTTTGGGGGACAAATAGTAAGGGTTTAAAAAATAGAAATAAAATACAAGGAGAAAAATAATATTTTTTTTAAAAAAAAAAAAGAATAGCACACCAAACTATGCTTAAGGATTGCTCTGAAAAGAAAACCATCATGGAACAAAGCCATCATCACTTCCTCTGCACTAATGACACTTCTGACCAGAAAACTTGCTACCACTTTACCCTCACATCCTGATACCTGTGCCATTACCACTTGTGGTACAATGGATTTTGTAAACGGCTTTCTGCCTCAAATCACCTGTCATACCAATAGCACTACCCATTAAAAAAAAATAAGTGAACTTTCTTAGAGCTCAAACTGTATTTTTATCTAATGACATAATTAAGCCACAGACTGGAAATATATTTGCAGCTTGTTTGTTAAACACTTGCATCCAAATATATAAAGAACTCTTATAAATCAACAATTAAAAGTAAAATAGTGGATTAAAAATAGTTAAATAGTTAAACATAGAAGTACCTTATAACTTGGCAATTCCAGTCCTATGCATAGACCCAAACAAATTTAAAACAAATACTTAAAATAAGTACACATGTTCATAGCAGCATATTTACAAAAGGTGGAAATAACCAAAATGTCCAAAAGGGATAAATAAACAAGCTTTTGTATATACATACAATGGAATATTATTTAACTATAAAAATAAATGAAGTAGTGACATATTATACTACATGGAAGAACCTCCAAAACTTTTTATTAACTAAAAAAATATATACATGAGAGGCCACTTATTATATAAACAGAAGCCTAGCACATGAAATTTTGTGCACGGGTATGGTCCCAAGGCCTGACTTGCAATCAGAGCCATCTTCCCCAGCTGCTGGCAGCCAGCTCCGTCCCCCTGACTCCACCCACCCCCAGTTCCCCGCTCCCCATTGGGCGATTAGAGCCTGCCAGCTAGGAGAAGGGACTGAGAGGTTGACCAGCAGGCCCCAATTGGGGCCTGTGAGCTGGGGACAGCTCTTGCATTGAGCTTCTGCCCGCTGGTGGTCAATGTGTGTCATAGAAACCAGCTGTTCAATTGATTTGCATATTACCCCTTTATTATATAGAATCCTAAATAATAAAGAGGTAGTATGCAAATTGACCATCACACCCTTGGACAAGATGGCCACCCCCATGTGGTCACAAGATGGCCACCACAAGATGGTCAGCAGGGGAGGGCAGTTGGAGGGGCCAGGCCTGCAGGGGAGGGCAGTTGGGGGGACCAGGCCTGCATGGGAGTGCAGTTAGGGATGACTAGGCCAGCAGGGGAGCAGTTAGGGGCAATCAGGCAGGCAGGCAAGCGGTTGGGAGCCAGGAGTCCCAGATTGTGAGAGGGATATCTGACTGCCGGTTTAGGCCCCATCCCACAGGGATCGGACAACCCCCAAGGCGTCCCAGATTAGAGAGGGTGTAGACTGGGCTGAGGTACAACCCCTTCAGTGCACAAATTTTGTGCACCAGGCCTCTAGTTATTATATAGGATTCCATTTATATGAAATATCCAGAATAGATAAGTCCAGAGAGAAAAAACACATATTGATGTTTGCAGGGGTTAGGAGAAAGTGAATGAGGAAATTGCTTAGTGGTAAGGGGTTTTGATTCAGTGTGATGGAAATGTTTAGAATAAGAGAGAGTTAGTGGTTATAGTACATTGTGACCATACTAAATACCACTGAATTGTTCATTTTAAGGGGTTAATTTTATGTTATGTGATGTTTATCTCAAAAAAAAGGATTTTAAAAAGGAATAGTCCAATGACTTGTATATTTCATATA
>NW_006287550.1:45933-48337 GCF_000327345.1 Myotis davidii
ATATAATATATATATATATGATAACCATTATACACATGAAAAGATCAGCTACATTATTTGTTATCAAGGAAATTTAAATTAAAACTGCAGTGAGATACCATTTTACACCCACTGGAATGTCTGATATTATTTTTAAAATGTGAAAACACAATGTCAGAGCAATGTGGAAAAACAGAGACTCTCAAATCTTCCTGTGGGAGTGTCATGTAGCTCATCCAGTTTGAACAAAGGGGTGGCACTTTCTTACAAAAATTAAGAATACAGCCAATGAGTGACCCATCATCAATTGACTCTTTCTCATGTATCCAAGATAAATAAAACATATGCCCATAAAAATGACTCGTCCAGAGAAATTCATAGCAGCCTAATTAATAAGACCTCAAAATCAGAATAATCCAACTATCAACAAAAGAATGGATTAAAAACAAAGACAACAACAGCTCCTGTGGCAGACCCATACAATAAGTCACTAGTCAGCCATGCAAACAAACAGACTGATGGTCCTTACAATGCCATGGAACAATCACAGCAAGGATACATTAAGTGAGAGCAACTGAGCACCAAAAAATACTATTTGATTTCATTTATATTATGTCCACTCACCTGCAAAGCTATAAGTGTCAGAAATCAAAGAGTTTCCCCTAGAGTGGGTTGAAAAGGGCATTAGAAAATTATCTGAAGTGAGAGAATGTTCAATATCTTCTTTCAGAGTGTTAGTCACATGGTTATAAATAATTTCCAAAAGACATAGGACTTAGCATATACAATTTGTACATTTTCATTTATGCTAATGAATGCTGATAGTTTTTCTGTTAGTGTGATTTTTTCACATATTTTTCAATACAATTTATTTTATGACATGAAATTGTTATGAACAATAATGTTCTAGCTATTTTTCATTCTATTCCAGGAGTTTATGCCTCCAGTTTGTAGATGTATTCTTCTGTTTTTCCTTTAGAGCTTATAGCATACCTGTGTCCCACCTCACTGGGCACATGAATAGTTATACACCTGCTAATTTGCCATTATATGACATAATTTTCTAAAGTGCCACCTGTGATAGAACATATTGTGCAGCTTCAATTTAGGGGAAAAAAACTTTATGAATATTAAAAGCAAATGCTACTGCTTCCTTGAATGTACTTGGCTTCATATTCTACTTGCTGTGACTATCCCAGGTGTTGATTTAAAATTCAGTGGCACACAATGATTATCTATCATTCTAAATTATCTCATATTCTTTCAATTCTTGATGTATCTAAGACAGCAGCCTGGGAAACACTTCCTTCCCAATTGACCATATAGCATATTTTGTCATTAAAGGCTGATGCTTCATCATTTGGAATATCATTCTAAACAAAGATTCATAAGTGAGCCTTCCAGCAGCTGTCTTGTCAGGTTTGTGAAAGGGAAAATTTAAATCTACTATATTTATTCCAAGCTTCCTCTGTAATGGATCTCATCTGAGAGCTTAATTTTATTTTCTGCTTATCAGAAACAAGGCCTATCAAAGACACGATATGCAAGTAATTATGCAAAGCCATCACACAGATGGTGGATAACAGTAAAAAATTGTTTATGGAAATCTGTCCCTTTAACAAGCAAAGAGAAATGGCATTTGACTCTCCTTCTTATAAATTATAATACCTGGTGCTTGTTAAATTTGATTGCACTTCCACTTTATCAGAAAAATTAATTTGGTATTGACAATAAACATTTTCAAATGAGGTGCTACAACTAGAGTCTTTCATTTATTTTAGCGGTAAAGCGACAGATAGATAGATGATAGATAAATAGATAGACGATAGGTAGATAGATGATAGATTAGTCAAAATGTCTAAAAGAATGAAACCACATAGTTGAGATTAATCTTTTATGGATGACATTTATTCTTTTAATTATTTTTTTTTTACAGTTAACCTTATCGAAACCAAATGTTGCATTGTCCAGTGGTTAAATTTTAGCCTCATTTATACTTACTGTTAAAATGATAGAAGTGGAAAATCATTGGTTCAGATATTTATTTGTTCATGTACTTGAAACATTTTTAAAAGACTGGTATGTTCCAGGCACTATTTTAGCAGAGTAATTTGTGAATAAAGCCAATTGAACTCAGACAGGTTAACCAAGATGGCAGTATAGGTACACACTTGTACTTGCTGCCTGGCACAACCACATCAAAACTACAACTAAAAGACAAAACGTAGCTACAACAAGACTGTGCACAAAGCCCACAAGGGGGTGCACCAAGAGTGTCCACCTCAGGGAACTGGGGAGGCTGAGCCACTGGGCCCTACAGGACACCTAGCACACAAAGCCTCTGTATCAACACAGGGAAGCAGCCAAAATGCGGAGACAGAGAAACAGGTCACAAATGGCAGAAATGGAGGAAAGCAAACGTCAG
>NW_006287550.1:48937-52403 GCF_000327345.1 Myotis davidii
GGCAGCACAGACATTTATTGTATCAAGATGAGCTATGAGAAAAGCAAAGGTTATTGTTGCTTTTGTTGGGTTTCTTCAAGAAGCTGACAGTGAGCAGGCATATAGGCCTAACCAATGGACACGGACAATGGGGGGGAGGGGAGGACATGACCGGGGGGGGATAGAGGGTAACGTGGGGACAAGGACACATATGTAATATCTTAATCAATAAAAAATATATTTAAAAAATAAAAGACAAAACGGATATCATCCAGAACCATGGGAAGGCTGGCTGAGTGGAAATTCTACAACTAGAAGGAAAGAGAAAAGTGCATTGAAACTGGTAGGAGGTACAGAGGTACAGAAGTGTGGAGATATAGAGGCGTGTATGGAAATGGGCTGGCAACTGGGTATGTTGTGGTATTTTTCAATCGGGAGGGAGATATAAGCTCCCAATTGCTCTGAACTCCAGTTCCAGGCGAGACTCTGGACCCAGACTCATACGGGGAGAAACTGGACTGTCTGGCATCGGGACGGAACACAAGGGCGGCTTTCTCACAGAGGTGCTTGCAGCGATCATTGTTCCTGCACAGAGCCATGGGACATAGAGACCCCGGGGACCTCTCCGAGGCAGAGCGGACTGGCAGCCATTGTGGTTTGCTCCACCCTGATGATTCCCTGAGACCCCCCCTACCCAATTTACTATCCCACCCAAGCTGTGAGCAGAGGCTTTTACATATGAATGGCCTGTTCTTTTGCAATATAAAACCTAACGAACTACTGCTGGGTCAAAGGGTGCCAAAGCTTCCAAAAGAAGGCCTAAAGCTCCTCAGCAGCCTGTAATGCTTCACAGCTGCACCTCATCTGGGCACTTCCAAACCCCAAACAAAGAGGAAGAATCTTCAGATCTCTCTGTAGCTCCTGCTGGGTGGCCTCAGGCAGTGGCTGACTTTGCACCTCCTTAGAGTTCCAAGAGCCAGTGTACCCAGTGGTAAGAGTGAGACCATACCAGAGTACAAATCTTCACATCCATAAGAGACACACTCAAGGGGCAGACTCAGTGAGCACCAAAGCCCAACTGAAGCAAGTCCTGCTCCATAAGGGTGTCTCCAGCACAGCAGTTCTCCCATTGTAGGCACAGCTATTCCTCATAGCTAATTGGTGGTCAATTCCTCCCAGCGATACCAACAGCAATCAAAACTTAATTACAACAAGACTGTGCACACAGCCCACAAAGGGGTGCACCAAGAGTGTCAACCTCAGGTAATCAGGGAGGCTGAGCCACTGGGCCCTATAGGACACCTAGCACAGAAAAACACTCTATCAACACAGGGAAACATAAAAAATGTGGAGACAAAGAAACAGGTCAAAAACAAAAGAAATGGAGGAAAGCAAACTACTGGATATAGAGTTCAAAACCACTGTTATAAGATTACTTAAGAATCTTCTGGAAACCTCTGAGAAATTTAGTGAGACCCTTAAGGATATGAAAAAGGACCAATTATAAATTAAGCATACACTGACTGAAATAAAGAATATTATACAGAGATCCAACAGCAGATTAGAGGACCACAAGAAACAAGTCAAAGATTTGAAATACAAAAAAAGCAAAAAAGCAAAAAGCAAAAAAGCAAACAGAAAAACAAAAAGAAAAAAGAATCCAAAAATATGAAGATAGTGTAAGGAGCCTCTGGGACAACTTCAAGCGTACCAACATCCGAATTATGGCGGTGCCAGAAGAAGAGAGAGCGAGCAAGATATTGAAAACCTATTTGAAGAAATAATGACAGAAATTTTTCCCTACCTGGTGAAAGAAATAGTCTTACAAGTCCAGGAAGCACAAAGAACTCCAAACAAGAGGAATCCAAAGAAGACCACACCAAGGCACATCGTAATTATAATGCCAAGGGCAAAAGACAAAGAGAGAATCTTAAAAGTAGCAAGAGAAAAACAATTGTTACCTACAAGGGAGTACCCATACAACTGTCAGCTGATTTCTCAACAGAAACTATGCAGGCCAGAAGAGAGTGGCAAGAAATATTCAAAGTGATGAATAGCAAGAACCTACAACCAATATTACTCTACCCAACAAAGCTATCATTTAGAATTAAAGGTTAGATGAAGAATTTCACAGATAAGAAGAAGCTAAAGAGTTCATCACCACCAAACCAGGATTATAGAAATGCTGAATGGTATTCTTTAAGAAGGGGAATAAGAAAAAAAAGGTAAAGATAAAAATTATGAACAATAAATTGACAACAAATACATATCTATCAACAAGTGAGTCTAAAAATCAAGTGAATAAACAATCTGATGAACAGAATAAACTGGTGAATATAATAGAATCAGTGGCATAGAGAGGGAGTCGACTGACAATTCTCAGGGGGAAAGGGGTGTGGAGGGTGAAGGAAGAGACTGAACAAAAATTGTACACCTATGGACAAGGAGAGTTGGGGGGGTAAGGGCATGGGGTGGGGTGGGAACCAGGTAGAGGGGAGTTACGGGGGAGGGGGAGGAACAACTGTAATAATCTGAACAGATTTTTTTTTTTTTTTTGTGGGAGGAAGGGGCATATCCTTTGTATTTCAAGATATTTAGCAGCACCGTTGATCTGCACACAGTAGATTCCATGGACAGTGATAAATGTCTCTAGACATTGTCAAATGTACCTGAGGGCACAATATTGTCACCTGTTGAGAACCACTGACTATGAAGAAAGAGATGTAACTTAGAAAACCAAGAGTTTTTAAGAAAAGGCTCATACATAAGGAGCTCTCACCAACTTGCTAGAAGCTATGGCTGAGTATGATTAGGGAAAAATAAAAGCATGGATTATTTTAGTAATTTGTAAGAATTTGAGTATACTAGTAAATTAAAATAAATGAAAGCTGTTAGAAAAATCTCCAGAAAAAGATAAAACTGACTATTCAGAAAACAAAAAAAACAAAACCCTGAGTAATTGTATAATTTTATGACAATAGTCTTAATTATAAGTTTGTTTATTTCAAGATGTGTTTAAACGTTGCACTTCTTGAATTACAAATACAAAGTGAAGTTATCAGATAAAAATTTTGTTTAACTATGCAATCATATTTTGAGTTTCTTCTTAAAAAATCAAATATATGTATATTAAATAAGTTATCATTGCTTTTCTCAATTATCCAACCAGTAATTATCTCTAAAAACTAACCTTAATGAGACACCTGGTGTCTTTAAGATATTTAAACAGTTTACCTGTGGTTTTATCAGCAATTTCAACCCATTTCAAGTACAGACATTTCCCAACTGGTGAATGATATGATAAATGTGACTTCCACTTAACATATTTTTGAGGTGGTCAGAGGGGCATGTTAAGTTTATACTTAATCCTCCTACATTTGGAAAAATAAATTAAAATGACAGCCAGAGTAGTATCATTAATATAAAGATGTTGAAACAAATACCAAGGATCCAAATTATTTTTGCTGTCTGTATATAATATATATAT
>NW_006287550.1:53740-68369 GCF_000327345.1 Myotis davidii
CTCTCTAAAATTTACTCTTATTTGAATTGGTGATATTCCAGTGGCCAAAACCAACTTGTTTTGTTATTATATTTAGGTGGCACAGGGTGGAATTCCATGTGGGCTCGTGAGTTCCTCCTGTGTGCGTATGATTTAAAATCATTGTCTGCCTCATTGCTGTCCTGTACCTATGTGTAGACTTAGACTTACTGTGCTTATCCTTCTATGTTGGTTTTAATCTTCTTTGAACATTGTCCATGGACCTCTTCATCAGAACTTCAACCAGAAGTCCCAATGCTCTCATAAATATTAGCATCAAAAGGTTTGTATAGGCTTTAGAGGGTTAAAAAGTTTTCCTTGGTTTCATCACTTTGGGAAATAGCACATTATATTAAGAAAAAAAAAACATTTCAAGGAGAAAACATATGAGCACTTTTTCAATGGGTATGAAACTGATAATCGATAGTGATGATTCAAAATATGTAAAGAATTTAGACACAATATTTTCATACATGGTTTAGTAAGCATATGGAATGCATTGACCAAAACTGCCATAAAAGAAAACACATAAATGATCCTGAGGAGCAGACATTGGGGAAGTTAGAGAACAGAATTGTGATAAAAGTGGAAAGACTCTTTGAGACACATGGTACTTTCAGCTCAGCCATCTTAAATATAAATCTATAATTTTAATTAAAATATGTGTCCGAAAACCAGTACACATGAATTAGCATTCTTAGAATTGAGCTAACTTTGCCTAGGGCATAATTTACATAGGGGGCTCAAGTCTTTGGCTCATTAATGAAAAACATATTTACAACACTAGCAGGAAAATTGGAAACAATTTCTATGATGCTTGTTAAGCCTAGCATTAATTTTATTGTGCACCGGGTTAGCAAAAAGAAGTTTGTAGGTTAGTAGCTTATAGTAAAAATATGCTCATATCTATAATAGTGCATATATTATACTTTAACAATCCCATTTCATACTTTTTGATCTGATTTCTGCTTAGTTCTGGACATAAGGACTTGTTTTCACTCACTGTGCTGTGCTCTCCAAGCTCTATCCCACAAGGCTGCTGCCAGTGGAGATCTTTATTAACTATTTCTTGCCTCCTGAAGACTATTCCTCTCCCCTTTCAGGCTTGTCACTGCCTGATGCACAGTACTGTAAAAGGGGACTGGTTAACTTTTGCTGCTCAATACACCACTCTTAAAGCTGCCATTTCTAGGACAGTAATATGTTCTAGACACGAATAAGGGTTTTATAATACATTGATATGTTAAATCTTTTTTAAAAATATATTTTTATTGATTTTTCACAGAGAAGAAGGGAGAGGGATAGAGAGTTAGAAACATCGATGAGAGAGAAACATCAATCAGCTGCCTCCTGCAAGCCCCCTACTGGGGATGTGCCCGCAACCCAGGTACATGCCTTTGACTGGAATCAAACCTGGGACCTTTCAGTCCTCAGGCCAACACTCTATCCACTGAGCCAAACCGGTTAGGGCGATATGTTAAATCTTAATGAAAACACTAAGAAGTTAGTTTCTTTAACTACATTTTACAAATAAATGCTCATTTACTGACCTTTAACTATGTTGCTGAGGTTGTGTCAAGCCTGTTGTGTATATTCTACCACAATTTCCTTCTTTTTTAAAAAAAATATACTTTATTGATTTTTTACAGAGAGGAAGGGAGAAGGATAGAGAGTTAGAAACATCGATGAGAGAGAACCACTGATCAGCTGCCTCCTGCACACCTCCTACTGGGGATGTGCCCACAACCAAGGTGCATGCCCTTGACTGTAATCGAACCTGGGACCCTTCAGTCCACAGGCCGACGCTCTATCCACTGAGCCAAACCGGTTAGGACCACCATTTCCTTCTTATAAAATTCTGAGGAGTTGTTTTAATAATACTGTAATGAGATGAATTGTGTCCACTCAAAATTTGCCTATTGAGGTTCTAATTACAGCACTTCAGAACCTGACCTTATTTAGAAATAGGGACACTGTAGATTTAAGTAGTTAAGATGAGGTTATAATGGAGGAGGGTGGGCCTCTAATTTAATATGATTGCTGTCCTTACAAAAAGAGACAATTTGGAAACAGAAACATCCACAGGGAGAACACCTATGTAAAGGTGAAGCCAGATATGGAGGTTATGCAACTACAAGGCAAGGGACAACCAAGATTGCCAGAAAATTCACCCAAAACGTGGAACTACAGGGAGAAGCATGGAACCGATTTGCCCTCAGAAGGAACCAAGCCTGCTGACATCTTGATCTGGAACTTCAAGTCTCCAGAACTGTGAGATGTTATTTTTGTTGTTGTTCTGAACCACCCATTTCATGCTACTTTGCTCTGGAAGACATGGGCAAAATAGCACAATTGCCATTTTCAACTGAGGAATGGAGGCTCTTGAAGATGTCAATGACAGAGCACAAGCATGACAGTGGGGCTGTCTTGTCCAGAAGGAAGGGCAGTGGCTTTAGCACAAAGTCACAGTCCTCCTAGTTCACTTACTTTCTCTGTGGCTTTCTTGCTACCTGGCTCTGCCCACTCTACTTCTCCTGGGAACACGAGTCATCCTCCCAGGCTGGCACTCCAGAGATGCTATGTGTTTGCAGAAGCTGGAGGAAAGACCTTTGAGTCAGTGTTCTCTTAGTTCTATTAAGAGCCACATAACAACTTGTTCTTAGCAAAACATCTCTTACCCCATCAGAAGTAAGAGTGTGTATTCCTCCTCCCACAGCCTTGTACCAATATCCATGCCCACACCCACCCCTGTCTTGTCTTAAGTCAAGCTCCTGCCTACTCTGCACAGCCTGGGAAAGTTTAACACTTATGTGCTAAAGAGCTTCTAACATTCAGTGCTTCTCAAAGAACTTCTTGGATAGGCAGTGACTAGACAGTGAGAAATGCTGTGCTTTTCCATTTCATATATACATAGAAGAGGGTGATGGATAGAATTAACTCATCTCTCATTTTTTTAAAATGGCATTTGTTGAGGTGGGTGACATTGGTAAATAAAAATTATATAGGTTTCACATGTACAATAGACTGGTATTGAGCCATAAGGAAAGATGTAATATTGCCATTGCCAGTCTGGATGGATCTTGAGAATCTCATCCTAAGCAAAATAACCCAAGTCTCTTTGATATTCCTTTATACATACAATGATTCTACAAAGGCCAGAGTAGTGATAGCAAGCTCTCCTCACCACTGGTAATGGGCCTTGAGGATCACATGATTTTGCTAATTCTGCCACTCAAGCTATGTAGCTTTTATATCCAGCTACTCCCAGAGATCTTCTGCAATCCCAACAGGTGATTCTATTCTCTTCACTCACTCTGCTTTTCTTGTGGTGCCTGTTGCCCCTCCTACATTCTTTGCCAAACGTGCTTCTATTATCTGTCTACATGCCTTCCCTTGCTCTCCATCCCACTCCACCTTGGATGAGGTGTGGTTGGAGGGCTTTCCCCAAACCAGCAAATCTGGCTTTGTCACTGAGTTGTTTGTTTTTGTTTTCTTAACACAGACCTAGGTAACCATCTGCTCCCGATTACTTTCTCCCTTTTGAATAGAACGGTGCTATTCTTGAATCTCCTGCGATTCTGATAAATGCTTCTCCAAAATCTCTTTTTTTCTTTACGTACTGCTAAGCTATTTTTATACTATCCTAAAAATAAAGGCACTAACATTTCAAATCTGTCGTCAGTAGGAAACAGATCTTTGAAGAAACAAAAATTGTGATATTTAGGTAATTGATAAGATGTCTCATCCACTTATGATTTGAAGACGGTATGGAGCACACAGCAAGTGCATGACCTATAATGTGTTACAAGTTTATTATGCCTACATTATGATCCACTTGCTTTGCTAACACTTTTCCTGGCAGGGCATGCTATGACCATTGGGTTCATTCCACAGTTTGAGAAGGGATACATAGACTTGAACTAAAGTGAAGTCAGTACATAACTGACACAGGAGCATCCAATAGAAGGGACATGGTGAAAAACACTCTGCAAGAGGAGGTAGCATCAGATGCCAATAAGCTGGCATCTGATGTTGTGTAACTTTCTCAGCCATTTGTCATATGACTGAATCACATGCTTCTCCCGGCGATAGTTTCTGCATTTGAACAGTAAAAGAGCTTGAATTAGTCAATTTCTAAATTCTTCCTACATGTCTGCAAATAATCATTTTTAAATAGTTAAAAATTGTTTTTAACTTACTTTTTACAAATCCGCTAGGAAATAATTAAATAAATATGACAAGGAAAATAGGAGAAAAGAATAAATTAAAGCCCTTTAAGGTTGAAAGAGAACACAGACTCACTGAGAGATGTTAAATGTTTCCACTTAGCAAAAGGATGCAAAAAGTTACATACCAGGAAAGGAAAGCATCTAAGGGCTGTCTCAGCTCAGCTGTCAGTGATGAGAAAGAAAGCAGGTGGAGGAGCAAGTTTTTGGAGAGTGTGTAAGAGACTATCGGCCTGCATTTCATTAAGGGCAGGGGGGGGTGAGGGGGGATGGTTAAAAAGAAGAGGGTTTCATAAATGGTTATATAAAAACTGTAATAATTACCAAATAGATGGACTTTGAATGTGATAGTTACCAGATGACAAAACATTTGTCTGGAGGATTAATTTGAGCAATATGGATGCTAAGAGAATCTTTCCTCTTTCTGTCTCAGAACTGTTTCCAGTCCATCGCAGGGTTTTTTGTGCAGGTCACAAAGTCACCTACCAAGGGCTTACTCTGATGACTAGGGAAAATTAAGTTGCCTCTGTTAGAAACTTCAGAAGAGTTGTCCCCTCACTTTTGGGACTCAGGACTTCTTTACACTATTACGTATAACTGAGAACCAACCCCAAAGATATTTACCTCATTAGACATTCAAACAGAAACATTTAAATATTTGTTTATCACTTATTAAAAATAACAATAAACCCATAAGATGTTATTATCAATAATATTTTTTATTTAAAAGAACTATAAAATAATGATGAGTGGAATTACATTTCATATTTGCAAATCTCTTTAATTTCAGATTTAGTTGAAGCTGGCTGGGTTCTCACATTTGTTTTGCATTCAATCTATAGCAATATATATTTCCATTGAATTATATGATGAAAACCCAGCTTCAAACAGATAGTAATATTTTAGTGGTCATTTCAAATAGTTGGGGATTTTTCTATAAGTACATCAAAATGTGACAAGTTGTGTGTTTTTAAAGGTTAGTTGCAACCAAACTAATAAACACTTCTGTATTCAAGCTCTTTTATTGTTCAAATGCAGAAACTATGTATAATCATATGATGATGATACATTAAAAGCTATTGATGCCCTTGTTGGTTTGGCTCAGTGGATAGAGTGTTGGCCTATGGACTTAAGGGTCCTGTGTTCGATTCCAATCAAGGGCACATGCCCAGGTTGCAGGCTCGATCCCCAGTAGGGGGCATGCAGGAGGCAGTCAATCAATGATACTCTCTCACCATTGATGTTTCTATCTCCCTCTCCCTCTCCCTTCCTCTCTGAAATCAATAAAAAATATATTAAAAAAAACACATTGATCTATCTGGCATGCATGATTTTATAATTATGCACTAGTCATTTAGAAAATATTAGTTCACTCAATTATTCACATCTTCTACATGTTGACATATTTCATGACACAAGTTAAGAATTCATATTCATTAATATTGCTATGGAGGAGAAGAGTCTTCAAGTTCAGGGAAGCTGTCAAACTCACAATAGTAAAGATGATTTTTTAAAATTCTGACTTTTGCCTCTGAGTTCCAATGTTATCATTGGCCAGTCATACTGCCGGGCTACAAGCTGGGTTGAATCTATGTGTGTAGGAAGATTGGGAGGTTGTGATTCAGATCCTGGAGTCAGACTTCTTTACTTCATATCCTGGAAGCAATGTTGGCTTCCGATCCTCAGTTTTCTTGTTTGTTAAATGGGGTGAATAGGGTCACCTACCTCATAAGCTTGTTGTCAGAATTAATTGAAATACCACATAACAAAGTAATCAGCCGAGTGGCTGGCAGTGGGTAATGCACCATAAATGTTAGCTGGCTTTATTATTAATGTTCTCAAAAGTATCAGTGATCACCCAAGTTTTATTAAAGAAGAAAGACTACTGTGTGTCTCCTTCCAAGGAACATACTTAACTGTATTTCTGCATTTTCTAGGCATGTGAGGAGATAATCTCTTTGTGTCTGGTCCCTCACAGTAGTTTCTTCCCGACTCAAGTGTGGTCCTGCTCACTAGAGGCTCTCATTAGCATACCAGGTCATTTACTTTAGAAAGCCAACTTTTCATTTGGATAAATAGTTGCAAGCAAAGAAACAGTTAGACGATGATTCTCTAGAACAGTGGTCCTCAACCTTGGCTGCACATTATAATCACCTGGGAATCTTTTTAAAATCCTGATTTCTGGGTCTCATCCTCTGGAAATTCTATTTCTTTGTTCTGGGGTGGGGCCACAACATTAGTAACAAAGGAACAGAATTTCTGGAGGATGAGGCCCAGAAATCAGGATTTTAAAAAGATTCCCAAGTGATTCTAATGTGCAGCCAAGGTTGAGAACCACTGCTCTGGAAGATAATGGATTTGCTCATGTTTTAGAGATGGTAAAATATCGAAGGAAACTCTGAAAGGAGGGGTGCCCTGAAGAGAGAAAAACTGGCAGTGAAAATTCATATAGGAGGACATGAGCTTAGGTCATGTAAAATTTGATAAGATCCTAACCTCAGTCTGTAGCTGGAGAGATGGAGAAAAGGGTACACCCAAGAGATAAGGATGGATTACTTTAATTTTGTTTATCCTTATATTCTTCAAACATATTTAACCACATTATCCTCTAATTCTTGAATCACTGATTAAACATCATGTGTGAAGAGGTTTGGAGGGTTGGAGGTGTTATCTGAACTTTTTAATGTTAATTAATATAGTGTCACTTCTCATAATTCTTGTACCTCCTTCACCAGCCCTTCTTTCTATTTCAATTGTCTTATGTTCTGCTGATTAAAATGCCAGAAAGTGTCCCAGCATTATTCTCTCACTGTGTATTCACTTTACTGTGAATCTCCCCCAATTTTGTGCCCCCTCTAAAACGCCTGTTAGATTACTCAAAACTCATTGATTTCTAATTGTTCCAATTAAGGTCGGTAGTATTTTGTAACTTCTTATTTTTAAAAGATACCATGTTTGGAAGCATTTACCTTTCATATTTTCTGTATGCAAAAGCTGTTTTACTCTGAGGAACTTTTAATAATCTGGGGGGAAAAGACCCTAACCAACCTAGGATCTAACCTAAAACAAAACACTTCTTTCCATTATATGAATAAGTATGCATAATATTTATATGGCCACATTCATATAAATATAAAAAATGAATAAAACCTCTGTATTTAAATTTTTTTGAAGCTAGCTTCTCAACTTCTCAAAATGAGTCAGCATCTTGAATCTATGCTTCTAAGCCCTAAATAAGATATTTCTATTTTCAAAAGACCAGTGATGAATAAAACATATATAACCTTGAAGAAAATTAGTTGCTAAGGTTCCTTCATTCTGTTGTAAGATTAATACTTCAAAATGTTCAAATAATTTTACTAAGAATATTGAAACTTGAATGTTTGATACTTATTAAAGATTTTCATTTTCAGAAAGTTTATAAAATATGGTATTTATCATTAGGACATAGAAACCACTGCATTTATTATTCAGCAAAATAAAAAAAAATAGAGAAAATAATCATAATAAAATTTATGGACTCAATTTCAGAATGTGTCTCCTAAAAATAGCTTTTGGAGAAAAATCTTTACATTTTATTCATTAAAATTAAATGATTATACTAATAATTTTCCAAAATTGTAGTAAATTTTATAGCATACAGGGAAAATAATTTCTGTTCCCTATGAGAGCAATATAAATTTATAATTCATAAGTTGATCTCATTTAGAATATAGAGTGTTTTCTACTTGCTCTTTCTAATCTGTTGCCTCTAATTTCTCATATGCATTTTTAATATATTCTTAGACTAAAATCCCAGAATTAAAATAATGTATTAAATTTATAGACATACTTAAGGCTATTTATAAACCTTGTTAAAATATGATCCCCCA
Source organism: Myotis davidii (assembly GCF_000327345.1). Lineage (NCBI taxonomy): Eukaryota > Metazoa > Chordata > Mammalia > Chiroptera > Vespertilionidae > Myotis > Myotis davidii. The sequence goes on from NW_006287550.1 coordinate 61,857, forward strand.
AATTTGAACTTGTTTACCCCTTCTCAAGTTGTGTGCAAGAAAAGCCATTTCAATATCATGCTTTCAGCATTTGATCATATTTTAAAATATCGTTAATAACTTTAATTTTTTTAAAAGTTATCAGAAAATAAAAAAATATAGACTTATTATTTTTTTCTCTCCTAGTGATACCATTGTGACTAACCTGTTTATTAATAACAGGAAAGGAACACAGGGAAGGCCAAATGCTATAGAAATGCCATTTGTGCAACTTCGCCAGGAAGCTACAGTTTAACATTCCCAGGAAGCCAGGGGTCTCTCCCTCACAGATTGCTGAGGGAAGGAACCGAACGGGGTAGAAAATAGAGGTATGTCCAGTAAAGTTTGGCTGACACAGGGAAACATTTTTTGTCAGTCACGCCTGGAAACAGGTCATTGGCCAGAGCAGGCATGGGCACTGCAAGCATGGGAAGGCTTGAGCTATTCAATCCCCTAAATAAAGAAGTTCTTTCTCTTGTGCTCTCTTGCTCTCTTGGCTCCTGGTGCTCTCTCGGCTTCCTTGCATTTGCCCATGTAACTCATGGCCAAGTGGACCCCACACAATGGACTAATGGACTGCCACTAGCCTGATGCTGTACTGGATCCAGCTCCACCATGGAAAGGAAACTTTGAAGCTGGTTTTGCTTCTAGCAGCTCAACTGAATCCCCAGCTACAACTCTTCTAAGATTGAATTAAGGGAAGTGGGACTTTGGAAAACCAGAGATGGTACCATGCAAATAAAAATCACTCATCCTCTGTGTGAGCCTCAGAAAATTCTTAAGGAGTTAATCATAAGGACCCCACCCCAAGCATCTAGTGGGGAAGAGGACACCCCACTTCCACCAATAACACTAGCACTGACCATCATTATGACTATAGTATAGGGAGGTAATTTACATAACAATTTGAGGTGATTTCAAAAGTAGAAGAATTCACCAAGGCAAGCAGAGAATTCATAAGTTTGTTAGCATTATATTCTAATTGTTTGGCTGATTTTCTTAGCAAGTGGTCTTATTGAAGATAGTATGTTGTTTAATCCAGATATATCCGAATTATGTTTTTTTATTCCATGGCTACAGGCAATCTCTCCAATCCCAACCAGCAACTAGCTCCAGGCTGTAGCCAAATTATAGTGAGGTAGTATTAAAAAAATAATACAAATCAAGATACTATTCTAGAAAAATATGTGGAAATATATTAATATGAATATTAAACTCAAAATAATGATTACTAAAATCATCCAATTCCCATAATAGTTAATAATAGGATCTTTGCTATATTCGTAAAGAATACATATTCTTAAAATCTCTATGCTAATGAAAAATTTAAAATATTTTTCTCAATACATTTGATTTGTATTTTACTGAAATAATAAATGAAACTAAATATTTTGCCAATGTGTACATGTATACCTCTTTGAATTATAGACATAAAATTATGCTCTGAATAAAATCATATTAATTCTGCCCTAACCGGTTTGGCTCAGTGGATAGAGCATCAGCATGAGGACTGAAAGGTACCAGGCTCGAATCCGGTCAAGGGCATGTACCTTGGTTGCGGGCACATCCCCAGTAAGGGTTGTACAGGAGGCAGCTGATCGATGTTTCTCTCTCATCGATGTTTCTAACTCTCTACCCCTCTCCCTTCCTCTCTGTAAAAAATCAATAAAATATATTTTTAAAAAATCATATTTATTCTTATTTAAGGGAGAATGTGAAACACCTGCTCAAAGTGCTTTTACATACAGACTATATAATTAAAACCATCTATTTACCAAAGGTAAATGATACCTTTAAGCTATAAAAATTCTAGAATGACATGATATCACTTTTTTTAAAAATATATATTTTTATTGATTTCGGAGAAGAAGGGAGAAGGAGAGAGAGATGAAAACATCAACGATGAGAATTATTGATTGGCTGCCTCCTGCACGCCCACTCTGGGGATCGAGCCACAACCCAGGCATGTGCCCTGACCAGGAATTGAACCATAACCTCCTGGTTCTTAAGTTGATGCTCAATCACTGAGCAACACTTGCCATGCATGGTATCACGTTAAGATAATTACTCATATCTTCCCAACTGAATATCTTAATATTTAAATTTCAATAATTTAAAAAATGTAATATGGTTTGATTTACTCTCATTTCCTATATCAAAACCAATATTATGGAAAATAAACTAGATGATCCTATGTACGTAAAGGAATTATTTCCATTCTTTACATGAGTATATATTCTATTTCAGAATGTTTTCCTGTTGGTTCAAATTCTTCTTTTAAATGTAATGAACTTGTCTTGGTGTGTTCTCCTTATTTCTAACTATAAAAAGATATATATTAAATGTATTTCTTTTGTAATAATTACTATTTATAGAAAGTGTGAATATGCAGGAGAAAGCAAAAGATAGAGACAGGTATAGAGAAAGAGGGAGAGAGAGAGAAATAAGGTATATACATACATGAATATAGTGTACTATAGAAGAAAAAGAATGTGGGAACCATAATATAATTATTGCATGCTATTGCTGTAGAAAATGATGCTGAGAAAAATCAAGATGGAAACTATAAAATTCTGTTAGATAGCCCTGAGAAAGTTTAGTCTGAATGCCAAATATTATGTCTAATAAAACGTAATCTTTCTGCTAGCTTAAATAATATTTGATTTCAACACATTTTTATTAAATGTATCACCAATAATTTATAGATACTAGCAAGTAAAAGAGAAAGCCAAACCTTTAAAAAATATGTCAATAAATTCTGTTAGACATGCATTATGCTATAACTGAAATTAAATAGACTCTAAAATTATGCTGCTTATTTATTATCATGATTATATTTTAGCATTGAAGTTTAAACACAAGTATGGTCACAAATGATGAATTTACATTGTTTACTTAATTATTCAAAGGCAGTGAAGTAAGAGGATATTCAATTTAGAGAGCGTTCTCTCTCTCTCTCTCTCTCTCTCTCTTTCTCAGCAGTTTTCATTTCCTTTTAGGTTATCAGAGAATTTGCATTTACTGTTGAGACTAAAAATGGAAGCAATCATTTCACTGACCTTCATAAGAAAAAAAAAAGTAGCGATAAAATGTGACATATTTGCAATGTATTTCCAAAGACAAAAAATCTGAACACTTCATTAATGAAAAGCAATATAAACTGGTGGCACACTAGTATTAGGAAAACATGACTACATACAATCAAAACGAAATCAAATAGAACAAAAGCTACAAACATGCCTTGTCCTTGAGGAAGGCTGATGATGGCGACTATGGTGTATCAATCACCTGTAAACTCCAGCCAGGAGAGGCGCTCCCAGGCACTGTCAACTCTGGTAAGTGAGCCCAAGTCTGGATGACTAGCCCAAGTATGAACAGCTAGGGAATAGATCACTAGAAGTAGATCAGTGTATCTCCAACTGCAGGTCTACATCTCTTTCAAAACACTATGATGACTTTAGCTATGCATCTTTGTAGTGAACTAATCCTAGGCTATATAGCTTATTAATACAATTAGTGAGAATTACATATTTGAAAGCATTGACAAATTGTAAGTTACCATAAGACTATCCAATTAGAATATATTTGAAATATACAGTCATGTATGCATTGATGTATTGTAGTCAATCTCTTGTCTTGCTGGGAGCATCAGCAAACATCACTTTACATAGGAATGCATAGACAGAGTGTCGGTTGGTCCAAGTGACCCTAGTTCTCTTACTTAACCTCTTGTCATAATAACTGGACACACATCAAGTAGGCGGCGAGGGCACCGGCAGCCTCTATTGCAAAACTAATGGTAATTACGTGGTGATTTAGCCCACTAGCCTTCTCTCTTTTGCTCCACTTTCCTTCCCCTATTCTTCTGTCTCCTGTATCCTCTTTGGGTAGATTCAGAAACCTGGTTACAAGATCCACTTCCTGACATTGCTTATATAACCTGTAGTTTTTGTATAATCATGACACTGTGACCCACTGGTTCTGAAGTATCAGCAAAGGGTCTGAAGTTTGTCAGGCAGCTTCTCAGGAAGCTCTGTGGGTTATGCATTTGAAGTCACCAGCAACTAATTCAGGAATAAAGTATGTATGACTTTCCACTTCTGATTACTGAATTCAGACAGCTAAATCTGCAATCAAGGTTTTAAATTAACTTCCAACCCCCAGATTTTACTCAACGGTCCAGATGTGTCCATTTGATCTAGAGATTCCTCTTCCACATAGGTACTCCCTTGGGAAGCAGCCAACATCTGTCAAAGATTCCAAATGGACTGTTTTTATCCTTTCATCCTCCTCACTAAGGTTCAGAAGGGCTTCCGCATTTGTGAGGAGGAACCAAATGATAGAATGGTTGGCAGCCTTATCACTCCAGGTGATCCTTGAACTTTAACAACACTGAGTGATCTGAAGTGTTGCAGCCCTGTGGCAAATAATGTACTCACCCCATCACCTGCCTTTATGAAACCTGTATTATCACAGACTTTAGTGGGAAGTAGATGACTCATCCACCTTTGAGTCCTTTGGTATTCACAATCACTCACTGTTGCCTTCCAGAAGATGTGTGCTTCAGTGATCTCAAAATCCGTTGTGGCTCAGGGGCAGCAGCATGCCCATTTTATTCTTGCCCATTCTTATAACTTATCCTGCCACCCCCCCCCCACACACACACACACACCAGGTGATGTCTTCAGCCCTTGGGATGACTCAGCCTAAGAACTCTGCCTCGTACCAGGACAAAGGCATTAACATCAGTTCCCATGCATGACTCTCAGCAAGTATCACTTGGCTCAGGGCAAAGTTGAACTGGGTGTATGGTTTACATATTTTGGGAAACCATAGAGAGCCTAGAGGTACTGTGAGTGTGGACATCAGGAAAGGGACTTCACCATCTTATTGCTGTCTGACAGTACGATTGTAAGTCGGGAACAAATTTATTGATCTCAACTATCTCTTTAGGAGAGTGCTAGCAATACCGGTTTCCCAGCATCTGGACACCTGGCTGCTGGAGAATTGATATTAGACAGGATAACAAGCCTGTTGGCGGCCCAGCACTCATATAGGGATAACCTAGACATGTCTCAAGGGGCAATGCTTAGGAAAATCATGCATTTCTCTATATACTAGTAGTGATTTAAGAACAGCCTACTGTTCTACTTTTTATGGCATCTGTTAAAAATATGCTTACCACCCCACCACCAAAACTTTAAACCTATCTTTTTCTGAACTCATCATTTTCACTCTTAATCTTAATACTAAGGATGAAATATCTCTACTTCTACCAGAGGCCAATCACTCCTCTTAGTCTATCTATCCTATCCCATATTGACTTCTAGGAGAATTTTTGTAGAAATTATGCAATTTCTCTCTGCATCTTTAATTTCTTTTTCTCCATCAGATTATTTACATAATTTCACAAAAACCCAATATTTAAAAAACAAAATAAAGTAAAAAGCTCCTTCACTCTGCATATTTTTTTCAATCCTGGACCCAATTCTGTATGCCTTTACTCAACAAAACTCTTGAAATTACTGGCTACAATGTCCCAGTTTCTCTGCCACTGAACAGTCTTTGGCTACCTCACTTCATTGAGACTGTTCTTATTAAGGTCTCCAAACACCTTGACATTGCCAGTTGAATCTGTCTTTGTGCTGTTCTTCAATAATATCTCAGCAACATTCATCAAACAATAACTACAACTTCCTTTTTTCTCCTGGCCTCCCAAATACTGAGTTCTCATGCTTTTCCTTCTACCTCTCTTTCATTCTTTTTGCTGATGCCTCTTCTACATTTTCATCTCAAAATGATGGCATTCTCTAAGGTTCTTGTCAGCGTTCTATTCCCTCTTCTAAGTATCTTCCGTTGTTAGATATTTTCATTTAGCCCTATAAAACAATTATATCTACTCCCAACTAGTTTATATATCCAACTTAATATTTTCAAATTTATCTCTGACAAATATTTCCAAGCCGAAACTCTAGAATCATGCACCCAATTCCCTACTTATACACTGATGCAAATATATAGTGGTCATATCAATTTTAACTCAATAAAAACAACACCTCATTTCCCACACTTTAAAAACCATTTTCTTCCTGAGATTGCCACATTTTCATAAGTAGAAACAACTATTGCTCAATCTAAAATGCAAGACTTTTGCATTGCTTCTGGTCTTTTGCTTACTCCCTGACACTATACATTTCTAGGTTATGACAGTTGGGATAAAAAAAAAAAGTGTCAATCATCTTACTAACATATATCTCATCATATCATTTCCATTTTTATCATTACTATTTGACTCGAGGTGCTTTTCCTATCTTGTCTGGACTATTACCATAAACTCCTATCTGGCTTCTGCTCAGATCTTATCACTTCTGTGTGGTTTCAATCCCGCACCTAAGTGAACTTTGAAAACCACTTAATATATATTATGACATTCCCATACTTGAAACATTCAGCTAGCTTGTAATCAGTCTTAGAGAAAAAATTAAGTCTCTTTCC
>NW_006287550.1:68411-74091 GCF_000327345.1 Myotis davidii
CTTGCTTACTGTGCTATATGCTCTGGCCCTATCTCATACCATTTTCTTCTTTGCTTTCTGAGACATGAAAGTGAAGTTAATCTATAGAGCCAAATTTTTGTACAACTGAATTTTCTAAAACTAGCCAAGTACCAATGTATATGGATTAGGAACGGTCCGACTCAATACTTCTCTGGGTATACTCTCTCTGGATAGAGAGGCCATCACGTCCTCATTTGTCTTTTAGCTAAGACTAATATAGGCTACATTCAGGTTCACTACCTACCTCTGTTCATATTATGTCAGACACCTTCAGACATTACTTTGACCTTTTAAAATTTGTGATTTACCTTCATTCATTGAAAAAATCACTCCACAACTCCATAACCCCCCTCAAACAAAGACCTCTATGTTTCTCTGTCTTCACCCAATAATAAACTCAATCAGACACTTTAGAAAGTGGGTAGGAAACTAGAGTCTACAATGGGACAACTCAGTACTGAAAATGTTCATCACTTCATCTCAAATGCAGATTCATGTGACATTCAAGGGAATAAAACAAATGCTAATGGTTGGTTATGAATGTTTCCTAATATGTCAGGCATTATTCTCTATTTTATTTACAGTTCTCAGGGATCTACCGAAAACCATCATCCAAGTGTCTAACTCATCATATTCTATCAATAATAGCTATTGTGGTAAAAAATAATATTACTATGTCAACTTTGTGAAGTAAGTATTTTATCTTCCATATTTTGCAGAAAGAAAACGGATACTTAAAGGGTAAAGGAATTTATTTTTGCTTGGAAGTCTGGTAATTAACATATCTAACACAAACTAAAGCATACTGACTTTAAACTTCCAGATGTGATCACATCAGGGTGGCCTTAATTAAAACTCTCCAGGGTTCTTTACCTTGCAAAGATGATTTCCTAATGCACGTATCACCTTTTATCTTCCTGTATAGGTGAGATATCCCCTCTGAGCTAGCAGCACCTGAAGATTGGAGTCACTGACTCATTTAAGTTTGGTCTTGGTCACTAACACAGGGCCGGATGTATAGTGTGCTCAGTGAGAATTTGCTAAAGTGATGAAGATAAATTCTGGCATGTGGCATGCATGTCACTGAAGACCAAAGGAAAACGAGCTGTGTTAGCTATCACAAGGCACCAGGACTGAAAGCAGGCACAAGTACGTGTTTTTCCTTATAAATAATTCCTATAATAATTAAGCAAACTCATATAGGACTTACTATGTGTCAGAAATTGTTCTAAGTTGTCATATGTTAACTCATTATATGCTCTAAATAATCTAGGGGTAGCAACTATTATTATCTTCATTTTATATCTGCAGAAGCTGAGACAGAGACACATGAAACAACTTGTCCAAGGCCATGACTAAGAAATGATAGAATTGTGCATCCTACACAAGCATAGGGCACTGGCTCTATTTCTCATGCAGTTGGCTAGGCTGTCTGTCTCCGTGGAGGTGCAGGTCTCCTGTAAAAGTAGGTAAAGTTATTTCCAGAAGTTAGGCAAAAACTAGAATCTATGTGGTTAGAATTTGTGATAGTTAATATCACACGGAATTAGAAATAGCTATTCAAACAGAAAGAGGGGCACATATTTCCCTAAATTCTGTTGTGAGCACAGTGGATTTCCCACCTGGCAAGAATTAAGTCTCTATGAACTTATAACAGATTACATTAGTCTACTCTCCTTGAGGCTCACCATTTCCAAGGAAACCAAACCAAGGCTGATGTTGAAATCTGAAACATGCAGCCACATACTGCCTCTTGCTTTTTAAAATAGGTATCAAGAAAGACAGACTCAATTTAAACCACATTGAGGGATGCAATTTTTGCTGGGGATGCAATTTACATGGTGCCCAGAAGGGAAGCTACTCACCACACATGGACATTTTCTTATCCATTTTCTATGAAATGATCTTTAGATTTAGAAAACAGCTGTCTTAGAAATGCATTCATATATTCAATTGATATTCATGAATACAATAAAATGCTTTTAATGTAATATTTTATTTAAAATAATTTATTGGATAGAAGATCGCTCAAATTGTGTTTTTATCCACAATAAAATACATAGGAGTTTAATAATCACTTCATAACATTCCCCCTCCCCCCCCCCGGCAAAGCTAAGGTAAAAATTTCCCATGTGAATATAATGTATTCATAGTGTTGGCAATTATAGATAGAACCTCTGGAATACACCTACACAGCAGATGTTATACAATGTTTTGTTTGTTACAAGCATAACTGAGTACACTGCAAAAAGTAAATCATTTCCTAGAAAATAGAAAAATGATAAGGTGCTCCTTAACCGAAAAAGCAGTATATTTAAAATTATTTATATATTTACCTTTATGGGTTTAAATTCCTGTTACTATCAGAAGCTGTGTGTGCTTTTCTGGTTTCGATTTTTTTTTTCCTTTTCCTTTCTTTCTTTTGTTGTTGTTAATTCTCACCAGAGGATATTTTTTCCATTGACTTTTAGAGACGAGTGGTAGAAGGGAGGGTGGAGGGGGAGAGAGTGAGGGAGAGACAGAAACATGGATGTGAGAGAGATACATAGATTGGTTGCTTCTCACATGTGCACCAATCAGATCCAGAAATTTAACCTGCAACCCAGGTATATGCCTTTGGGAATTGAACCCGCCCGTGAGCCTTCAGTGCATGGACCAACGCTCTAACCACTTAGCAACACCAACCATGGCTTTTCTTCCAGTTTTGAGCTTATCATCATGGGTCTTGAATAACTGAAATAACAAAAGATACATGGAAAGATTTTTTTAGTGATGTAATTCAATAGATAATATAAGAAATTTAATCCGACACTAATTTAACTTATGCAAAATTGTTAGTGCTCATAAAAGGATCCTTATTCATTTATGCTTAAATGTACTTGATAAGTATAATTTGTAACATTTTTATAATCCAAGTTTAGTATTTCAAGGTTAAGATGTAATGAAGAGAAAAATAAAAAGTAGAAAGAGCATCTTGATCCTTTGTTGTTTATGGGCAGGTATTTCGGGGCTGGTTTCCTTCTTACTCTCAGTTTCACAAACACACACACAGAAGAGGACACTGGGACTTGATGCAAATTTCATTTTCATCAAGGTGCCACCTCCCTGCGTGGTTAAGGTTAACTCTGACTAACTTTGCTAAAGGTGCGGGAGGAAGGAAAAGAAAAAAATTCATGTTTTAGCAAGTGTCAGGAAAACACAAATATTAAATTACCCATCTAGTTTCCAATTAAAAAATTCAAAAAAAAAGGTTTAGATCAATAGGAATATTGAATATCAAGTACATTTAGTTTCATACTCACATATGCATGTATATATAATTAAATATAAGATTTAGATAATTATATACTGATCATTACATATGTATGTTATATGTGATTACATAAAAGAGTACATGTTATTAATTATATTATGATTATATGCGATGAATTATATATTTATTTATTTGATTATATACGTGTATAAGCCAAAATTTTATCTCTGTATCATAAACCATCAATATAGACCTATTGACTTTTCATATCATTACATTAAATTCAAGACATTAGACTCTGCACTCACATTTAGATATCAGTGAGTTTGTCAACAATGAGTCCTTTCCACTGCCCTACACACATCATCTGTGTTTCCATCCAGGTGTGAGATACAGTACTTACCGGGACCCATGTCTGAGTCTGTTACTGGATATTTTCTCTCATGTCACAAATACTGACCCACACAGCATTAAAACTATTGTCATTTTTATTTGTTGTCTATATGTAAATTCAGAAGCTCTATAATGTGAGTAAAATTCCATATTTACTGTATTACTTTTCCACGTATATTAAAGTGCTTATTTCTAATGACATCCGACACCTGCAATCATGAGCTCCTTCCCAAGAAAAAAAATCATAAAGGTGTATTCAATTTCTTTGTCTCTTTTGCCCAATAACTTCAGGTGACCTCTAGAAGCATTTTGAGCTAGCATTGATTGAGGTTCTTTTAGGCCACATGTCTTCCCCAAACAGTACTTTGTGGTTCAAAATAAAATCATTAAAAAGGTGCCCTGTAATAGGAGAGACATTGGTAGGCCTCCATACAAGGTGACTTTCTTTTCTGAGGGATAATTGTGAGAATGTATTACTTTTTATTTCATCATCTCTGATAAAATTTCTATGCTCTTCTACATAAAACTCAATCAAGCGGAAGATCATTTGCAGTCAGATACCTTTAGCAGTTGGCATTCTTCTTGCTGTGAATTGGTTTAATTAGCCACTCTCTAATAGTCCGTGCACAAGCATTTACTGATACCCTGTCTGTGCCAGGGCCTGTGCCAGCGTGTGGGATGCAGTGGGAACGAAACAGATGCCATCCCTGTCTTCCTGCAGCCTGGAACCCAGCAGAAAAAAAGCAACCACTGACTACATCACTAACATCATTACCTCAATAAATACTGTGGAAAGAAAAGTGCAGAGGGAATGGATGAGGTCCTTCTGCGGGAACTTTTATCAGCGAGGTCTAATCTGGCCTAAGGGACTCAGGACACAAGTCTGTGCCGTGCCTCAGAGCTTTCCAAATTTAAAGCACATAATAGATGGGTGACCTTGGGCCAGCTCCTTAACACTTAGAGTCCTTAGTTTTGGGTTCTGTGAAATTATTAGTGTAAAATGACTGCTGTGTAAGCTTGGGGTGAGGGCTAATTGAGTATATATTAAATATATATGTGTATGTACTTAAAATTAAATGTTAAATGTATATACATATATGTATACACGCATATATGTGGACAAATATATATATGAATATATGTGTATATGTACCTTTTAGTATATGTATTTAAATACATATTTTATAGAACAGAGCCTAGTAAATGCCTTTTTTGTGTTAGATATAATTATGCTTTTTATTTAGCACCAAAGAAAAAATTATTCCAGCTAAAATATAAATGATGACTGAAATTTAATATGATAGGGGGTGAAGGAAAAGGGAAGAAGAAAGAGAATCCACAAGAGGTAGAAATGGAAGCCAAGGTCCAGGCCTTGAGTTAGGAAATAATGAGCTTGGAAGCACTTAAAGAGGTCCAGAGTGCAGATGCTGAGGGACCAAAGGGAACAGCGTTCTTTGATGAGTGGCTCAAGGCAGATAGTTTTGTTTTTTTTACAGAAAGAGAAGGGCAAAGTAAACAAATAGCAATAGATAGAAGTAAGACCTTAAGGGAAGGAGGAAGAAAATGGACAAAGAGTGGATTAGGCAGGAGGAGGGATGACAGAGCACACGAAAGAGAGAAAGGGGCTCACTATTGCATTAATGCTTGCCATGTTGTATATGCTCAATAACAGTACTGTTTACTGTTATTATTCTTGTTATCATTATCATTATTATTATTAACTAGAGGCCTGGTGCACAAAAATCCATGCACTGGAGGGGAGGTCCCTCAGGTGGCCTGTGCCCTCTCACAGCCTGGGAATCCTCAGGGGATGTCCTACTGATGCTTTAGATCTGCTCCCCATGGAGAGAGGGCCTATGCCACAGTCTGACCTCCTTCTGCAGGAGGCGACCAGGCCAGCCAATCAGGGGACAGAGCTGCCCCCATCACTCCACCGCTGCCGCCCGGCCTCCCTCTGTGGGAGGCAACCAGATGGGCCAATCAGGGGATAGTGCCAGCCCTCCCCCCATCACC
>NW_006287550.1:74149-98061 GCF_000327345.1 Myotis davidii
CTCCCCCCCCCCATCGCCGTTCCCTCCCTCTGCCTGCTGGCACAAGCCTCAGCTGGCCTGGAGCCTCCTGCTCATCGGCCCCGCCTCCCGCTGACTGGTTGTTCTGCTATTCTGTCAATTTGCATATTCCGCTTTTATTATATAGGATTATATCTGACATAGCTATTCTACATGGGTGTTTTTATTAATTTATTACTCAATTCTAATATAGAAATTGCATTGGGATGACCATTACAAAGTAAGACTTTCCAAGTCATCCCACTGTATAAAATTCTTTATTGACTTTCTATTACCACTAAACAATCTTAGCCTATTATCCCCAAACACTTTACAATTTGGCAGTTGAAACAGTTTCTGATGTCATTACATAATATCTGTCTCTTTATTCCTTGAACTGCATGCATTTCAAGTTACGTGCATATATTCAAGCAAAACAGGATTCTTATGTCCCTTCCTTTGCACACTTTTTTCCTTGTGGCAAGTGATTACTCATTATGTGATTACTCATCAGTTCAGTTCAAATCTCATTTCTTTAGCAAAGCTTTTTTTACTACCAAGTAGAGTTACACAAATTCCTCTCTGTCCATTGAATCTCCTTTTAAATAAATGTACTCTTGCACTTGTCATTGAAAATAAAAAAGTACGTGTTTGTTAGTCCTCCATTCTCTCTCTTGACGGTACTGTGAGCATTTGAAATTCAGAGTTAACATTTTTCCTATTTTCTTTAAAATAGAGATTTACTTTGGAACACAGTATGTGTCCAATAAACATTTGGAATACCTTCAATGGCAATGTATAGATGCTGAGCATTTCCTGGATAATGGGACTAAAGTAGGGAACAAGTTAGACAAACCCTTGCCACTTGGGCATCCCATTCTAATCGTGCTGTTGAATATATAGACAAAAATAATTTATAAATATTTAATCTAATATCAGGCAGTAAGAAGAGCTATAAAAGTAAACCGAGTAACTGGGATAAAATGTTATGGAGCAAAGATTTGCTATAGTAAATAGGGTGCTTGCCTTACGTTGGCTTCCAAAGAAATGGTCATTTGGATGTGGGAAGGTTATGGGGGAGCCCTCCAAGAAGGGAGTGAATGAAGCAGTATTGGGCAGAGAGATTGAATAAGTTGCAATGGTAACAAAAATATTAGTGAATTCCACATGGATCTCTAGAGCTGTGATGACCATTCAAGGGATTTTATGAACTGAAGCAAGGGATCCAAACTTTTATTCCCCCACATCTACCAGCCACTTGCTATCCCCAGGGAGTTAGCATAAGCTTGAGAGAGACAACTCCCTTTTCTATGAACGACTGAGCTGACTTCTAACATCAAGCAATATTCCTGGTAACGGGGGAGTATGTGCTTTTGTCTAAAAGGAGAATCTGTTAGGCCAACACTATGTCCTCTGCAGTATACAAGACTACCTTCTTGAGATCATGTTTGAACAGGAATTTGACAGAATTAAGAAAACAGAAACCTGGGTAAAGAATTTTCCAGGCAGAGAAACACATATCTTTAAAAGCCTTGAGGAAGAAAGAAAGCTGTTGAGATGAGGTGTTGAAAGGAAAACATAAAGCTGAAGTTCAGTGAGCAAGACCAGGTGTGGTAGGAAGCATGCGCTTGGGAGAGAGAGCTTATATCTTAAAGAATCCCATAGACTATGATATGAAATTAGTATTATACAATTTAAATGTAATGGAAGGCCAGTGAATAATTTTATATGATTTCTATTTTCTAAATGATTACTCTGGCTGCCTTGTAGAAAATTGGTCTCAGGAGATGAAGCATGAAATCAGGAATCAAGTTGGTAAACTAAAGCCATAGCCTGGTTGAGAGATGCAAATCATCTGGATTAAGATCACAGTTAGGGCAGTGGCAAAAGGAGGTCATGGAAGAGTGACATAGTAAATGAAGCTTCCTCATGAATTGTATGCAATCTATGAGTAAAAATGAGAATCAAAAGATGACTCCCAGGATTTTGGTTTCAGCAGCTAGATAAATGGTGTTGCCATGTTTTATCTGGATAAGAGAGTCAGGAATAAATTAATTAAGAAATGTATTTTAGTGCTTTCAAGTTAGTATTAGATTTTTAAGCAAGGGTTTTGAATAAGTAGTTGCATATACAAGTATACTCTTGGGGAGAAGTTGGAGTCAAAATTATAAATTTTGGAGGTCATAGCATATAGAAAGAATGCATAACCTTTCAAATTGAGGAGATCATTTAGAATTTTATTATCTAAAAAGAAGAGGGTCTAAATTGAGTTCTTAGGAGCACACAGAAAGAGGTTGATCAATAGGTGTAATGGTGCAATTGTGGGTGGGTATTTCTTTATGATACAAAGACTGTGAGCTCAAAAAAGTACAAAATGTTTAACATGCTTTTATAAGAGGTGTGTGTAGGGAGTAGTAAATTATGCATTTCTGCAATTATTGGATGGTGGACAAATAATAAGCAAACAAGTATTTCATACTAAATAATCAATATTTTGTTCTGAAGACAATGGATTGAATATGGTTATATATAATTGCACACAGAAGGAGAGGAGTGGATAGATTTTAGGTAGGTTTATAATTTAGAAAGAAAAAACTTTTTGCTCATGAGATATTCATGGGATAGCTATGTCTGATTTCCATATTTCTGACTACAATTACTGTGGGAAAGGTTGACTCTATTCGTTTATCAATTCATTCATTCAACAAATGTTAATTGAGCTATTATGGATTAGTTCTCTTCTAGGTAGTGAGGATATAACAGTGAACAAAACAGACAAAGGTGCTACTGTTCCATTCGTGTTAAAGGTAATTAACTTGAATTAAAAATACATGAATTAAATATATAGGTTAATATAGTAAAACATAGATGTTAATTATCCATCTATTCTCTTATATTAACCACCTGTAATGGTTATGAAAGGGACAGAGGTGTGTAAAAAAATGATAATTTAAAAATAAGGCAGGGAATAAATGAAGTAGTAGATAAAAGCTACAATGTTAAAGAAAAATGTGTGCTTTGCTGTGAAGAAGGAAAGGGATGTCTCCCATTTCGTCTGCTGGTGAGGAGAAGGAAGTATAATGGAAAGGAGCATTTTGAAATTGAGCCCTTTAAGAGACGCAATTGATTTACTTAAGTTTCACAGAGGGAAATGGATTATAAGAAACGTAGTTTCCAAAATATATTATAATTTAATAAGTATATATACATCATATATATAATGAAAACCATTGTACTCTTTAAATAATACTTAATCATAAAGTATTTTGAACATTTAGAAAGTAGATGAAATGACATTTTAAAAGTTATTTCAACTGGCATTACACTGTTTTATTATCAGTGTTTTTATTGCTATGTATACCAATTTTATTTCTTACCCTAACCAACTCAAGTTGGGTGTAAGAAAGTTAAATGGGAGAAAATTCCATGTATGTAACGTAAGGGCTAATCAAAACACAGACTGAAGCTAGAATTGTATTTAAACTGAGGTAGCTATTAAACCTCTTGAAGTTTCATTTATAATGTAAGCCCTTCAAAATCTATATTTGTAATCAAAGATATATGTCCTTCTGTAAAGGAAATTCTGATAGCAAAAAAGGATAGTCTCCTTTTTCAACCTGATAATTGCTTAAGAGTTGTTCATAAATAATCATGAGGGGTTTTAAGTAAAAACACAAAAGGACTAAAACATCCAACAACTACAGAGAATAAGTGACATGGCATAAAACTAGAGGGTTTTGACCCCTGAAAGTTAATTTCACATGTATTTGTATGCTAATAGTTTGCTAATTTTATATCTAACGTATTTTATCACATTTTTAATTTCAAATCTGTTTTGTGAATTATCAAATCAATCCAAAAATGCTTTTCATTTAGCAGGTACATAACACATGCTAAAGGAAAAGCTGATGAGGCTCTTAAAATAGATTATTCAGTTAATCTATGAAGTAACATTCCTACTCCATGGCACCAATAAAACAAGAAAGTTTATATAACTTCAATTACACTCTGCAAACATTAATGACAGAAAAATAACATAGCAAAGATTCCTTGTGTTTGAGGATTTGAACGATGAGGGACATGCATATATGTAAATACAAATATTATGCATATATGTAAATACAAATATTACCTGATACTAAACATTGCATTAGATGCATGGCACCATATATATATATTTTTATCTGAGGAAACTGAGTAGAACCTGTAACATAGATGAAATAAGACTTTCATTAAAACTCTAAATTAACAGATAAGTCTAATCTAAAAGAGCTATAATTTCATATTTAAGAAAAAGAATCCAAAAGAGTTGTTCTATACCATATAGATTAGCAAATACACCAAATGTCAAATTGGAGAAAGTACAAATCGAGAGACTGTGGGAAGTTTTTCAGTAAGACCAATGATGCAGTACAAAAAAACTGTAAGACTAAGTTATTAATAGAAAAAAGGAAGTAAAATAATTCATAAGGTTGTCATAAGTTTTTGTTTTGTTTTTCCTCCTGTGAAGAAAGGAGATAACCACAATATAAAGGAGTCTGCAAAGCATTAAAACAAAAGCTCCTCCATAATAGTTTTTTTCAGAGCTTCATTTCATAAAATGTTGCTCTAATTCAGGGTATCTTGATACAGGAGACAGCTGGAATTGATAATAGCATTTCTCAAGGCTGTCATTAGTTCTGCAATATTAGCTTAAATTAGTATGGAAGAGAATGTAAAGTTCATACAGGTTTTTATTTCAATTCTTTATAGCATATAAAAGATAAAATGACATATTCCAATAAATTATGGAGGCTTGCTTTCTTCTGAGAAGAGTAGTCTCAATATATATGTATATATAATTTACTCAGTATATAGAAATTCACTTAATTTTGTTATATTGTAATTTAATTACAAAATAAATTACCTCCAAAAACATAAAACATTTTTACTAAAACAACTATATTTTCACTGAATTATTTATGTAAAATCCATTAAGAAAAGATTTATGCATATATTAACAAAACAAAACATGTAATATCTGTGCAATCAACAAGAAAATTTTGTTGAGTGCGATATTAATAGCAGTCTTGTTATCAAGACAATGAATGTCCCACACTGGATTCCACATGATTACGGTTTACTCCAGGCTAAGTCTCCATTAAGAGGTAATCTCATTCCTTCAAAGCCAACTGTGTAGACTGAAAAGGTAAACAAAAATTATTTGCTTAAATTATATAATTACATCTAACTTTTGGGGAAGCATTATAATGGTAATAAAAGTAGGAACTATAAACAGATGCTTTTAAAAATGCAAATATGATATTAAATTGGCCATAGATATAAAATAAAACCAGTAATATACCTTCAAAAATTGTAATTATATAATCAAGAGTTAAATATGTTTAATTGCCCATTAATTATCATGTCATCTCATAGATATCCATACATACTTTTCCTTAGAATTTTAAAGCTGATTTAATAATTAAGACAATTAATAAATACTATTTTTCACTATTGTTTGTAAATGTTCAATTAATAAATTATGTACATAAATGACCTATTTAACTGTATTTTTAAAAGAGTACTTTACAATTGACTAGAGGCCTGATGCACAAAATTCGTGCAAGGGGTTCAGCCCTCACAGCCCTGCCTGCCTTGGCCCACCCTTGCAGTCCCGGCTTAGTCCAGAAGGTCATCCGGAAGGACATCCAGTCTAATTAACATATTATGCTTTTATTATTATAGATTAAAGTTCTCAGAGTAAACTGTCTATGTGAAGGTGTGGACTACAACCTCAATATTTTAATATATCCAGCAATGTTCCACTTGCCAATCATAACGAAGAACTGAAGGTAGATTGTGCTCAAATAAATGATATAATAATTTCAATATCCATCAGCCTTTTAATGGAAATTGGAAGACTTGGATTATCAGAGGCATAGGGAAGTGAGCCTGGGATTCAGGGACAGAACTGAATCCTCAAGGGAGGCAGAACTACCAAATTAGGAGGAGTGGCATCTCATAAATATTGATTGCAGCAACTTTTTTTTTTTTTAGTAGAGTGCCCCAATATAGACCCATAGAATTCCTGTATATTAAAGTCAAACAATGAGTTCCCAACCAAGGAGCACAAATGCATGAGAGATCGAGCCACTATGACTGAAAATCGACAAGCACAAATAAGCAAATTTAGCTAAGTAAAAATTTTAACACCTCCTAAAACTGAAAATATTGGAATGGTCAAACACAAAATACGTAAGAACTAGAGTCAATAGAGAAAATGGAGGAGATGCAATATTTGAAGATATAATGACTTAAAATATTTCAGGCCTTGTTATTGTGCACACACTATGTAATATAGCACAGATGATGCATTCTAGAATCCTACACCTTAAACCAATACACTTTTATTAACCAGTGTAACCCCAATAAACTAAAAAACAAACAAACAAACAAACAAACAAACAAAAAACCAACAACCACATATTCCTTTATAATCTCCTAAATTTTGTGACATGCAACTATGGGGCCATACAACATGACAGTGAACTATTGGGCCAGACAACATCACTACAGGCAGCTACCTGGCAGAGTCATATTGGAACAGAAAGCTACTATCACAATAGGCAGCTATCTGGCGATATCACAACAGATAGAGTCATCTTTCAGGTTGGACACAATCATGAGAGGCAACCATTATCAGAACAGGCAGCCACTTTGGGAAGAGAAAGACACTACCACAAAAGGCAGCTGCTATCACCAGATATCAGACAATCTTCTATAGGGCGGTTTCAGTGATAGTTAGTAATAGTAAGAGGGTAAATACAATATGGTCTCTAACGGAAAAAAATGAATCTATACATATGGAAGCACAATGCATCTCAAACTAATAGAAATAAGTTTATGAGGAAGGTGTTTGGGGGCTGAGTAGAGAAGGCAAATAGGTTAAGAAGTACAAATTGGTAATTACAAAATATCACAGGATGTAAATGACAGTATAGTCAATAATATTGTACTAGCTATGCGTGGGACCAGGTAGGTACTTGAAATATCAGGTGGAGGGGGCACACACTGTAAAGTGTATGATTTTCTAACCACTATGCTGTCCACCTGAAACTAATATGGAATGATATTGAATGCAAACTGTATTAAAAATAAAATAAATAAATTTAAATTTCCTATAATGCTACTGACTTCATTGGAAACTACTTACTTTAAATCTAAGAGCAAGATAAGGATGCTCTTCTCTGAGCTGTTGTTCAACCAAGTACTAGAACGACAGTGCAAGAACAAAAAAGAAAGCAAAAGCAAAAGCATAAGGTTTTGGAAGAAATAAATATAGAAAATATAATTAATTACCTTAAAATACAAAAATGCTATAAGCAAAGTACTCACAATAATGATAACAGCATAGTATACAGATAAGTTGGACAAAAATCTATTTTTAGCATTTTTGTACTAAAACAGTTTTAAAACTTAACTTAAAAAATACATTATTATTGTTTTTAATGTATATATTTTTTATTAATTTCAAAGAGGAAGGAAGAGGGAGAGAGAGATAGAAACATCGATGATGAGAGAGCATCAATGATTGGTTGCCTCCTGCATGCCCACAGTGGAGTGAAACTGGCAACCTATGCATGTGCCCTGACCGCAAATTGAAGCATGACCTTCTGGTTCATAGGTCAATGCTCAACTACTGAGCCACACTGTCTGGGCAAAAATGTATTATTTAATTATTCCCTGTACCACTATAATAAGGATATCTAAAAACAAAATAAGTAAAATAAAATAAAACACTCTTACTATTCAACAAGCAACCTGAGGATGTCTTATAAATGATCTATAAAATATATGCAGAGAAAATGATTTAAAACTCTACATTTAAAGGAACCTAAATATATGGAACAAATACCCTCTAATGAATCAAAATCTTGGAGAAGGCATTTGCAACATAGAAAATTGACAGGCACTAGAATCCAAAATATGTAAATTATTAAGACAATTACCTGGTAGATATTTTGTCAAAAGATATGGGTAGATACTTAACAGAAGAAGAAACATGTCCAATTTTATTATTAATTATGGAAATGCCCATTACTACCAAAATAAAATTCCATTTTATATTTGTAAAGAATGAAAAAAAAAAAAGAATGTAGCAATAAGAAGTGTTGCATAGAGTATGGATCAATGAGAACTCTCATACATTGCTCTGTTCCATCAGTTTGGGAAAAACAGTTTAGCATTTGCATACCAAACAACCCAGAAATTCTATGCATAGTTATACAGAAGAAATTTCTATACATTTGCTTCAGGAATCATGTATAAGCTATTTCAGGCAACATTACTTCATTAGAGAATAAATTGTTTCCTATATATTAATAAATTAGTATATTTTACAAAAGTAAAAGTGAATGGGATATAGATAGTATAGCTACTTGTAACATCACAAATAAACATTAGAAATCCAAAGTTAAAAAAAAGAAGTGCCCAGTGGACTTTGTACAGTATAAGATCACTTTTATAAAGCTTAGAATTAAATAAAGCTAAAAAATGTATTTCTTAGTCATGTATATACATATTTACCAAGACAAGGAAAAACTAAAAAGAAAGCTTAAGATATGGGTTAATTATTGAGTTGAAGGCAGGGGATGGGATAAAACATAAATAGAAAAGTATGTGTGAGCTATTAGTATGCTCAATTTCTTGGATGAAATGACAAGATTTACAAATTATTTTTTCTTTATAACTTAAAGTATGTAATATACATTATTAGCTTTTGTGTGTGTCAGATATTATATCAACATATAATAAAGAACAGAAATTTAAGTGATCTACATATAAATAGTTTCAAAATATTTGTCAAAGATATCCAAGCATGTTTTCACAAATGTTTTGATTAGAGGCAATAACATTTGCAACATTTTTTCCATGAAATTATATAAAATATAGTTTTGGAATTTCCCATTTGTTTTTATTTTACTTCTCACAACTTTTGCTTTGAGAGATACCCAAGGTGTTTTCATGGTATATCCTGGGTATACCAGTAAGCTCTGTGTTGGTGAAAATTAAACTGGACTACAAAATGGGAAAAGTAGGTTCAAGTGGGACCTGTACAATTAACTCTGATTAACTTTGGGCAAGTCACTTTAACTTATTTCTGTTTCTTCATTTGTGAAATTAGCAATGTCATTAAGTACTCTCTGTAGTCCCTTCCAATTCTAAAATTTTATGCAATTTTAACCTTAATTTGTTGTAAACACACAGTTTAAAATACTGTTGAGCAAATTGGATTGCTTTTATATTAAACTGCTTATGCATTACTAGAAATTATGGTAAAATGGTTTTTGTAATTTACTTGGCACTTCCTCATAAATTTATAAAATGTCTGTTGCATAATCTAACAAAATGTTGATAATTGAAATAAAGAGGCCAAACACCAAGGTGCATTTTTAAATGTTCTGTTGTAGTTTCATTACTTGGTAGAGTGCAGCAGTGCCCGGAATAAATGAATGCACTAAATAAAATATTTAAAATTTAATGTACTTGCCTGGGATGAGAAATTTAAAATTTACATCTGAAATGGATTCAGGCCCATTTCTTTGTTTTTCCACTTACAGAAAAGAAATATTAACAAGATAAAATGGATTTTTTTTTTTATTTTGGAAACTGCTTCTTCAGATGTTTTTATATAATAAGTTTTGGGAAGAATATGCTTAAAGAAAATGATAGGAAATAAAACATCAGATTTCCTAATATTTCTGTCTCTATGTCAAGTAAAATATGTGACTATATTTCATATAAATTTTGAGATTCAATGAGATTATTTATATCCATTAAAATATTAAGAAAGCTGAATTTGATCGCTTGCAAGACATCTTAGAATGCACTAAGCAATATGAAAATATAAGCAGATGAATTACCTATTAAATCTAATAATTTCCCTTGGAAACAGATTTTGACAGACTTCTGACTTTTAAGAGAACCATATTATTACTTTGCCTAGTGTAACTGTCAAATCTGTGTAAAATCATGAGATAATTCACAATTTTCTTTCAAATTCACCTTTCCCATTAGCTTATATTTATAACTTGTATAATTTTTCATGTTTTTTAAAGTCAAAATATTGCCTATGGGAAAATCTTTGTGTTTAATTTCAATTGCTTTATTTTATTGAAATACTTTTTGATAAATAGATCTTCTCATTGATAAACCAAATTTACACAGAAAATGCATAGTGATATTAAGAACATACTATACACACTATACATAAATTACTCACATAATGTCATTCTCAACATGGAATGCCTTTCCCCCTCCTCTCTTATGCCTATGGAATCTTCATTTTGACATTTTGTGTTCATAATGGAACATTATATTCTGATATTCTAGGTTTTCATGAGTCATTGCCATTCATCTTTTTCATCTCTATATTTTTCTTCAAATTATAATGTCTACTGAATATAAAAGAC
Organism: Myotis davidii; assembly: GCF_000327345.1. NCBI lineage: Eukaryota > Metazoa > Chordata > Mammalia > Chiroptera > Vespertilionidae > Myotis > Myotis davidii. The sequence goes on from NW_006287550.1 coordinate 84,601, forward strand.
ATACTTGGAAGAAGATGGAGGAGACGAAGAGGGGTGAATCTACCTCAGAAACTCCCCTCATGTTGCCCCAAGTTATGGTAACAACGTTGCATGTCTCTCCTGGTTTTTTTGTTTTTGTTTTGTGTTGTTTTTTTTTGTTTGTTTGTTTTACTTGTTTTCATTGACATTGAGAAACAAGTGTTTCTTTGTCTTCTTTCTGCAAAGTGATGATTTTCCAAAGTCACTTGCCAATATATTTCTGCTGTAGTTAAATTCATTTCTCCTTAACATTTCCCTATTGTGTATTGATTTTCTTAACTTTCTGAAGAGTTTTTATTTTTAATCTCTGTTTTATTGAGGGATGGGACCTTTATCGGTGAAAATATAAGGAAGTTAAATTAAGAACAGTATAATAACTGCACTACCACCATAAAGAGAGGCTTAAAGTAAATGATTAAAAACAGGCCACAAACATCTACTCAGATTTTCTCCATATGAGAATTGCTTATATAGGTAGAAGGATAGGTATATCATATATCTATCTATATCTATACCTACATCTATATATATATATACATATATATACATACCAATATAATATAATCTCTAAGCAATCACTGATTTTTAGAAGGTGTTGCTCAATTTCTCTCACATTACCTTTTTAATAGAAAATGAAATATTTCATTGTGTAACAGTTCATACCTTAAATATTTTATATCCTAACACAGATTCCACAGGTTTTGATTTTTTGCCAATTACATACACCAATTTTTGTCTGTGATATTTTGCCATATTTTACTGCTATAAAGTGTTAATAGTCTTCATCATTAATATGTTAGTCTATAGATGGCTAGTTTTCATTACAATTCTTTATCTTAATTTTGAAAAAGCTTTTAAATGCATGTATTTACATATATTACAGGATGGAGATGTTTGGTAAAACACTAGGGATAAATCAAATCTATGAATAATCAGGGAGAATTTATCAGTACTACTGAACAATGGCTTATGAAAAAGTACAATTATTTTCACATACTCATCTCTAGAATGCTTCCTATTATCTCACTCAAAGTAATTAATAAGGAATAATTGATGATAGTTTTCTATGATGCGATGCTTGGAGGAATTGGAAAATTGAGTGAACAAATAAGGATAAAATTCTGTTTCTGATGTTGGTCAATGTCAGGATGCTTTCAGCTTAATAAGGTTACCCATGAATGGATCTTTGAGAGCTAATTATGTGTATACACAATGGTGTTGCCCATATTGGACATGCTTCTCCGTACTCATGTTTTTTGGGTCAGTTACACTAATCAGTCAGTGGTTGTCACACTTTACTTTGTCCTCTCATACAACCCACCATTGTAGAGAACATCCCTGATGAGTCCTTAGATTCCTTTACTCTTTGGAGCTTTCAAATGGTTCCTCAATAGATTGAATCAAATTATTCTTATTCGTGTATTAGGTTCTAGCCATAAATGTGGACATACAAATAATTTCTATGTTAAAACTAGTATAATCAGTTGAAAATGAACGTAAGAAGTACCTAGTAGTTGTTTTTCTGTAGGACATAAATAATTTGTTTTATCACTTCTTACTTATCTTCATCAATATAAGTAACACATTGGTATGACTAAGATGTGCTAAAAGTAGAACATTACATTTTATAATGATATACCATTCTTAAATTGATAAAACTAAGTATTAATCATTTTTCAGCTGAGCATTAGGTACTTCAGTGACCACTTTCCATAAGACACTTGAGAAAGTCTATATAGCTATCATATAGAAGTTTCCTAAAAAAAATCTCATTAAACAATTTTCATATTTCCATAGGTAATTTTAGTTATTGATATAGAATGAAAAAAATGACATGATTGATGTCCATATAAAGAATCAAATACAGCCTGGCCAGCTTGGCTCTGTAGTTGAGCATTGACCTATGTACCAGGAGGTCATGGTTCCATTCCTGACCAGGAAACATGCCCAGGTTTCAGGCTCCATCCCCCGTGTGGGGTGTGCAGGAGGCAGCCAATTAATGATACTCTCATTATCATTGCTGTTTCTATCTCTCTCTCCCTCTCCCTTCCTCCCTGAATGGTGGGACTTTACAAACTTTCCCTAGACAAAGTAGTATATTTAAAAAGATGTAATATACAGGGGGGGTGTTAGTGCGTGTATGTGTGTGCCCATGATCCAAATCTGGTCTCCATCTAGAAGGTTAGTCTCCATTTTTGAAATGTATAATTTTTCTAAATATTTGAGACTGGATTTTTGTTATAAAAATTTCACTATCATAGTTAATTGACAGCTATAACCACCTTGGGGAAGCATATGACTTTTAATTATTTATTTTTAAAATAATTTTAATTTTTTTATTGATTTCAGAGAGAAGGGAGAGGGGGAGAGATGTAGAAACATCAATGATGAGAGAATCATCTATGAGCTGCCTCCTGCATGCCCCCTGCTGGGGATTGGGCTTCAATCAAACCATAACCTCCTGGTTCATGGGTTGGTGCTCAACCACTGAGCATCAATGGCTGGGCATAGAAGCCTAGTTTTTAATGGGCAATCTTAGCTGGAGACCAATTAGCATAAGGCAAATGAGAAGCCATTTCACAGTCAAAATGTCATTAAGTTACATTACATCTCTGTTCTTTTTTCCCTCCAGAATTTTTAATGTCACATACACACACACACACATACACACACACCATGATTTACAGACATGTAGATCATTAAAAATTGATTAAATAACCTTAGCTTGTTGATATTTACCTATACATATAAGCAATACTTATTTTAGAACAATTAATAACATAGAAATAGTGGTAAGAAAACTATGAAGATTTCTGAAATTGTATTTTATGTCAGCTTTGTAAAAAACATATTTAAAATAATTTTTCTACATAGCCAAAGTCAATGATTTTTTAAAAAGTCAGAAAATATAGAGAAAACAATGAGGGTGAAAATATAGTGACAGATACAAATACCAGGACTAATAATATGTTTTCTTTTGAAATGTCTATAACTGATCCATCTTAACAAAATTATCTCTATTAGCTAGAAAAATTTTCTTTGTTATTCATTTTATTTGGACATTTGAAGTTAACCTTTGTCCTCAATGATGTAATGATTTAGATTGAAATAAGGAATATATATTTTGAGATATATATAAAAAATGACAGAGCAACATAATTTTTAAAGGAATAAAATTATTTGCTTTATATTAATATTTACATAAATTGGTAATGGTTAATTTTTTACAAATAGGTACCTAATTGACATTTAATCAAGCGTACATAAGTGTATGTTAAATATAAATTAATTACTGTATGTTCAAGATACTGTAATTTTATGGTGTGTAAACATGTAAGTACATTTTAGTTAGCATTTAATTACTGATTTCACAGATTATAAATGTATAATTACCTAAATAACAATTCACTACCTTCCTAAAGAAAACAGTTTTCAGGTTAAAATGATATAAAGTTAATGAGATGTTATTTCTATGATAATAAATAAAAAGTTGTAAGTGACTTGGGCCATCTGTTTCACTTCTGAATTAACTCATTTTTACACTATTGCATGTGGAAATTACAATATGCATAAAGACTGCTTACAAATGCATATCTATGTAAATGCAATACGATTACCCAGACCAATGCAATAACATGTTTAAGGAGAGTACCAAAAAATATATCTTGAGGTTTTAAAATAAAAATAGTACCTATTTTAAAACTGAGTTAAATGAAAGTGATTAAATAGTGTATTAAAACACCCTTTAAAATGTAAATTTACCTAAATATATGGCAATATTAATCATCATATTATATTTTGCATTATTTATTTTTCTTGATTTTACCCTTTCTTTTACTCAGTGTTTTCCTTTATTATTTACCTTTCCTTTTATTTTATGTGTTAAAATAACCAATTGTGAATTCAATGTGGAACAAAATAAAATAGTGCTGCAAACTCACCTCAGTCAGTTTGGTCATTGACAATTATATTCTGTCCTTTTTGTCAGGTCTCAGTAACTTTGTGCAGGCTTACAGGTCTTCTGTTCACATAGAGTATGTATTTTGGAATAATTTAGAATGAAAGCTTGTTCCAAACCAATGTCTGCCACACATACAAGTGTTTACTAGCCCACAGGCAGCAGAATCATTATCCAACTTGACTGTGAGCTAGTGAAAGCCCCCACTCTGCCCTTTCATGTGCTAGGAAACTACCTTGCATGACATTCACAAAAGGCAGATGCAATAATATTCTAGCAGTGTTTCCATTTCCACTGGAAGGTGCGCAAGCCTTTGGATCAGTAAAGAACTGTTCATAGAAGACTTGGGTAGCTTAGACAATATGAGCCCCCGTCAGGCCATCTAGTGTTGATCAATATAAAAATAGCTGAAACACTTATGGTAACAGATTACGGGGATATAATCTTCAGTTTATAATCTACCTACTAGTGACAACGAATATTAACAAACATCCTTAGTTTGCAGAATGTTGTAAATAGCCACATATGAATATATAAAACTTCACATGCTGAAATAATTGAAATTAAATTGCAGATATATATATATATATATATATATATATCTTTTACCACCATCATAACTATTATATAAAAATAATCAATTTTAAGTTGTCTAAGTAGTTTAAAACATACAGAAAGAGCTATTTTAAGCAAAAGGAGAAATACTTGGGAGAACAGAGCATATTTGAAAGTCAGCATTGCCTACATTTACAATAACTTAGGACACAGGTATTTTCTTCTTAACAATGTCATTGCATCATCTAAACAAAACACTGTGAAAGGCACATAAGGGGCGGGGGTTAAAAGGGAGCTAACCCATAAGCTCTTCTCTAAGTAAGTTTACTATAATCTGCTTTTGGAAACATGATCCATTAAATAATCAGAGGGAAAAAAATACTCAGTGAGCAACGGAAATCCACATCTGATTAAAAGTGGTAAATTGCTTGATATACACATAAGTCCAGAGAAGAGTCTGAAAAGGAGAACTCACAATTATTTAGAATGTCTTTATAGAGAAATTACTATAGGAATTATAAAACTACTCATAAGCAATCAAAATTTTAAGAGCTAATAAGGCCTTTGCCTCTCATTTCAGGAGGTGCTTGAAGGAAGTCTGGCTTCTAGTGAGTTTCCTGAAAGTGGGTGTTGACTCTACAATGGGAGGAAGGGAGTAAATGTATCTCAACATTGTTTCATCTCCCCTAATGTATTTTAAATGGCATTTTGAAAACAGCCTACATATATTTTTCTTATACAAATATAAAACAACACATTCTTGTCTCTGGTTTTTTAAGGTTGCTGTACACTTAAAATTTTCAAACTACTTTGTCTTTAAATGTTGTAAAAAAGATTGAGGACCTCACAGGGAAGGTAGGGGAAGGTGGGAGTGAGGGGAAGAGATCAACCAAATGACTTGTATGCATGCATATAAGCATAACCAATGGACATAGACATCAAAGGGGTGAGGGCATGAGTGGGGGGGTGGGGGGCGGGGTTAAATGTCCATTGCATTGTAATCTGAAAAAAATTTAATAAATTTTCAAATTCCTTCCCATGCAAACACACTGACCTGTCTTTAACTTTGATTAAGTCTTTTACCCAGCAATGATTTTACACCATCATGCATAGGTCAGTTGGAAAATACTGCTTCCCGGGCTTATTCAAAGTTTCCAAACATTGACATAATTTACCATGTAACATAAAGCGAATTCATACTCAAGTTCTCATCAGAGAAGCTCTTAAATGTTTTGAAGTTATAAAGCTCATGTTGGTAGAGAAAAGAATTCCAAAATTCTAATTAGTCCTTGAAAACGTGGACTTTTCCATTGGCAACACTATCAGTTGTTTTTCTGTAAGTGATAGGCTTATTTCATTCATTAGAAAGTCTACCCTGTACTTAAATGTGAATAACCTCAGTTTTCTGTCAGCTGTTCTTTTAAGTAAAAGTGGTGTACCATAAAAAGAAAAAAAAACTTTAGTTAGGCTCACAATTCCTGCCATCACAAGGGTATTTTTTTTTTCCAAAAAAACACCACATGGCCCTAACCGGTTTGGCTCAGTGGATAGAGCATCAGCCTGTGGAATCAAGGGTCTCAGGTTCGATTCTGGTCAAGGGCATGTACCTGGGTTGCGGGCGCATCCCCAGTGGGGAGTGTGCAGGAGGCAGCTGATCGATGTTTCTCTCTCATCGATGTTTTTAACTCTCTATCTCTCTCCCTTCCTCTCTGCAAAAAATCAATAATATATATTATAAAAAAAAAGAAAACACCACATGCCTATATGCAGCCAAGATGTTTACTGATGCTTTTCATAAGTAGCATGAAAAGACATGTATATGAGGCTCAAGACTAATTACATTAAAAACTTGAACTACTTTGTCAGGACATTCTTATGTGAAAATGTCACTCTGTTTTTTTCTGGGAGCACAAGAGGTGACAAACAATGTGTTTTAGTAGAGTCAGACACCACTTTTCCGGCTCCTGCTAAGGTGCCATCATTGAACTTGCTTACAGAGAGAAAAAGGTAAATATCTTATCATTGCTATGAGGATGGTTTTAATGTATGGGCCCCTTGGAAAGTTTTGGGGAATCCCCCAGGGTCCCAAACTATACTTGGAGAATCACAGCTGTACAGCAATAAGACAATGTACTAGTACACAGAAGGGCTATATATTTTGAGATTCCTTTTATCTTCTATTTCTTTTTTTTTTTTTAATCATAGGATGGTGAGTGGGAGGATGGGAAATAATCATAACTTTTAGCCTCTAAGGTGCTAATGGTGGGGCAGAGAACAACCATCTTTCTACCCTGGGACTAATCCATTCAGGCAGCCAAGTTCATGTAGTTGCTACTTTTGTAAAGTTACAGACTGTAATCCAAATAGTACAGTCTTCTAGATTCTCTAAAAAACAAAATTTACTTACAGGATATGTCTCTGGGATTGCTACACTAATAAAAGAAGACATGAAAAGCTTTTTCACAGTTACTGGAACACATCCAGCCGATTCTCCTCCTCTTCCTTCTTCCTCTCCTCTTCCTCCTCCTCTTCTCCCTACTTCTTTTCCCATCGCCCCCTCACTTCCCCCTCCTCTTTGCTTTCTTTCACTTCCTTAGAGCTTAACAGAGTGTCTGGCAAATGGTGAAAAATAGGGGGTGTAATAACTGTTTGTCTAGTAGGTGACTTCTGAGTGAAGTGGGTCCCCCCTTTTCTGCATCTCGTTCCCATATCTTCTTTGTTGTACAAAGGTGGGGTCTTCTTGGGTTTTGGCAGTGTGGCTCCCCACCCCTTATTTTTGCTATGGAAATAATGACCCATTATATTCTAAAGTTCATGACCTGAATTTTATTTTTGGTGTCAACTATACTTAGGCATCATTAGACACAAATAGAACAAAGGATCATAAATATATTTACAGAGAGTAAGCTGAAAAACAAAATAATAATTTCCATACAGGATGCCACAAGTTTGAGAACTTTTGCCAAGCATTTTAGTTACCCTGAGCGAACAGATTTTATATGTGCCTTTTATTACCTTATCTTTGAAAGGTTTTATATGAAAGCTACTCTGGCATTTTTCAATACTTCAGAAGCCAAAAAGAATTGTGTGTGCTTTTTACTTGAGTGGTGAGGGAATTTAAATGGCTGCTGTGCCTGTGAATATATGCATTTTTATAATGCATGTGCATGAGGGATGTTCATTGCCATATTATTAATTCTGGAACTAACTTATTCTTTTCAGGCCTCTTATAAATACTGTTATCAATGCATCATGTTGCACAGAAAGAAAGCGGGTTTGAGAATAAACAGTATACCTGAAGGATTTTCTTGGTCAACTGCTTTAGGAAGGGTGAAGAAACTCAACCTAAAGTATTCAATAAGAGGTATTTTAGAACAATGTCAAGTGTCTATTTTCAGGAAAGGAGTGATTTATATGAAAAAATAGAAAATTATTTGAATAGTGGGATATAGGTATACATACTTTCTAATAGCAGAGGTTTGAATTTATAGTTCATGGTATATGTTGTGTGTTTTCTTATAATAAAATACTGATTCATTTGTTTTTAGTAATATTTGACTCATTTTAAATTGTTTAATGTTAAGAAGAAAACATTTACTATAGATTCTAAACTCTGACTATAAAAATGAGAATTGAGAGGAGAGAAGAAACTCTAGTTGAAGGAACTGGTATAAAAGACTGAGAAGAAGGAATATGACAAATATGTTCTTAAAAACAAAACAAAATGTAAATTGGAATCTACAGTCAGAGAAATTAAAGGCAGAGAAGACTTAAAAGAAAGTCTGGGCAGAGCCTTGAAGATTTTATTAGGAGTGCCAGATTGAGTTCAAGTTTAATTAACTAGTCTATGGGGGCATTTTGAAAATATTTGACAGGCATTTTGATACGATCAGATTAACAATAAAAACCAGTGTTAATTATGTAGCAATTTGCAAGGCCTGCATAGACTCCTAGCAAACAAATTATAAAGAGGCATAAATCCTTGACACAGGACATTTTGAATGCCTTGGTGACATCTATCATCGTTTTCTTTGTAAACATAAAAGTGTAGCTGATCTTAAGTCATACAAATGTGAAGAAAATTCAGATTTTTTAAAATTTGAGCATCAATTGCCCTTCAATGAATCATATATATGTGGAATCAATATTGGAATAAATAATTAAAAGATAATGAAATAAAAGATATGAGGTACATTTTTAGTTAAAGAAAATATAGGTATTATGTCAATGTGAGAGATATTATTTATAAAGAATTTCTTTATCAGTGGTGTCAATCAATTGGTTAAACCATAAATCACATTTATACTGATAACAAGACAAAGAAAAATATTTTTATGCAATGAAACTTCAGTGTAAAACTGTTAAGCACTTTCTTCTTAAAATGTTTTACACATATCAGAACTTGATTAACATTTTAAAATGTATTATTTTATTTGACTTTAAAATAAAATATACGGTAACATAAAAGAGCATAGTAGTTTATTTTCACCTTATATGTAATTAAGTTTATGGGCAAGAGTGTAATCTGATTAAGGAATTTTGCTAATTTTTTTCTGATTTCAAATGAAATATATTTGTCATTAACTAGTCAGAAATGTTGTAACTTGTGCCTGTTTAAACTATTGGGACTATGACAGTCAGTTATGCCTTTGTAGCTTTGTTGTCTTCACCTTAAATTATAAAATTTATTTTATATGAAAAACACAATTTTAACTTATTCTTGAAAATTTTAATTGATTTGTCTATTTTTATGAAAATGAAGGCTTTAATGAATTCTTGTTTTTATTTTAAAGAGTTTTGTACAGGACATTTTACTGGAGATCACTGAGCCAATATCTCACTTCATGTATGTTTCATTTCTCTTTTCATCCATTTTTTTATTTTCCAGATGTTTGCATAAAATCATCACAGTTAACTACTAAACTTATCCCACTGTATTCATATTCACATTTCTCATTTGCACTGGAGTTAGTCTATTACTTACATTTTTTACTGTACAATGAAAACTATTTTTAAATTACTATTTTTAATCAGTATCTTATGTTTTAATTAAGCAAGTTTTTAAGATATCATTTTGGTAGACATAAACGGTAGTAAGAAAAATGCAAATTTAAGTAAACTAAACAATAACATTCAAATTACATTAAAAGTATTTACCAACACAAACCATACTCACATTTGAGTATTAGTCAAGATGAACTGATCAATGTGAGTTTTGTAGCTTATAAATAACCTTAAAGAGCATGACAATTATAAAAATGTAATTAATCTGTGAAAAGCAAAATTAAACTTTAATTCTACAATACAAAATGAACATGAGAACATTGATTCATCTAGTTTTTTTCTTAAGAAACCAACAGGTTTTTTTTTCAGACTATAATTTGAGAAACAGCACGAAATGCTTATTCTTTCCTAAATTTAATTATCTACCTGCCACTGCTTTCATCATATCAAATGTGGCAGCCCGCCCACTCTTTCTTTTCTTTTAAATTTCTTTATTGATTAAGGTATTACATATGTGTCCTTATCCCCCCATTACCCCCTACCCCAAACACTCCACTCATGCCCTTACACCCCTGTTGTCTGTGTCCATTGGTTAGGCCTATATGCTTGCATACAAGCCCTTTGGTTGATCTTTTCCCCTTACCCGCACCCTCCCCTACCTTCTCTCTGAGGTTTGACAGTCTGATCGATGCTTCTCTGTCTCTGGATCCATTTTTCTTCATCAGTTTATGTTGTTCATTATATTCCACAAATGAGTGAGATCATGTGATATTTATCTTTTTCTGACTGGCTTATTTCACTTAGCATAATGCTTTCCAGTTCTATCCATGCTGTTGCATATGGTAAGAACCCCTTCTTTTTTACTGCAGTGTAGTATTCCATTGTATAGATGTACCACAGTTTTTTAATCCACTGATCTACTAATGGGCTTAGGCTGTTTCCAAATCTTAGCTATTGTAAATTGTGCTGCTCTGAACATAGGGGTGCATATATCCTTTCTGACTAGTATTTCTAGTTCCTTGGGATATATTCCTAGAAGTAGGATCGCTGGGTCAAATGGGAGTTCCATTTTTAGTTTTTTTAGGAAATGCGCACTGGTCCGAGGAGCAGCAGCCACACTCAGCCTGCACCCATCCGACGAGCAGCAGCCTGGTGAGCAGCCCACCCCCATCTGAGGAGCAGCAGCCAGGCAAGCAGCCCATCCCCCGTCCACTCTTTCTATGCATCCAGTAGATGCATTTATACACTTGCATCATTCCCTTGGAATGGCTGATCCATGGGCGCCTGGATGCCTTCAAGGAGTACAGGAACTTAAAAAATTACTTAAATAAAACTATGTTGGAAGGGCTAAGGTAGTAATTGTAGATCTATATTCCACATGCCTCCCAACAAAGCAAAAATATTAACCTCTAGTTTTCCTTTATTGACTGGATGTGTATTGGATTATAGATTACAATGAGCAATGGGAAGGAAATCCAAGTATAAAATGAGATACAGAAATCCTGCTGTATCCACTAGGAATTGAAATTTGTCCTTTGCTGATAATAATTGAATAACAAATTCCCTTTAAATTACATGAGTACATTTCCTTTATTTATGAGATCTGTGTTTAACATAAACTATTTATGATTTTATTTTAGTTTTAGGCAACTCGTGATTAGAAAATAAAGCCAAGTGGTGAAGAAATATATCATTCATTAAAATCAAGACTTTATATTTTAGCTTGTAGGTCACAACTGGATGTAACTTCTCCAATACCATAATTCAAGGCACAATCAGAATTGAGTCATCAGAATAAGTTTTTTCTGCCCTTTCTGGGACTCCCATAGTCCATATGTTGTGCTGTACCAATGCAGGTGTTAATAATGAGAAATACTGTGTCTGAGGTACATGGGAATAAACTCTACTATCTGATAACTTTTCTATAAAACTAAAACTATTCCAAAATATTTTTTAAAGTGTATAAAAAAATAATTGAGTCATTACTTAATCAAGATATATTTCTGCCTTAAGTTGAAAAAGCCAAAACAGGCGGAATGAGAAAGCCCTGGAAATAAATTTAGCTATACCAAATGAAATCCCAAAGCTAACATGGATAATGAGAAATTCATCTAAACGTGTGGAGGCACCACAGAGACTGAAGGAGAACTCAAAGAGCAGTGGTAAGCAGTGTTGAGCATTGCATGTGGGTGCCAAGTCTAAGTGCGAGTTTCAGACGTGATAATGTGTAGAAAAGATTAGACAAGGAAGAACTAGAGAGATATGGGAATGGGAATATGGGAAGAAAGCTTTCCCCAGAGCCAGATGGACAGTGATGGATGAGTGTTTTCAGATGGTGTTGAGCTAGACTTAGTCAGTTATGTTTGTTCTTTGTCCAGTTCCACAGGGCGTCTGTCTTGCTCTCTAAGGAATTGTTGATTCAACTTGTAACAGTTGAACTTATATACTGAATGAAGCATAGGTCAAGGAGGAAAAGATTGTAGGAAAGCTGTTCAGAGATAAGATGATGACTTGAAAATGGCTGAGCATGAGCAATCAACAGTGGGAATAACAACGAAGAAACAGACACAAAAACATTTATAAGGCAGAGTTATGAGAACTTGAAAACTGCAAATAGGAGGTCAGAAAAAGAGAATAAATAATACCGCATGATTCTCAGCTTGAATGATGAGGATGAAATGATGAGGGAAGATAATGCATTTATATGTGCATATGCTTTACTTAAAGCTTCAAGGAGGTACCCAAGTAGGAACTTCTCAAGTCATTTAAATATAAGGGTTGAGAAACGTGAAAAGGATCAGGGTTGAAGATGCAATAATGTATAGAGAAGTAATATTGACAATTAGGGGTGGATTAGATTATTAAAGCTGAGTTTTATTGTGGGGAAAAATGACCCAGGGCAGAATTTTGAAAAAAACAAATAAAACACTTAGGGGCCAGGCATACAAAAAGAAGCTTATTAATGAAAGAGAAGACACGGTGGTCAAGGAAGTAGGAGGCTCCAAAGTGTACAATAGCATATGAGTCTAAGGTTATGTCTCCACAACAATATTTTCTCAGGGGCTGGAATAACTTCATGAACAAATTTGCAGGTGATGTGCTTGTGGTTTTGCATGGAGAAGCCTTGCACTGTGTATGTTAGTATGAAAGACAGGGAGCTGCACATAATCAATGTATATGTGATCATCACCCTCATCATTCAAGGAATAAGACATTTAAGCACAAACATTAAACACTGCCTTCTGAAACATGATCATTTTATATAGTTTGCAAACACTTGGTTAATTCCTAATTACCCCACCAATGTAGTGGATTTTTAACATATCCAATGTCAAACAGTAATAAACATGTTGCTTCTCTCTTCCTCTCAGGCAAAGATAGATTCTTGCCATCCTCATTAATTCACACCTAAACTAGAGTCTCCTGTGTTTTGCCTGGGAATGAATGGGCATATCTAATTCCTCATATTATGAATTGTGAATTCGGAAACTAAGCTCAAATGTTTATTCAGTGAAAGGTAAGGGTGCCCCTGAAGTTTCTCTAGTCTCTGAATGAGATTTGTGCTAGATGGAGAGGTATAAGAAATAATCAGAAGGCCCTAGCCGGTTTGGCTCAGTGGATAGAGCGTCAGCCTACAGACTGAAAGGTCCCGGGTTCGATTCCGGTCAAGGGCATGTGCCTGGGTTGCGGGCACGTCCCCAGTGGGGGGTGTGCAGGAGGCAGCTGATAGATGTTTCTCTCCTATCGATGTTTCTAGCTCTCTCTCTCCCTTCCCCTCTGTAAAAAATCAATAAAATATATTAAAACAAACAAACAAACAAACAAAAAAACCATCATTTCATTACTGTGAAACTAAAACTTGCCAAGGGAACACTGCATGGAACTCTGGTATTTAAATTCCCAATCAGGATCACAGGATGTCTGAA
>NW_006287550.1:98634-99866 GCF_000327345.1 Myotis davidii
AGCAAAATCGCATATCAGCCGAGCATACACCCAGCAGCGCTGCTGATGCCGGAACGGTATGTGGAATGAAGTGGGCGGGCATCGGGAGGCTACTATGGCACGGGGCAAGCACTATGGGCAGTCTATCTGAAGTGTACCTGGCGTATAAGACGACCCCCCACTTGGAGGCATATTTTTCAGGGCCAAAAATCGTCTTATACGCCGGCAAATACGGTAAGTGTCAGGCTTGGTCTTAAAAAGAAGAAAGAAGAGGTAGAGAAGAGGTTTGGGGAGGCATTGAGGAAAAGCCTAGATTGAAGCTAAGACACTGAAGACTAGGGACAGAGCCCTAAGGAAAAGTTCTGCACACAATATAAACTGCCTTAGTATTCTTCATTTTGAGGATTTAGGTGGAAAAGTGCAAAATAAAAATATGTGGAGGCCCTCTTTTAATATGTTCTACATCAATTCATAGTCCAATAAAAACAACTTATATACAAAAAGTGCTTTGTTTTCTCATTTATTTAATGCCAATAATGTTTTGGAATCAAAGAGGCCATGTCCAAAAACAAGAAAACACTTGTTTATATTGCTTTATGCCAATTAACCAGGCAATTGGCAACATGAAAATTTAAAATTCAGAAAATAAATTATTTCAGGAGAAATGAGTAAGCAAAATATTTTAAATTTTTGCCTTGCCTTATCATCATAATTTCTATCACAAGACAGACATTTCAATAGTTCTGATTCACATATACCAGTTCTACTAAGTTTTAGCAAGTTACCAATACAGAATATAGAAACATTTGTAAAATTACTTGCATTATGTTTATGAAACAATAACTGTATATCATCAGTTGAATATATGGGCTCATATATATTTGAATATAATAACATTAAGCCTAATCCATGATTCTTTACTCTGGATTTTTCCCTAACAATATTAATTCCTCTGCATAGACCCCATCCTGTCTCTCATAGAAAGCAGCTCTAATTTTTTTTTTGCTTATGCTCCCACTTAACAGCAGTCATTAATTTACTGATACCCCTGTCTATCAGGCCCACATCAACTTGATTAGGGCTGTTATCCTAATCAAAAGACTGATAATTAAGACTATCCATCTGTAGAGTTCTAAGTGCTAAGATGAGATGAAGATCCTAATTAAGATTATTTAGGTGTTACTTAAATGCCATCATTTGATTCAGCTAATCATACCAGCAGGTACATTAGATTTGCATTAATGTTCTGCTGA
>NW_006287550.1:99907-104923 GCF_000327345.1 Myotis davidii
AAAAATGTAGATTGCAGACACTATTTCAAACATCGTTATTTGAAAGTGATATTGAGACAATACATTAAGATAAGCAAGATGTTGGAAAAGGTAGGTTATTTCAGTGTTTCTTAATTTACTTTATGGTAATAAGTGGAGTATTTAAAATAAACAGTCTATTTATTGAATTTGCTGAGTATCTTTCATTATCTTGCTCCCTCCCTCTGATATATGCAGGCACAGACCAACAGTGATACATTTTTACCAGAATTCCCTATTTGTCACATAATCTTACTGTAATAGGGTAAATGTCTCTGCAAACTAAGCTTCCCAAATAGAAATGCTTAAGGACAGTAAAGGATTTTTGTTACAATAAATATCTGATGCTACATTGAGAATAAGCAAAAGAATATTTTGTTGTTTAAGAATCACATTAATATAAGATGGAAATAAAAAAACTTATTTTTTAAACAAGAGCTCTATCTACTAAAACTTTTTTTTTCAAAAAATATAGTTTTATTTTTTGGGAGAGTGAGAGAGATAGAAATATCAATGGTGAGAGAGAATCATCAATTGGCCGCCTTCTGCACGCCCTTCTATGGGGACCTAGTCCGCAACCCAGGCATGTGCCCTGACTGGGAATTGAACTATGACCTCCTGGTTCACAGGTCAATGCTCAACCACTGAGCGACACCAGCCAGACTATCCTGCAACCTTCTTGCTAGATGTCAAGTTTGATCATTTTGTTGAATTATATTTTTGAGAAACTTGCTGGGTATTAAATACTATGAATAAAATGAATATAAGTTCTAACTATAGATTCAAGTATAACATATTAAAAAATTATAAAAGCAAATTTATCATTATGTATTTGGCACCTACAGAATAGCAGGCACTTATGCATTATTCCTTTTACTCTTTACCATGCTAAACATGAACATGATTGTCGTTGCTTGAGGGCACTAACATGTTGAAGGTCTCCCAGCTAACTCTCAGTTTTTCTGAGCACATTATTTTCATCTACAAAGTGGGGGTAATAATATTTACTTTTAGAGATATTTTAAGGCTTGAGATTATTGTTTGCACACTTTTTTTCCCCTAAAAAAACTCATCCTGCAATCTTTCCCCTCTCAGTAAATGACATCTCTATTCTTCCATTTCCTTGAGTTAAAGCCTTTGGAGACATCTTTAAAGGTTCTCCTTTTTTTCCCTCCATTCCATACTTAACTCATCAGAAATTCCTGCTAGGTCTCCTTTCGCAGCACATACATAATCTTCTCTCTTCTTACCATGATTACTGCATTCATTCAATGCTATGCTTTGCTGGCTGGGATGATTCCTACAGTCTCCTCACCTGCGCCTTATTTCTGTCTTGCCAGCACATCCAGCTCACTCACACTTTTCAAACCAGCAGCCACTTGCTGTGGTTTGAATGTTTATTCCCCAAACCAAATTCCTTCCTTGAAATCCTAAAGCCCAATGTGATTGTAGTGGGAGGCAGAACTGTTGGGGAGCCTTTAAATCATGAGGATGAAGACTTTATAATAAAACTAGAAGCCCGGTGCATGAAGATTCATGCACGGGGGCAGGGTGTGTGGAGGGGGAAACCCCTCAGCCCGACCTTCACCCTCTCCAATCTGGGAGCCCTCAGGGGAGCCCGCTCCAATCCAGGAGTTTCTGTCTGTCTTTGCAATCATATGAGTGAATTGTCTGAGACCCCTAACAAAGTTTGGCTTGTTGCTCACAGAATAATAGAGGCATTTTTTTTTTCTCTTTGCTCCATTGGTGGAGATTTCCTGGAAGTTTTAGGATATCTTCCCTTTAATTTTTCCTAGACACTCTGATTTTACTTATGTCTCTCACCTTTGCTTTCCCCCTATCCCCAACCAAAATAGTGCTCCAGGCTCACTTTGCTAGTGTCTAGAAGGGCCATCTGCCACCAGAACTATGATTCCCAGCATTCCTGGTGCTCCCTGCACTCTGGGCTCTTCTGCTTCCAGTCCTAGGGCTGCCATCAGAACTATGATTCCCAGCATTCCTGGTGCTCCTCACACTCTGGGTTTTTTCCAACTGAGGGAGCCATGCGCCCCCAAGGGAGCGACCAAGGGAGCCACATCTCTCCCACTCTGCTCTGTGTATGCAAATTACCTGCCATCTTTGTTGGGTTCATTTGCATACCCATTCCTCATTGGCTGGTGGGTGTGGCTGGTGGGAGTGGCTTGAGCGTAGCAGCCAGACACTAATTTGCATGTTTCTCTTCTATTATATAGGATGGGAGTAGTGCTAATAGAAACAAGACCCTAGAGAGCGCCCTACCCCCTTTCACTATGTGAGGCTACAGGGACAAGTGTGTGAACCAGAACAGGGCTCTCACCAGCCCATGCTGACTAACTGATCTTAAACTTCTAGACTCTAGAACTGTGAGAGATACCTTTACAAGGCACCAGTTTGTGGTACTTGTTATAGCAGCCTGAGTGGATTAAGACATCACTCCTGGTCCTACCCAGTTTGGCTCAGTGGATAGAGTATCGGACTGTGGACCAAAGGGCTCCAAGTTCCATTCCAGTCAAGGGCATGTACTTTGGTTGCGAGCTCCTCCCAGCCCGGGCTCTGGTTGGGGTGTGTGCAAGAGGCAACTGATTGATGTATTTCTATCACATTGATTTTTTTTGTCTTTCCCTCCCTCTTCCACTATTCCTAAAAATTAATGGAAAAATATCCTCGGTGAGGATTAACAACAATAAAACCTCACCACTGTGCTTAGAATCCCCAACAGTGAAGTTAGGATTTTATCACTGCCCTCTTTCCTGTACACCCTTCCTCCTTGCCCCAGCCCACCCCCTCCAGGTCCTGAAGACCACTCCTTACTGCAAGCACTTGTGGCATTTTTCCTTGGGGGATCATTCTGATTTGCAGTTAACGATGCAGTATGAGAGGGCAGCTTGGAAGTGCAAGAAAGTCAATGCCCTTTGTAGCAGCCCTCAACCAATGGCAGAGAAAATGATGGATAAATAAATATTCCAGCATTCTGAGGTCAAAGATGAGATCAGTCTGGGGTGTGTGATATGCCACCTCCCAAAAGTTCCAACAGAATGTAATCACAGTTACATGAACAGTAATCAGCTTGTGAATGACCTCTAAATGTGCTCCCTTTCCAACTTCAATACTGATATTACCTAGAAAATTTCCCCAAATAAATGCCTTACCCTCAACTCTTTGTCTTGGGAACTGCATCTGAGTGAGAGTGGGCTCCCCATCGTGCCGAAAGACAGTGTTCTACAAAACCTCCCCTGCAAGCCCATTCCCTCACTGACCTCACCTCCCTGGTACATTCCATGCCCTTCACTTTCTTCCTGCACACCAGGCATTTTCCCACCTCAAAGCCTTGGCACTTGTTGCTTGTTCTGCTGTAACGCTTCTTTCTTCTTGTCTTCTTAGTGAGTCCTCCCTGTTCCCACTCCTGCCTCCCCCACCATCACAAACACTATCTCCATAGCCTGTTATATTTCCCTTCATAGCCCTTAAAGCCACTTAGCATCGCCTATATTTTATTTATTATAAATATGTTTCTCCTCACTAAACATCAATCTCAAAATGGAAAGAAAGTAGTTTGTTACATTCACTATTGGACCCTCAGTGACAAGAATAATGACTAGAATATACATAGTGGTTACCCAACTAATTTTCATGATATATATTGTTATCATTTATTTGGTGTTTATTTGGACAAACTATTAAACATTTTTGAGACATTTTTTCTTATTTAAAAAATGGAAATAAAACTCCTTAGTACACTTTAGGTGTCCAGTAGATGATGTTAATTCTTATAATTAATATTTTATGTTATTTTTCACACAGTCAGATATATTGTAAGTTGTAGAAACTGCAACATTAGTAGAAATGCTTCAATTGTAAGAAATTTAAGCTCCATTAAAACAATACATAGAGATAAAACTTTTCTAAGCAGCCGAAACCGGTTTGGCTCAGTGGATAGAGCGTCGGCCTGCGGACTGAAAGGTCCCAGGTTTGATTCCGGTCAAGGGCATGTACCTGGGTTGCGGGCACATCCCCAGTGGGGAGTGTGCAGGAGGCAGCTGGTCGATGTTTCTCTCTCATCTATGTTTCTAACTCTCTCTCTCTCCTTTCCTCTCTGTAAAAACTCAATAAAATATATTTAAAAAAAAGAGAGAAAATCATAACCAAATATTAAAAAAAAAAACTTTTCTAAGCACACAGTTATCATATCATAGCCATAAGGTTGAAAGATCTTTCCAAATGATGATACTACTTTGATTGGAATGTTGGCGTGTTCAGTACTAGAGATGGTAAGAATTAATTCAGAAGGAAACTTCTGAAAATTTAACTTGGCTTTGTATTTCTTAGGAGGAGGTCAGATGCTTTAGAAGAAGATTAGAAGAATTTATCAAAAGGGTGACTGGCAAGAATAAACTTTACTACTATTTTTGTCTTACTCGTGGTGTCTTGTAACATAGAACAAAGAAGTAAAATAGCAAGAGAGTTAATAAAACAACTTGAAATGAAATGGTAATAGTAAAGGTCAGTTTTAAAGTGACACGTGAAGGAACGCTACGGAGAAGGAGTGACAAGGTCACAGCCTCACGGGACAATGCAATTCCTCAAGGCATTGACTAGGTTAATTGGGAAGGGATAGTTCTTTACAAGGGGTGTGCAATGAAATAACCATCTAAAAAGGGACTGAGCTGAGATATACCTACTGAAGTCATTTTATATTTTGTTTTCTATAACCATTGACTATCAAAGTAATGTGAGCTATGGACTAAAAAAATAGTAGTGGAAATCTTTTGTGAGATACATTTCTGATCCTAATTGTGAGGCTAATATGAGAAATGTGTGGTTGTATATATCCTCACTTTTAGTTGTCCCAAAACTTTTGACAATAGTTTTTACTTTAATGAATGAGTGTGTGCATGCACACACACACACACACACACACACACACACACACACATTCCAGTAAATAGTTGGATGAATTTCATAAACTGAACACAGCTTCTA
>NW_006287550.1:107504-112270 GCF_000327345.1 Myotis davidii
GGCTGCAAACCGTCTCACCAGCTGAGCCCTTTCGCCAACTCGGGGTGGGTGCTATTAGTTTCAGCTGCTCACTCCATTTGCTCCGGGACACGACCTGGGACGCGTCTGCCTATATCGCCGCCATCTTCTTCTCTCTCGAAAAACTATTTTAAATTTAATAAGAATATTTATACCAAATAAAGGATTAATATATAAAATATATAAGGAACTCACACAATTCAATAGCAAAGAAAACTCAAATAACTTAATTAAAGCATGGGCAAAAACTTTGAATATACATTTTAAAAAGAAGACATACTAATGTCCAACAAGTTCATGCAAAAGTGCTCAACATGCCTGGGCCAGTTTGGCTTAGTGGGTAGAGCATCAGCCCATGGACTGAAGGGTCTTGGGTTTGATCATAGCTCAAGGTCATGTATCTTGGTTGCAGGCTCCATCCCTGGGCCCAGTCAGGGAGCATGTGGGAGGTAACCAATCAATGTGTCTCCTCACACCAATGTTTCTCTCTGTGTGTCTCTCCCTTTCCTTTCCACTCTCTCTAAAAATCAATGGAAAAAAAAATATCCTCAGGTGAGGATTAACAAAAATAAATAAGTAAGTAAGTAAATAAAAGCTCACTGCAGTAGCATCCCAGTGTTCTCCCCTCAGACATATCCACAGGAAATGGATTTGAAGTAGCAATTTAGAGAAATAGAGTTGTAGTTTAGCCATTTTTATTTTATTTTTTGATAGGTGGCTGCAGACTCAGGCACTCTGAGAATCAGTAGCTACACAGTTCTCCCCTCACCTCAGAGTGTTAATGAAGGCCAAAAGCATGTTTGTAAGTTATACTTCATCCAATGTCTATATTCCTTCTAAAGATTCTGTGGGCTTTCTAATATCCCTTAATCAATCCCCTCCTTAAATGAGCTCCCATGAATTCTCTTTCCTTCGGTCAAGGACCCAGAATGAAACAAAGATTATTCCTCTCTATGGTGGTGAAAAGTAAAATTTTATTGAATGAGATTCCCAAAGGGGTGTAAGTCAAAAAAGAGCATTCAAGAATAATTTCACAGTAACAATTGATAGTTGTCAAAGATATTTACAAAAGACATAGGGAGCTATGACAGGTATCCAAATAAGGTTAACTTTGAAGTTGATCCTTTAGAAATGTTATAAGCTAAACTGTCCTCTAAATTTGTAGGTTTCCAACAAGTCTTAATCCCCATATGTTAGTATGAGACTATATTTGGAGATTGCATATTTAAAGAGGTAATGAAGGTTAGACAAAGTAATGAGGGTGGGCCTTAATTCAATATGGCCAGTGTCCTTATTAGATGGGATTAGGACACAATCATGCATGAAAGACTGTGAAGAAACAGAAGACAAACTCTGCAAGCCAAAGAGAGAGGCATCAAAAGAAACAACTCTGCAAAACTTTAATCATAAATGTCCAGACCCCAGAAATGTGAGGAAATAAATTCCTGGTGTTTAGCCTTCACCCTGTGGCAATTTGTTACAACAGCCCTGGCCAACTAAGGAAGGAAGAATTTTAGATGTTCAAATGAGCCCACGGGTTCTGTTAAAGGGAAATAAGAAATTATTATGAAGCTGCATTTGTTAGTTAAAATTCAGTGACAATAAAAACAGAAATTAAATTTCACCTAATCAAGAAGGCTCACTTTATAATGAAATGAAGTGTCCCCCAGCTCTAAAATGTGAAGTCATAATAAAGAATACTAAGGGAAAACTGTGAAACACAAAATCTGAATGTTTTAGGGACAGGTAGTCAGTATCTGGTACATAGAAGTACAGAACCAAGATCTTAGAACATATTACTTTTCCATTTATCAGCCCCTTTGTTTAAGTAGAACAAGACAAAATATACTCTCAACAAATTGTCAAAGCAATATTTTGTTGACTTATTTTAAAAATATATAAGTAAAAATAAATAAATAGAAATATCTCAGAAAGTATTTTTCTTTTACTTTTAGGCCTTTACTTATAGGGGCATAGTTCAAAAAATGTAGATTTGTAAGTAGTTCCAAGGGTCATGGTATATGATCCAGAGTATAGGCCATTTACATTGTTTAAATATGTTGATAGCATGCAATTGTACAAAACTGATGTAAGGTTAATTCTAAAGTAATATACAGTAATTAATGTATATAAAGATATGAACATGAATAAATTACAAAACCATAAATTATTCATTTGACATGAAATTAATTGAGAAAATTAAATAATGATGAGAATTGTGTGTGCCTGTTTTTTTTTACATATACCCAATGCTAGTCAAAATTAATTTACACATGTAAATGTAGATGATCTCAATTAAAATTATTATTTGCAAAGGCTTTATAGATGATTCAGGTTATTTGCTTGGCATAGGAATATTTACTTTAGAAAGTACATTTTTACATTTTATTCTCATTGGCTAAAATATACAAGCCAACATTTCCTGCACTTGACCTGAAAGGGTCATCTTTCTGGGATATTTCTGTTCACTTTGCCAAAATGTTTACTTTCCTAATTACCTCCTGTTACATTAGTTAAGTTCTCTCATGCTGGCCTAGAGAGTTCCTCTAGTCCACTGGTATTTGTACATGGAATTTAAATATTTGCAAGAGTACTTGCCCTGTTCTTTACTCATCAGTTAGCAAAGTCAAACATCATTTAGTCCCTTAACTCTGGAAGCAGCAAGGAGGGAATGATAGTCCATCGTTCCTTTTTTGTTTATCTGTTCTCTAGACAACATCCCGTTTCAATGCCAGGGTCACTGATTATTCATTCATTCACCATCCATTGAACATCTATATGACAGGCACAAAATTTGGTCTGTGAATTTAAGGAGTTTTACCCTAATGAGCAGAGACAGATGTGAGCAAATAATTACAAGGTGATTCGACATGTTCTGGTGTGCACAACATGCACTGAGCACACAGAGGATGGAGACTCAGACTCCGGCTGGGACAACTGGGGATGTGAGAGCAGAGGTAAGAAAAAAGTCACTCTGTCTGTTGCAGAAAGAAGTAGGACACTGAGTTTTACCCTTTGTTTAACAGATTGAGGTATAATTGGCATATAATAAACGGCATGTCTAAAATGTATAATTTGTATATACAAATGTATACGTGTATGAGTTTATATGTATCAATTTATAAAATACCACCATTCTTAAGATAATACACAGATGTATCACACCCAAAAGAATCTTCATTTTGTTTTGTAATTCTTCCCTACCACCATGCCTCGTGATCCTCTCTCCACCATTTATTTTTTTGTTACTAAGTCATTTTCCACAAAAGTCCAAATTCTTCAACTGAAAATCAGTTAAAATATGAGTTTTAAATCTGTTGTGTTAGCCAAATTCTATGCCTGAGTTTCGCGTTAATGCTGATGTCTATGTTCCACCAGTAGACTTTGAATAACGTGATGCTAGAACATATAGATTCCCCTTTTTAGTAGGGTAGTCAATGGAATATCACAAAATGTAAGGAAAGCATTCTAAACATTTTAGGATAATTGTAATACTTGCTACCATTTTTTTTCTCATGGCAATGTTTCCATCTTATAAAATCATTAATCTGTTTTGAAGTATGCTTTTAATGTACTGGAATTTCCAACATTTATTACATAAAATTTTAGGTTATATTAAATGATGAAAAACTATTTTATTTTTTTTTTCCAAATTTTATTTTTTATTACAAAGGGTATTACATATGTGTCCATTTTTTTCCCCGCCCTAGACAGTCCCCTAGCCTCCCCTATTCCCCAGTGTCTTATACTTAATTAAATGGGCAAAAACTTTGAATATACATTTTAAAAAGAAGACATACTAATGTCCAACAAGTTCATGCAAAAGTGCTCAACATGCCTGGGCCAGTTTGGCTTAGTGGGTAGAGCATCAGCCCATGGACTGAAGGGTCTTGGGTTTGATCATAGCTCAAGGTCATGTATCTTGGTTGCAGGCTCCATCCCTGGGCCCAGTCAGGGAGCATGTGGGAGGTAACCAATCAATGTGTCTCCTCACACCAATGTTTCTCTCTGTGTGTCTCTCCCTTTCCTTTTTCCTTCTACTCTCTTTAAAAATCAATAGAAAAATATCCTCAGGTGAGGATTAACAACAAAAAAGGGGGAAGTTCAACATGACTAATCACCAGGAAATTGCAAATCAAGATCACAATGAGATTCCACTTCATACAGATTAGGATGGCTATGCTCAAAAAGACAAGACATAACAAATGCTGGTTAGGATTCAGAGAAAAAGGAGCCCTTGTGCACTGTTGGTAGAAATGTAAGCTGGTATAGCTACTATGGAAAATTGTATGATAAAGTTCCTCAAGAAATTAAAAATAGGACTACCATATGATCCAGCAATTCCACTCCTGGGTTATTATCCAAAGAAGATATAATTTAAACTTGGAAAAGATATCTATACTCTATTGTTAATAGCAGCATTATTTTACAAGAACCAACATTAGGAAACAACCTGTGTCTGTTGAATGAATGAATGGATAAAGAAAATATAATACACACCCATATGCGGACACACACACACACACACACACACAAACACACATCACATGAATATTATTCAGCCTTTTAAAATAAGGAAATTCTGTCATTTTTTTTTAACATGGATGAACCTGGAGGGCATTGTTCAAAATGAAATAAGACACAGAGAGAAAGACAAATACTGTATGGTGTCAATTATATAGTAAATCTTAAAAAGGTAAAGAAAAGTTAACTCATAAGAATAAAAAGTAGACAAGTGGTTGAAGACC
>NW_006287550.1:112317-116679 GCF_000327345.1 Myotis davidii
AGGGAAAGGTTGATAAAGGGGTCCAAACTTTCAGCTATAAGATGAATAAGGTCTGAGGATCTAATATATAAATGGTGACTATGGTTGATAACACTGTAATTGTATAACTGAAGTTTGCTAAGAGGGTAGGACTTACATGTTCTTACTAAAATAAAAGAAAGATAAATATATGAGGTGATTGTTAATAAATTCAATGGGGAAAACTTTCACATGTACAAATACATCAAAATCATCATGCTCCACACTTTATTTGTCAACTAGAGGCCCGATGCACAAAATTCATGCAAGGGGCTCGGCCCTCACAGCAATGGCAGCTTGCCTCAGCCCTTGCAGCCCGGGCTTTGTCCAGAGGTCATCCGTAAGGATGTCCGGAAGGTCCTTAGGCTGTCTGGCCTAATTAGCATATTACACTTTTATTATTATAGATTATACCTCAATAAAATTTTTAAAAGAGAAAAAAAATCAAAGATATTTTTTTTTACTACAGGAAAAACGTTTGAAAGAAGCAAGTTCTTTTTAACTAATTGAAAACAATAAAAATATGATTTATGATTAAGTGAAAAAAATTGAAAATCATTCTTATAGGCATGTGGCTAACAGCACTAGATAGCAATGAGCCTGCAAACCCTTGGAGAGGAGAGGTAATTTACTCCTCAGCAATGAGCTCATCCTCAGGCTATGCTTTGCAAAGAGCTCTAACAGTCCTGCCCCTCTTCCTGCATAAACCTGGTGTAAGTTTCCAGGCCTGCTAAAGATGCCACCCGCTTCCTGTGGCCCAGCTTCTTCCCTCTTGTTCTCTGGGCAACCAAAGCAGCTTTGGCATCAAGCCAGGAATTTTGCAACCCATGTGAAAACCATACATTAAAAAATATCCTCTGCTTGTGAAGATGGTTTGTGAGCTTGGGTGAGGCCTCAAACACATTTGTATGAGTTCTTTACGGATTCAGATTTGCTTCTTGCTGAGAAATGTTCATTGACATGGTCCTTCTCGTATTGAACTATTTATTGCACAGAAATAAAGTAGTCTCCTCCTACTTCTCCAACTCTCTAACTTTCATATGTAATCAAACATTCTTGGCAAAACATTATTTTAGGTATAGTATTAATGCTAGATAAATAGATGATAGATGATAGATGGATAAAAAGATGATAGATGATAGATAGATAGATAGATAGATAGATAGATAGATAGATAGATAGAATATGATATTGTGGGAAGCTGCCCACTGTCTTCACTAGCTGAGAGGTGTGGACAAGGAGCCCAGAATGCTGGTGATCCTTGAGCCCTGGCAAAGGTCAGAGCTATGCACTGACTAGTTGAGAGACAATGGTAGCTGAAGGAATTCCCCACCAGATAGTCATGTAAATCCTTACTGATAAGATTGTCTGTTACTGGAATTGCCTGCCTAAGGGCTATAGGTGCATCCCAAACAGAATAAAAGGATGGCAAGGCCGGCAAGGCCTGAGCAGAGGTGGAGTCCTTCCTCATGGGATGGGTTCCCATCTGGCCCCCCAATTTCCAAATTATGATTTCTTGTCTGGTCTCTGTCATTTGCACGTGGCCCTTCTCCAGAGCCCGAACCCTGAACCACGTGGGAAGTGGGTCATCACATGGTATGTTCTTGTAAAAATACTGCCACATTTTCAGTGGCTGTGTCAGAGTATTAGGAAAGTCTTTCCCCAGGCCACCGAGATGACTGAAGAGATGAAGGGCTTTTCTATTTACTTCAACCTGCTCCTGACTTTAGAGAATACTCTGCTGCAAATCTGTGAAGCAGTTTTGAATGCTGTCCCTCCTGTCTCTTTAGACAGCCGGACAGTCTCTTAGCTGTGTCTCACTTCACTCACTTACTCTGAAGCTCAAAAGGACACTGGTCATGTTCCTCACGCGAAGACTGTGAGAAGGGAAAAGTGAACAAAAAATAAAAACTTTCTTTTTCATTCTTGTGGTCATTTGTTTTCTCTTCCCACTGTGTCTTCTCCTGTGTCTTTTTTTTCTTCTTCTATTGCAGTTACATAAAAGGACAGGGGAGCTTTGGGTCTTGCTGCAAATTTTCACTTCTTGTCACTCCTCAGACTATTCCCCCTGTGGTACTTCCTGTCAACAATGTTCAGGCCCCCGTACTCTGCTCACACCCTCACTCTTAGGAAATGTCCTATGTTATGTCTTCTAACTGTCCTTTGGTTAAAATATCAGGCCTGTTTTCAAGATGACACAGGTAGACAAATGGATGGAAAAGGAGCCCAAGAGCAGGCCAAATATATGTTACATGTGCAGTTTTAGGTAGAATGATGAACATAACATTTTACATCAATAAGAAAAAAAAGATAAATAAGTTAACATATGATATTGGGCCAATTGGCTAACCATGTGGAAAAGGGATATAAAGTTAAACCCTACCTGACAACGTGTACCCTAATAAAATTCAGATGAATTACACATTTAAATGTAAAAATTGAACCACAGAACTATTGAAATCTCCGATATCACAGGTACTCAAAATATCTCCTAAAACACAGGAGTAACGTTATAAAAATGGCAGCTTGATAAATCCCCTTGGTCTCTCCCCTTAAGTTTCAACAATTTGAACAGCTATAACTCAAAAAAGGATTCCCTGCTTAATGCACAAACATGCCTCAGAGAGCGACACATTGAAAAATCTAAAGGTGGGCAAATGGGAATGAACTGGGAAGGGGAGAAGGGAGATATGCTGAGTCAGGCATAGACACAGCCCTGTAGGTGGGAGCGCATGGTGAGGTCCCGCTCGGAGAGTGCAGGAATCAGGTTGTGACTGGCACTCCCTTCAGTGAGGAGGAACAAAGAGATTTGGGGGGCATTTCCACAGGTGTGCACAGCATGAACTGCACCTCAGCCCAGAGACCTGGGCAAGGACACACACAGATGTGTGGCCACAGTTGTTGCCTGGTCAACATTCCAGACAGAGTAACAGAGCCACAGCACCAGACCTTGCCTTCCTTCACCTGTGGTGTCAGGTTGTAGAGCACATTATCTGCAAACCTGAGAACTGCTGAAGCAGGAATTTTAGGGTAACATAGGCAGGCTTAGGGTTTTTTAGAATTGGGGTCCATGGAAAAGCCCGGGGCTGCAGACTGGGAGAAGGTACATCTCCATAACACAAGGAAGCCAGGTGCACTTACATTTCCATAAGACAAGGAAGCAGCAACCAGTATATTTCCATAAGACAGGGGAACTGGAAGTTGCCAGGAAAGGTCTATATTTACAAAATAAAGATAAGGAAGCCCTTCATTCAGAGGAAAAGAAGAAAGCTCAGAGAAATGGAAGGACTATAAGGGAGGAGGGCCTTAGGAATCACTTTGCGATACCACCTTCCTGTCCATGGATTCATTCTTTGATTCTGGTGGACAAAGAATCCGGGTTCCAGTCCAAAAATTCGGTATCACTGGTACTAAAGAATCACATTTTTTCTGAGAAAAGTGTACACTCTGTGACTGGTTCTGGGTTCAAAGTGCAAGGGGGGACCCACAGAGATCCAAGGTCACCATTACTGAGAGGCCAAATAATACAGAAGGGTACCATGTTCCCTAGCCCCCGCAAACTCCATGCATCATGGATCCACTGATGGTAGTATCTAGCTGTGGGGAGCAGCAGTGGGATTTGGAATCCTGTTTCCCACTGAATTCTCCTGTAAGGTTGGCCCTGTCTGGTACCAGGATAACTGGATCATAAGGGAGGAACCTGCCTTCCATGGAAACATGTGATTCATCAACACCTACTAGAAAATAAGAGAAAAGTCTCTGTATTAAGCTGCTAGATAAATACTACACATACATACATTCCTAGACAGAGAAGGAATCAATCAAATACCATGAATATGTGAGGTACCGAGGCAGATCAGAAAGAAACTAAAAAACTTCCAGAAAACAAACTTAAATATATGAAAATATGTACTAAAATTACAGGGAATTCAATATTGCATTTCTAAAAAAACTCAATGAGACCTAACAAAATATAGTCAAAGAGTTTATTCCTTGGTATTTTTTTTCTTTTTGTTGCAAATGCAAAAAGATTTTTTTTTCCATTTCTTTTTCTGAAGTTTTATTATTTTGTATACAGGAAAGCAGTGGATTTTTGTATATTTATTTTGAATCTTTAAACTTTACTGTATTTATTGTTTCTAATAATTTTCTTGTGTGGAGTCTTTAGGGATCTCTACATACAGAATCATGTCATCTAAAAAAATTACACTTTTACTTCTTTCTTCCCAATTTGGATGCTTTTTGTTTCTCTTGCCTAGTGGCTTTGGCTAGGCATCCCAAAACTATGTTGAATAAGAGTAGTTTAAGTGGGCTCCCTTGTTTTGTTCTTAATTTTTGAGGAAA
>NW_006287550.1:119424-133562 GCF_000327345.1 Myotis davidii
TCTGAGAAAAGTGTACACTCTGTGACTGGTTCTGGGTTCAAAGTGCAAGGGGGGACCCACAGAGATCCAAGGTCACCATTACTAAATAAGAGAAAAGTCTCTGTATTAAGCTGCTAGATAAATACTACACATACATATATTCCTAGACAGAAGGAATCAATCAAATACCATGAATATGTGAGGTACCGAGGCAGATCAGAAAGAAACTAAAAAACTTCCAGAAAACAAACTTAAATATATGAAAATATGTACTAAAATTACAGGGAATTCAATATTGCATTTCTAAAAAAACTCAATCAGACCTAACAAAATGTAGTCAAAGAGTTTATTCCTTGGTATTTTTTTTCTTTTTGTTGCAAGTGCAAAAAGATTTTTTTCCATTTCTTTTTCTGAAGTTTTATTATTTTGTATACAGGAAAGCAGTAGAATGCAAAAAGATTTTTTTTTCCATTTCTTTTTCTGAAGTTTTATTATTTTGTATACAGGAAAGCAGTGGATTTTTGTATATTTATTTTGAATCTTTAAACTTTACTGTATTTATTGTTTCTAATAATTTTCTTGTGTGGAGTCTTTAGGGATCTCTACATACAGAATCATGTCATCTAAAAAAAATTACACTTTTACTTCTTTCTTCCCAATTTGGATGCTTTTTATTCTTTCTCTTGCCTAATGGCTTTGGCTAGGTATCCCAGAGCTATGTTGAATAAGAGTAGTTTAAGTGGGCTTCCTTGTTTTGTTATTAATTTTAGAGGAAAAGCTTTCAGTTTTTCACCATTAAGGAAGATATTGGCTGAGATTTTATAATATATGGCCCTCACTATGTTGAGGTACTTTCCTTCTATGTTCATTTTATTGAGTGTTTTAATCACAAATTAATAATTTTACTTTGGGGTGGTGGGCACACAATGTATCATAGAACTATACATAGTGTATTATTAAAAACTATATGATCTTATTAACCAATGTCACCCTGATAAATTTAATGAAAATTAAAAAAAATAAAAATATCTCTTTACATTAATAGGTAGAATACATAAGCAAAAAATTGGGCCTAAAAAATATGGACAAATAAGCAACATGCAAGTTAAAACTACAATTACCGTATTTGCCGGCGTATAAGATGACTGTTTCTCTTGCCTAGTGGCTTTGGCTAGGCATCCCAAAACTATGTTGAATAAGAGTAGTTTAAGTGGGCTCCCTTGTTTTGTTCTTAATTTTAGAGGAAAAGCTTTCAGTTTTTCACCATTAAGTAAGATATTGGCTGAGATTTTATAATATATGGCCCTTACTATGTTGAGGTACTTTCCTTCTATATTCATTTTATTGAGTGTTTTAATCACAAATTAATAATTTTACTTTGGGGTGGTGGGCACACAATGTATCATAGAACTATACATAGTGTATTATTAAAAACTATATGATCTTATTAACCAATGTCACCCTGATAAATTTAATGAAAATAAAAATATAAAAATATCTCCTTACATTAATAGGTAGCATACATTAGCAAAAAATTGGGCCTAAAATATTATGGACAAATTAGCAACATGCAAGTTAAAACTATAATTAAGTTCTGTTTTGCCTATAAGATGGAAATTATTCAGTATTAACAAAGATGGGGTTAAATATATTCCTTTATATATATATTAACTTAGGGTTAAAATTGGTTCTTTCTGGTGAGCAGCTTGGAAAAATGATTCAAGAGTTTTAAAAATTGTGTATATTTAATGCCAAATTTTATTTTTAATGGTCAAGAAAATTTAAAAGCAATATGTTGTTTAAAAACCTAACTATTAAAATAATTTTCATATTAATTGTAAAGGTCTAACTAAATAAATTAAAGCACATAAAATGAGGATGCTATGTATCCATGTTCACTGATTTTGTAGGATATTATTTAAAATCTGGGGTAAAAAATTAATACTGAGGTGTTAAGTTTGTATTAAGGGTATATGTAAAACAAAAAATCTACATAAAATCTGATATCATAGAATATTATGTGTATTTTAAAATATATTTACTAGCTGATAAGGTTTATTCTTTATTTTCTTTTTTTAAAAGATGTGTTATTTTTATCATATAAGAATGTATAAATGGTGCATATCTATTTATACATACCACACAAAGTTATAATAGGTATCATTGAAATCAATCAAATAGAGGTGTTACTGTCCCTTTTATAAAGTTCTTTCAATTATTCCTGGCAGATAATTAGATGGTTAGAAAAGGATAAGCAGATTCACTGGAGGAAATGTGGGACTAATGTTTGCTTTTCAAACTTTTATTTCTTAGATGGCACGTTTCTACCTTCCCATGTCATTCAACCAACCACTGAGCCCTGCTTCCATATTTTGTAATAATTAGCCTCTATCCCTTCTTTTCCTTCTCCCTGACTTTTCGCGAGTGGATTTCTTATGTGACTCCCTCAATTTCCTAGAAAATAAAACGGAAATAATACCTCAAGTTTTAGGATTGCTTGAGAAGCAGTTTTAATGCATGTGCAACCCAGGTGTCCTTCGAGGTAACCTGATCTTTGATATTCAAAATCAACTCAGTCTTGAATGAATGAGAGTTTGCTCTGCTCCACCTTAGAAATCTGTGGGAATTCTGGCAAGATACTGGTGACCTGAGTTTTCCCCAGTTACCCTGGACTACGAATCTACATGATCCTGATGTGTTTTCCTCTTCCCTATGTCATTATCCACTACATTACCACAGATTTTTCCTAATTTATACCAGCCATCATGGATGTAGCAAATAACTTCCTAAAAGTGGGGGTGACTGAGAAGCTACGTGAACTGTTTTAATCCACCATCTTTCTTCTTTAGGATGATCTGCGTTCCTCTTTGATCCTCGTAGGCTCAATGTATGACAATTACCACTGTATCTACAGCCTCATTAATTTGAAGTTCCAAATGATTATCTCTTCCGTTAGCAAGGGGAAGGCCTGATTAGAGACTTTGAAATTTTAGTCTTTCTCTCTTTTAATCCCACTAGTCTCTGTGAAGTATAAAATGACTTGTAAAGGCTTATTTTTCCACTAAGATTAATCTATTTGGTTGTCAAAATATCACTTGTTTTCTCCATTTTTAAAATTAATTATTCATTTTTTTTGTAAATAGAAAGCACCTAATGTATAATTATTTGCATAATAATTGTTAGGTAAAAATTTGACCTGGCAATTGTTGTTTTCTTATATGATTTAAATGTGTCCGTCATTATTCTAGAACACCAAATTACAGAGATCCTCAAGGCAATTCTCTCCTAAGAGCAGTGGCCATGGTCCTGCAGGCATGTCCTTTTTGATACGGCAGCGTGTGCACACTCACGTGCTTATGTGTCCGTATGTTATAGAGGCTGGTTGTTACAGAACCCTTTGTCCACTTTGAAGTAAGACTGTTTATTCAGAGTTTTTAAAAATGAAAAGGATATGATTTTAAGACTGTAATTAAATTTTCTCTTTATGTTAATGTATTCAGAACATAGATTGGAAACACTGAGGTCATTAGATCTCCCTTACAGCCTTTAAAAGAGCCATAGGTAATCTTGACAGGGAATAGGGTAATCAGCATTATTCGTATTTTAAAAGATAAGGCTATTCCAGCTTTGCTTTAGCAAAGTATGTATATCTTTGCTGAACTAGAAATTATGCCTTAAGCTTATATAAATCACCCCATTGCTACACTTCAATAGATTGATAACTACTTCTATTTAGTTTGGGATTTATGTGCACTGCATTTGATTCAAGGAAGTTAAAAGTGCTCATGACTATTTATCACATCCTAAGAACCTCCTGGTATCCCAGATTTCAAATCAGAAAACATAAATTCATGCCTCAGTTTCATCATGCAGTCACTGTATAATATTGTGCAAGTTACATATACTCACTAAGCCTTCATTTTTTCATCTGTACTAGTAAAACTTATTTCATGCAGTTATGAGAAATCATAAATAAAATAATTCATTTGAAGGGTTTTGTAAATTAAAATGAGATGCCATAAATAAATCATCTGTACATTTGACATTTTATTAATCAATGTCACCCCAATAAATTTAATTTTAAAGAAGTTTCCCAGTGTGTCTCAGTGATTGAGCATCAACTATGAATCAGGAGATCACATTCGATTACTAGTCAGGGCATATGCCCTAGTTGCAGGTCTGATCCCCAGTAGGGGGCACACAGGAGGCAGCCAATCAATGATACTCTCTCATCATTGATATTTCTAGCTCTCTCTTCCCCTCACTTCCTCTCTCCGAAATCAATAATAATATATTTTAAAAAAGAATATATTCCTTCTTAAAAAAAAGAAGTTACTATATAAAGGAATGATAATATATATATATATTTCACCATGTCTTCTTAGTCTCTCTAAATGAGAGTGGCTGACTCCAAATGGAGAGATGAAATCTTTGACATTCACTGTTCCCTTTCTATCAGTAAGAGACAGCATAAAAGAAAGTAAGTCATATTCATTCACCCACTGGATTTATTTGCATAAAGGTCAGATGCCAGATGGTGACAAAACCTATTCTCTACATTCTCCTGAGGCTACCAGACTTTAAGTTTTTTTTTTCCTTTTTTTTCTTTTTTGCTCTAAAAATGTATACTGGTTTTAAGTGCCTAATTCTACAACACATCATCTGTATACTGTATTGTGTGTTTACCACCCCACGCCAAGTTTCTGTTAATTATCATTTATCTCCCCTATACTCTCCTCAACCTCCCCCTATCTCCCTTCCCCCAACTGGCAATCACCATGCTGTTGCTGGTGTCCATCAGTCCTTTCTGTCTTTTGGGGAGGTGGGGGAGTCGGAGGGGGTTAGAGGGATATTAAGCTTTAAAACTTCTAGAATGTTTGTATTGGACAAGTGTTTCTCCTGAGAAAAATCATATGCATCTATAAAATTATATAAGAAACCTTGTAAACAGAATCGCTTTTCCTCTAGAAAACATGCCTACATCTAGTACATAGCACAATGCCTAGCAAATTGCTCTAAATACACGCTCATCAATGACTGACTTAAAACGTTGCACACTTTTCCTATGTGCATTCCTTCCTAGTTAACCACAGCAAAGCTATCAGTATGTAGATGTTTAGCTTCATGGGGCATTAGTGTTGAGCAACGAGCTAGAGCTCTGAGCACCCAGACAACAGCCAGGAAAATAGTGTTTATGGGATGGCTCCAGTCCTGAGAAGGGCCATGTTCTAAGAAAAGCTGGAGTTGTGAAGCTAGGGTAATTCATTGCAGACCTGTATCCATTTTTTCAAGGTCATAGTACGGATATGGAGCAGACCATACAGGAGGTTGGTAATAATTCATTTACTACTTGTCAATGAGCAAGAAATGTAGTAGATTGAAAACCAGGCAGCCAATATGAACAGAGATGAGATGTCATAGGAAATAAGCCCGGGCAGGAAAGAGGTGTCAGGAGCTGAAGGGACACCACAAAGTGTGTTGAGAACAGAGCACATCATGAGCACACAGAATGTGCACAGACAGTACTCAGTGAATGCAAATCAATGAACAAATGAATTGATAGGAACAGATACAAAAGCATTACCATTTAGAGGATCTGTTAAAATTAGCTTCTTTAAAGCTGGTTCTTTTGTTTTGTTTTATTTTGTTAATCCTCACCTGAGGAGGACAATTTTTCCATTGATTTTTAATTTTTAGAGAGAGTGGAAGGAAGGAAGGAAGGAAGGAAGGAAGGAAGGAAGGAAGGAAAGAGGAAGGAGAGAGAAACATCGACTGTCTACCTCACCATCTCGTCTTGACCTGCAACCCAGGTACACGCCACTGACCAGGAGTCAAACCTGAGACCCTTCCATGCATGGGCTGACGCTATAACCACTGAGCATACTGGCCAGGGTTAAAACTTGTTTTTTAAGGGAGAAGCCCACCAGAAGAAAATGTACAGATAAGTTCTAATTTTAGGTAACACAATTTTAGGATTCTGTGTGGCTAATTTGATTCGAATATGTGAAACCCTCTATGTACCACCACCCACTGAAGTGAAGAGGGTGTGAATAGGGCACTGCAGCTAGGAGTGAGAACATAAGTATGCCCATCACTTTTGTATTTATCCGAATAGCCAAACATGGCAAAGGTGGACTGGATCTAAGAATACTAAACCTCAAAATTAAAGTAAGTTTTCTAGTTTCACTTAAGAATTAGCCCTGTTTGGGAAATGTTGATATTTTTTGAGAGAAATGTGTGTCAATTCAATTCTGTTGAGAGAGCTTAATTATTTCTGTGTTTGTTTCTTTTTGCTTTATTGTTTTAATTCTTAGTAATTGCTTGCTCTTCAACTATGAATTAAAAAAAACACGAACATTCTCAATGAAAACTTATGCTTTCTCAGCAATTGATCCAATCCCTCTGGTTAACAAAAGAAATCTTGATATCTCTTAATGGATTGTTGGGTTTTCATAGAGTAAGGTCATGAATTTATATTACAAGGAGGGGCAACTGGAGACTCACCTGGCATAAACTGCAGACAGTGTGGTGGTACAGACCGTTGCCAAGACTCGTATTATTTAGGGGTTTCATAAATTATCTAGCAAGGGGGTACTTCTCGTTTGCAGATGACATTGAGGTTTGGGGAGTAAGGAAAGGCCAAGGTAATAGAGATAAAGACATTTCTTATCAATTCCAGCTATTACTTTTGCATGTGCTTCTATCCACTTACTTTACTATATAACATTGTATCTACATTTTAAAATCTGTGAATGGGGATCCTTTTTTACAGATAAAAAAGAACCATCAGAATATGGTAGTGGTCCCACAATTCTCTGCATAAATATATACAGCAGTTAGACAGCCATGAACAGAGCAAGGAAGCCCCTGGTGCCTAGCAACAGACAATGGATTAAGGTGGGGCCCTCACTCCCAGGGTGACTTGTCTTCCCCTAGCATATAGCTAGTCCAGAGGTTTGGACCCCTGGCCCTTTCCTCCCTAGAGATAACACCGAGGCCCCAGTTATATTTCAGCTCCAGGCCCAGGAAAGCAACAAAACTGGACCCGTGACGTCATGACTAAGTTCAGGACCAGCTACATTAGAAAGATCCGGGCCCTGGAAAGCTGCTGAATATTCTATTGAGATCTTCCTCTGGGACCTTCCCTAAAATCTCCACCCTTAAGACCCTAGGGCAGAGGACCCAGCTGTCTCTCCCTCCCAGGAACACACCTGTGCCTTTCTCTTCCCTCTCCTCCTCCCCATCCCACCAGGCAGATCACCTTTATCTTCCTTACTCCTAAGCCGCAAAGGCCCTTCTTCTATCTGTAACTTGTTTCCTAAACCCATTTCTTCTGGGAATTACTTTTTCTACCTCTGTGATTTTAAATAAATGTCCGCTTACAGTTTGGGTCTTGGCCCTGAATTCTTCTTTCCTAGCCAGAACTCAAGTACCAAGGTTGCTGAATCCGGGTCCAGTGTGACCCACTGTTCTAACACCTGGTGCCTGTTTGGCCACCTACAACATTCCCATTATCATCTGGATAATTATATCTCTTTTTGAGAAGCAAAGAAAGAAGATTGAGGTTTGGAGATAATGGCAATAATCCAAAAATGCTTTTATAGGCAGAACAATTATGATATATTTTTAATCAGAGATATATTTAATAGGGCAAGGGTAAAAAGAAACCTGCCCTATTCCCTTGGTGCTGAAATTAACTGATTTTTAATACCTTATGCAAATTAGTTAATTCATTGTTTTAAATTTCATGTTCCTCTTAATTAAAGAAAAACACACTTAATTTAAAGTAACACCCATAATAATTGAAAGTCAAACCAATTTCCAAATGATTCCTGATGTATTCTGGTAAGGAAATAAAGGCTATGTGTCAAAAGAAACTCTATAATGATAATGATAAACATCACTCTATTGTTAGCATTACATTGTAACTAGATATTTTTGTCTACGTTTTTGTATTTTGTCTAATGAGTTATGTGAGGTTAATGCTATCTTAATTAATTTTGTTCTCTTTAGAATGTATCTAAAGTTTTAAGAGTATAAAAAAGTAATAATTAAAAGTCTCAAAGTAACCAAAAAGAATATTTGGTTGATATTTGGTTGTGTTTACCTAATCAAATTATCCATATAACTATATAATTCACCCCTCAAACATATCATTTGGTAAATTATATAAATTTTTGGGTAAAACTTGGGTTCCTTTTGAAAAGAAATTATCTTGTATAATCCAGATTATTTTTTTACTAACTCAATCTTTGTTTTAGGAATAAGCAAAGTTTATAAACGGTGTCTACATGTACAAAATCACTCTGTCAGAAGATGGCTTTTAATCAGCTCTGTACTTAGACAAAGGCCTGGGGATATTTTCAAAAATTTGAGAATGAAAATTGGAGAGTTGGCAAAGATTCTT
The DNA here is from genome assembly GCF_000327345.1 of Myotis davidii. Classification (NCBI taxonomy): domain Eukaryota; kingdom Metazoa; phylum Chordata; class Mammalia; order Chiroptera; family Vespertilionidae; genus Myotis; species Myotis davidii. The sequence goes on from NW_006287550.1 coordinate 127,811, forward strand.
GATTTCCATACAGTCCAGTTCTCCTTTGCACTTCATTTAACCCACAAGAGAAGGGCCCTGGGTGGGGTGGGAGAAATAGACTAAGAAAGCAGTGCAAAGAGTCTCTCTATCCTTTTCTTCTATAAAACAATTTGGATTCTTTGGAGTTTTCACACCAGCCTCCTTAGCAAATTCATTATGTAGTTTAACAATGAGAATGGCTTGAAAATCTCTATAGTCCTCATTCTGTGCAGAAGAATCAAAGGTCCTGAAAGTTTATATGGTTTATAAAGAGTCACGAATGTTGTTGATGGAACAGCTAGGATTAGAATCTTGGTCCCTTTTCACAATATTCCATGATTAAAAAGTTAGAAGCCTTGAATAAATTGGCTGAAATAAAAAGACTTTCTATAATGTGGGTAGTAGATTAAGAGACATGACCTAACGGATACATTTCAAGGGATCAGTTATGCCTTTCTTAAAAATAATTATATCTTATGATCTATTGAATAAAGCTTATGTTTTTTATTTTAAAAAATATTTTGTAAGTGATTCTAACTGCTCTCTGCTGACCACAATGAGCTACTGCACAGCACTGTGATTGCTATGCTGGGGGACTGCATTTGCTTTCACTTTCTGATTATGCAGGCCTGCATTGTGAGCTGAACAGTGCAGCGTGATAATGCAGGCCAATTGTCAGACTCAATGTGGACATGTCAGGTAGCCGCCGGCAGCTGATGACACATTGGAAAAGTTCAATGATTCCAGGACAAAAATGGGAGAAAAAAGTCAACCACCCCTCCCCTGAAACTTGTAACTGGTTTTTTCTTGACCAATATATTATGGTTTCAAAAACAGTATGTGGCACATAATTATACTTGTCAACACAGATTTATCAAATACAGGAAAAATATATTATTCAGAACAATAAAGATATATTTTTTTTCTGCCAGTCTACGTGGTATTGGTTTGTCAGAAAAAAAAAAAAAACAACCCCTTTGGGGCGGGGGGAGTTAGGGGTGACCAGGCAGGCAGGCAGGTGAACGATTAGGAGTCTAAACTGGGATTGGGCCTAAACCAGCAGTTGTACATCCTTGGAGGGGTCCTGGATTGCAGAGAGTGCAGGCTGGGCTGAGGGGACCCACCACCACCACCACCACCACCACTATGCATGAATTTCATGCACTGGGCCTCTAGTAATTATATATTTTAAATATATATGAATATGTGCATATCTTATACACACAGATATATATATATATACATATGAATATATATTGTCATATAGACATAAGTATGTATATAAATGTGTGTATATGCATAGTACCTGATTCTGGGATTGTTCAGAAATAAAATGAACACAAAGGAAAATGTCTTATGAAGATCTAATAGTACTTGACAATGGGACACAAGTTTCAGCTGTATTCACTATGACATTGCAATGACCTAATAGCTTGCTTTGCTGCAGTCCGCTGCTTTTTTTTGGTTGTTCAAATGAAGATAACTTTCAATATTTCACTTGCTTGCATAATCTGGTGTCACATTCTAGACCATTAGGAGCTTTTCCACATATAAATGATTGGGCTATCACTCTGCAGAATCTGGTGTGCTGCTAATTTTATCACTGTGCTCCTTCCCAGCCTTCTCTTGGTGGCATTACTGTTACAGACCCATTAGAGGGAACAGAACTGCTGTTAGCGCACAATGTTAGTAATATATATTAGGAATCAGATTGCTAAAAGCATACATATTTAATGAAGCCAGCCTAAATACAAGGTTATAATGTTTAATAGCCTAAAAGAGGCAAAAGTTATAGGAAATTATCTCCATGTTACTGAATGCTAGAGTCCAAAATTAAGAAAACGAATCCTTTGCGTAGATTAATAGAAACTATTCTGTGATATTTTCTTTCACTATAACAAATAAAATGAGTTTCTTATTTATGTGATTAAATCATTAATGCATGGCTACATTGTAGCAGTTACACTTAAATAGTTTTATATTTTAAATCTATGAGGTAAGCAAATTTCTTCTAAGGACAAGGCACATTGTCTTTAAAGCCCTCTTTAAAATAGCATTTTCTAGATAATAGTGGTATATTTGTGTGTTTTTTTATAATTTTACTTATCTGAATAATTGAAATTTTGAAATCAAACAAAGAAAGCATCATGCTTTTTATTTGCACATTCTATCCCTTTATTATTAAAAATAGTATCTGAGAGCTACTAAAAATATGCAAACTAGGCAAACTAAATGTTACCTTTAAAAACTGATTTTATTTAACATTAAATACAAGTGATATTTTTAAATAAATAGCATTGCATCTTATAACCTGTAATATTGTGTTTGTCATTTGCACTTCTTTCTTCTTATTTTACATTTGGCACTAGTTGCTATGAGCATGCCTTAAATACGACTTTTTCTTTTTTCTCTGTTGTCACCCTGATGACGGATGGCCCAGGGTTGGCTTTCTGTTAACAAAACTTGAGCAAGCTTTATGCAGAAAGGCATTTGGGAAGCCAGAATTTATTTGTACATCCTGCAGTATAGGAAATTTGGGTTAATTTGTCTAGTGTCTAGAATAATTCCTTTCTTCAAAGTAAGGACTGGGTGACAGGAATGCTGACCAATCATGACACAGTCAATGACAATTGCTGCCTATCCCTGACTAACGCATTGCTGACTGCTGTTGATAAGGCTACCCCATTGTTTAATCCTCACTAGAGGATGTGTTTTATTGAGTTTTAATGAGAGAAAGAGAGAGAGAGAGAGAGAGAGAGAGAGAGAAAATATTGATGTGAGAGAGACACATCAATTAGTTGCCTTCCAGATACACCCAACCTGGGATAAAACCCCACAATCTAGGTATGTGCCCTGACTGGGAATCAAACCTAAAACCCTTTGGTGTATGGGACGATGTTCTAACAAACTGAGTGAGCCACCTGGCCAGGGCAAGACAAACTTTTAACAAAATATTTTGTAACTGTAATTTAATTCAATCACCAGTGTATACATTTTTAAAGCAAATATAGTTGACATTTACATTATGATAAGAGCAACATTCAAATAAGCATTTACTTCTTCAAAGCCTTTAAAGAAAGCATTTTTATGTTTTTAATGGTTTACATTTTACCAATTTTCACTTATATCTACAGACAAGAAATATTTAGGGGTAAAACATAAATAAAAGGAAATGCCCTAAAAATGGATTATCTAAATGACTATGATGTGAAAACAATTCTGAGAGTAATTTGTAGCTGAATAAAACAGCAGAATAAGAAATATTACATATTAGATTGCTAAGATTAGGAAAATGGAAACAGAATGCAATTGTATGCCTGTTTATATATGTCTCACATGCAGGTGTGCCCAACACAGCTATTAAATTTGCTTTTGTTATTGCTAGCCAGTTACTAACTAGAGAGGTCATTCTTTTCTTTAAGATCTCCTCTATCCTCTCCTCACCTGAAAAAGTTCAATTCAGTCCTTCACAGAAATAGACTGGGATGATCTGGCTAAACAAATGGTTAAGCTTTGAAATCACATTATAGAGAACACTGTATTAAATTAAGGATAAATGTTTCCCCAAATAATTTTCCTGTATTATGCCTGTAACTTTATTCTTCAAAAACAATAAGAGAATAATTGCAGTTTTAGAACAACTGAACTCTTTACTAAAGCGGAGAAGGCAAAACATGTTATTTCCTATAATGAGTTTGATGTCTAAAATCTACTTAATTTGTTCTCATTTTGGAAAGGTGCACTCATATGTTTGGGAGCCAGAACTTGATGCAAGGCCAGTTTCAGAGTCCAAATTCCCTCCTTGCTCTTTCATTAAACTTATTTTAATACTCACAACCTTTCTAAGCACCATTTCTTTCTAGAAACCCACAAGTGGCCGTCTTCATCTAAATTTGTCCAGAAACTGAAACAGAGGAGAAGATGCAAGAGTTTTATAGAGTGAGCCCATTCATAACCTAAGGAAAGTGAATAAAGTCATAGAAGTAATAAACATCATATGTTGTCCTCCTTGATCTGTTACATTCTAAACTTGGGAATATGTGTCACTTGTTTTCCTTCCATATTTCCAAAACAGAAGACATTAGAAGCTTGCATATCTGTGCAAACCACTAGCAAGGAAGTTGATAATAGACTCATAATCCATGCTCACTAGGTATAATATATTTGCAAATAAAAGATCTAAGCTAATTAATAGTGTTAACATTTTATTAATATTAATATAATAAATGGGCCATTTATTCAGAGCTATGAATATGTTATTCTACACAGCTGTGAGCTTACTATTTATTTGAAAAATATTTATTTATGTGTGTGTGTTTTTAGAGAGAGTGGAATGGAGGGAGAGAAACAGAGAGAAAGAAACATTGATATAAGAGAAAGACATATGGATTGATTGCCTCCCACTCACACACCAGGGTCGGGGATTAAGCTTGTAACCAAAGTACGTGTCCTTGACAGGAATCAAACCCAGGACCCTTCAGTCCATGGTCTGACACTCTATCCACTGAGCCAAACTGGCTAGGGCAAAAAAAAAAAAGTTGTAAAGAGCTTAATTTGAGCCAGTGTCCTGCATTATCTGTTCTAATGCCGTGGATAGATCATGAGCAAAACAATGTAGCTTTCCTCCCAGAACTCTTCTTTCATGAATGAAAGCCAGGCAATTGCACACACACACAGTATGGAAAGTTAGGTTAATGTTATTAAAAAAAAAAAGTAAAGGGAAGGTAACAGATAATGCACAGGTTGAAGTGCTATAGATAATAATTAGGACAATGAGAAAGGACCTCCTTGATAAGAACACAGTTGGGTGCAGACTGAAGGGAGGGAGGAGTAGGTCATTTGCCATACAGTCAGGAGACAGACAAAAGGCTGTCCTGAGATGGGTGATGCTCAGTAGCTCAAGGAATAGCGAAGAGGCCAATGTGGCTGACAACTAAGTGAGGGAGGGGCTAACAGAAGATAAATTGGAGAGTTGGAGGAAAGTTAAATCAGGTAGGGCCTTGTAGACTTCAAGATGAAATTTACTGAGGAGTAAGATGGGAACCCACTGGGAATGTAGAAACTGAGACTCGGTGAAATTAAGATATTTTCTCAAGGTCATAAATCAAGAAAAGGCAAATGCAGGTCCGTCTACATGGCCTGTGCACTAAACAAATATAACATGTATAAGAAGATGTTTAATCATTCCCATGTAATACTGAAGTTGCTTAGGGGGGAAAAACACATTTATTATGGCTTAGTTTTCAGAGAAACAGGCACAAAGAAAGAAGAACAGAGCCAAGCTTTAAAGGATGGTCAATATTTTTAAGAAAGAAAAAGAGAATATTGAGAAGAATGTGAATGATATCACACTTCAGGTAGTAGACTAGTTTAACTTCAATTTAATATCATTTTGAGTTGGGTAGGAAACATCTTAAAAGAAGGCAAGGGTTAGAGAATATATATATCTATAATAATCCATAATTATAAAAGCATAATATGCTAATTAGACCAGATGACATTCCAGACGAAGCTGTGGTGGCAGGAGCCAAGGCAGAGGCAGCAGCTGCAGCGGCGGGGGCCAAGCCCCTTGCACAAATTTCATGCATCAGGCCTCTAGTATATATATATAAAAGGCTAATATGCAAAATTTCCTTTGGGAGTTCAAGCAGGATACCGGGAGTTTGATTGCTTCCTATGATGTGTGCTGACCACCAGTGGTGGCGGCAGGGCACTGAGAGAATGAGGGGAAGAGGAGGCAGGGAGGCAGGGA
>NW_006287550.1:133678-144874 GCF_000327345.1 Myotis davidii
TGGAACCGTGAGGTGGTGGCATGTGGGTGGCAAGGGAAGGAGGAGGAGGGGTGGTGGGGAGGCAGGGAATCTGATCAGCCCTGATTGCTGTTCAGGCCTAGGGCCCCTACCCATGCACGAATTTCATGCACTAGGCTTCTAGTAAAGATATAACGTTAAAAACTCTTGACTTCATTCTCTAGTCAGTGGGAAAATATAAAATTATGAATGAGGGGAAGATTTATTTGCTCAATTATAAAGGTTTAGAAATTTTCAACTAGGAATAGTAAGAAAATTGAGTTGTTAGTAGTTAATTGGCTATAGCAATAAAAAAGGAAGCAATGGACACAGGGGATAATTAGAAGAAACATTTGAAAGGAATTTATTAGCTGTAGTGGCTGTGAGAATTTTCTGTTTCCTAATATCTTCCATATATCACAATAGGGTTCTTCCTTAGACTCTCTTATTTCTAGTAGTGGTTCAAAATTTTCCCCAGCATGAGTTTTGAAAATTTTGACAATGTCTTTGTTCTTTTCTTTCCCCCTTTATCTTTTGCATTTAGTTTGGTAGTGGTGTAGGATGCGTCTGTGCCATGTTTCTCATGTTTGTCCCTTTAATTCCCCACCAACTCTGGGATGCATATACAGTGGGGCCTTGACTTACGAGTGTCCCGACTAACGAGTTTTTCGAGTCGTCTCTCAGCTGATTTTTTGCTTTGAGTTGAGAGCTAAAATTCGGGTTACGAGCCAGCTTCAGATACCCCACCGCTAGTTGGCGCAGCGAACGTCACAGTGAACAACATCAAAGTAAGCCCAACATCACGTGTCTCGCTCATTCACTTTTTGATTTGACATATGAGTAATTTGAGTTACGAGCTCCATCACAGAATGAATTAAACTCGTAAGTCAAGGCCCCACTGTACTGCTTTCTCGTATGGACACTTGGATGAATTTCTAACTTATTTCCTGCCATCACATCTATGGACCCATTCATTAGGGCTCCTTCATATGGTCCCATATTCTTTTCTAGTTGTTTCTACAATGAAATGTAAGCTCCTGCCCCAAAGGCAATTGCTACACAAATAGAACACTTTAATTTTTTTGTATCTCTTTCTTTTGTTTTGCTTGTGCTCTCTCAGTTCGCTCTCTCCCAACCATGGAAGCATGTGTATGCATAGTCGTGCCTATATACACACAGACAAACCAGACCACTCTATTTCAATCAATTGCCCCGTTAAAAATAGTTTATATCATAAAGTCTTTCAACTATATATAAAGTACATAGACTAGTATAATTCCATTTACTCAGTTTTTATAAACATCGTATCATGGTCATTTTCTCTATCAGCTAAACCCATGCATCATTCCCCCCATGGCTCTCACCAAACCTCTGCTCATTATGCATTCACTTGTTTCCTCTTCTCTTTGCATCTTTCTTCCTCTCTGATCACCCTATGCCATTTATCAACCTTCCAGGAATACAAGCCCCAGGCACAGAGCTCTGGTATAGCTACACACATGACTGGAGAAGACTTCTGATCCCCTCAAGATATTTTGCTTAAAAAAACTACAAAGAGCCCCTAACAATTTACATAAAGGACCAAGAACTAGAGAAGATACTTTGTCAGACTCAGTGTCATTTTTAAAACCAACTTTTCTCTCCATCTTTGTGTCTTGATCTGCAGCATCTTAATATCACTCATAATCACATTATTTCAGTTCCCGAATTATTCTCTTCTTTTCACTGTATACTTAATCCCTGTTTCCTCAGGCAGGCATTAATGGCCTGTATCTTTGGAGGATAGGCAGCCCTTGGTCTTCTCCTTCCATGACTTACTCATAGCATTTTAGATTAGCTCTGCCTCATTTGTGAACAGCTATAGCCTGAATAGAGATAAAATGAATCAGCATGTTCAAAACCAGGTTGAGCATATTACTTTCTTTGACATACCTCCATGTGCCCTCTCATTGAAAGGAAATGATCTGCCCATTTCTGATAATGAAAGGATGTGACAGCACCCTGTGATGCCTTAGGCGAGTGAGAGCACTGCTCTGCATATAGTTGTCACACACTAAATTAGTGAACACCCAGATTACAAAGAAATGACTAGAACAGAGAACATTGCTGAGACTCTATGAATCAAGGCCCAAAATTGTAATTGTGACAGTGCAGGTTATGAGTTTAGCCATTTGGGTGCGGTAACAAGACTTCTTGCTGCTCTACATTTGGGAATTTCCCTTAAGTAAGTCTTCCTCAGTCTAGAATAAGCGAGCAGCAGGACAACAGTTCTATGCTGATTTTAAATTCTCCCACCTCTGGTGAAGGTGTCGTTGAGGTCTTACTTGACCATTTGGAATATCCAAAGCCACTCAAATCAATGGATAGAATTTCCTTCTCACTGGATTAATTCTCTGGAGCTGTAAACAGCCTTCTGATAACCAGAAATTGATCATGTGAAGTGCTTCCAAATGGTAGAGTTAATAACTGGATAAAAGTTTTTTCTTCTTACAAAGGATTTCTCCTCCCTCTAGGAATGTCCATGCCTAGAATATGCTGAACATCAAGGCACATCTGGACCAAATTTGAGAGACTGAGCAACAGCAGATGTTCTACTTTGCTAACACATAGACCATAACATAAGAGAAAGACAAGAAAGCTGATTACACATGTCCAGCATAACCTAATAATTGCAGTTTCATTAAGGAGCTATTAATTAATTCTGAAGTAATGTTCTCTCTATTCTTATCTTTAACATTGGACTTCTGTACAGACAGTCATTGTAGAATTTCTTTGATATCACTAATCACTACCAATTCATATTCAAATAACTAAAACTTTTTTTTATTCCTATGGCATGAGTATCTGATACAATGGTTTATAAGTAAAAGTACTTTCTTTGGAAGTTCTCTTGGACTAGGTAGCTATGTACCCTTTTAAAAATTATTTAATTTTGTAAGTTGTATAGGTGGTAAATAATGATGATTGTCCACTGATGATTGTCCTGCCTGTGCATAATGAGCATTTAGTTTTCAGAATATACAACCTCTGGAATTGAGTCTTCTGCATGTATTTTTTGTGTAGAGTTCCAAGTAATAAAAATGGAATTTAATATTTACTGAACATATAATCTGTTACCCATCCTTAAATATAGTTGCTTTTTAATACAAATAATGTCTATTTGTACTTGTTTTACAGATAAATATGCAAAATGTGTTGCACATTCATTCAAACTATTTTAAGTATCAAGCAACACTACTTCTAGAATACCTATACTTTGGACTATTTTTGTGGAGCTTAAAATAATAATCTGAGCAACTATAAATTAATAATTACATACCTTGAGCCACGAAGTTTACATATGGCTACTTACTTAAGCAAAATAACAGATGTGATTTTACATACAAAGCAACGAAGACCAGTAGAAGATAAATAGCATGCCCAAGAAATGAGATCTCTGTGCTACATATTCTAATTCTGCCCACCAACTTCACTCTTCACTCTTCTTCTTCTTCTCTTTTTTTTTTTTTTGTCTGCTTTCTGCCACAAGAAGCTACCACACTGCTGTGTTGTCTTCTGTCTTCTGGGTGGTGTCAACCAATAAATGGCAGCAACATACATAGCTGCAGAAAGAGAGAGAAACCTGGATATTCATTTTCCTGTTTTCTTCCTGTTAGTCTGAATTTTGGCTGTGATTGCATTCCTCTTCTGAAAACACAACTTCTGTTGGTCAACCCTCTATTAGTACCTACTGCTACTGGTTTCTGTGTTCTAGTAACATTCCTCTCCTTGCTCTTTCAGACCTGGGTGGTGATGCTTTTTCTCCCCATTGACAATGGGACTATTACTGTCCACACTTGGCTAACATACAAGTCACACAATAATAAATTACCCATTTCATTGAATTCTATTAGATATATTCAATACCCTTCCTGAGGGTACATGTTGTTTTTTTCTAGAACTTTGACTAATATAGACATTGTCACTATAATTGGCCTCAGGAAACAGAACATCGGAGTGAAATTCTGGTGCTGGATTACTCACACACTTGATGAGTACAATGATCATCTTCTTGCCAGGGGAAATGGGGCATGATGATCTGGGGCATATGGTGGCATTGTGAGGGCAGGCAGAGGACAAGGTGTCCTGGGAGCAGATGGCCATGATTCAGAGTCACTGTAACTACAGCAATAAGTGCAATAAGCAAGGCGTAGGCTGTCTAGATCTGATGGACCTAGAGAGTACACACAGAGAAGTGGACAAATTGAAAAAAAAAAATTGAAGCTATGCCCAACCAAGGGCATCTGTAAAAACGTAGAGGACCACCAAGACAACCTGAATGATGCCTTAATCTTCTGAAGCTTACATGAAAAATAAGCTCAGATTGTACCTGGAACACTTGCCTGACCAGGAATGTCTCTTCTCACTATGTTTTGGCTCCCAGAGCCACAATAAAAGTAAGATTTCAAATGAGCCCAGAGAGAGATGTACCAGGGAAGTTCTCCTCTGGGAGAAATGTGTCTGTACACCAGAGGAGTGGCAGAACATCTTCAATTTCAAGTGTCAGGTAACTGGAAACATATTGAAGTGAATTTTGAGGGTGATAGATGAAGAAGTATAAAAAAATCTGTAGAAGCCCTTACCTGAAAGTAAGATTTCCACATATTTGCTTGAGCAGTTAGGAGTGGCATTCATAAAATACTAGATTAGTTAGTTAAGCCCAATGTTACTCTTTTCAGACAATAAGGTTTAATTGCCAGAGCTGCTAGGCACACTGTATGTCACAGGTTGGCCTGTGGGCCAAGTCTGGTTAGCCAGCTTGTTTTTGTAAATAAAAGTGTTATTGGAACACAGCCACACCCATATTAGGCATGGTCTGTGAATGCTTTTGCATGAAATTGGCAAAGTTATGTAGTTACAACAGAGAGCATATGGTCCACACATCCAAAATAGTTATTATCTGGTTCTTTATATAAAAAAAGTCTTCTGGCCCTTGTGCTAAAGGAGGGAATCAAAAGCTCTAGCAGAAAAGAATGTTGGAGTTTATTAGTTGTATACAACTGCTCAGTGACTCCTCTGGTTTCCCTACCATATCTCTGGCAAGACTTGGCAATACCCTTTCAACTTGAAGAAATGAAATAATGTCCCTCCTCCAAGGGCCATAGGTGACATTGGATGAAGTTGCAATCAAACTAGACTCAGTGGTTGAGCAAGGTTTTGTGGGTTCTGTGGCTTCTACAATTTTGAAATCTTTTAAGTACAATGTGCAATATTATGAATGAAAATGATGCAAAAATAATTATTGATTTAGAATGATAAAAATAAGTGCAACAATTGCAACAAATGGATATTTTAAAAGCTGTCAAATAAAACTAACATTACAAAATTGAAGAAAATAACATTTATAAAAGCTAAGTTATTCATGATCAATTCTTAAGTACTTTTTTTTTCCTGTTGGGAGAGGTTGTTTTTAGTGTATTTTGCTTTTAGTTTGATTTTATTTTGCTGAGTAAGATCTCATCTTAGAACAGTGATTCCACATGGTAGAGGCCAGATGGCCACATCTCACTATCAGATAAGTTGTGCCTGATTATTGTAATAAGCTTTAGGTATCTATGGTTATAGCCCATTCTCACAGATGTCAAGGATGATGCAGATGGGTAGCCCTTTTAGGTCCTTTTTGAAAGACATAATTGGATAATTCAAAATCTGTTGGGTTAAAATTATCTTGAGTTGCATTAGTGCGAATTGATGATGTTTTTGCTCAGTTTCCAGCATAAGTCAATTCACAAACCTAGTGCTCCTCTACTGATAGGAAACATTGTGACTGAAGGAAGAACCCACATCACAGCCCACTTCTATATCTGAGAGTCTTCCTCTAAGTATTTTTCTCTAAATGAGTCTGTAGAAATTTACCAGAATTACTGTACTAGTAAAAGGGTAATAACTAGGAAGTTTACACATATATATTGTCTCTCTTTTTACACTAATCTGAAGAAATCCCACCAAGAATCATTGCTCAAAATAGAAACTTATGGAAGTCAAGGGACAAGTGTATTCTTGGACTCAGTCTATCACTGAGGGGAACAATTGAACCACAAATCCATCTTGTGGTCATTGTCCAAATTTTACAGTGTGTAGTGAGAGAAGATATACTTAGTAACATAGAGAATCTTCACATTGGTTACCAAATCTGTAAGAGTTATCATGTTTGGAAGGGTCAAGTGGAAGTACTGAAACTGTCTTCTTTCACCCACATACACCAGGAGAGCAAACTGAAAGCACTGTTTATCTAAGAGGGCACAAAAGAACTAGGTGCCATCATCAAAGCCCTCAGGGGTACAGAGGTTTTCCTCACATATCTCTATATGATGTTTTAAAAAGCCATGTGGGTCTTTAAGAATTATTAAAAATTATTAAAAGCATAATTGAGTGATACTATCAGTTCCTATTGTGATTGCAGGAGTGCTATTTCTACTGGATCAAATAAAGATAGTCTTTGGCATCTGGCTTACAACTTTTGACCTAGCACCATGCTTTCTTTTCAACTCCCTTTACCATGGATACTCAGACATGTTGACTCATAATACATGGACATCAGTCTAACTACCCTTTCTTATATCAGAATAATATAAACTCTCCTGTTTTCTGCAACAATGCAGATTTCAAATAGGTAATCATTTTTAAATAACACATAGGACATCCTACTGTCCATTCATAATGATATTATGCTAATTGAACCAGATGAGGTTACAGTGAACCTTAGTAAGAATGTATGAGAGATAAAATATACAAATTCTATGTAAGTCCACAGCCATGACAAACTGAAGAGGTTCCTACAAGTTCAATGATCTGGGAAATTCAAGACTATTCTGAGAGATCATTTTCTGTACCTTGTACTGCCTATCATAAAGGGAGAAGCATATTTTGGTAGGTTGCTCTGACCCATTGATCAAAACTTGTTAGGCTGACACATTTAAGTGGAGCCTGACTCAGAAAGAACTCCCCAGGAGTTCCAGGATATACTCTAAGGGGCCTACTTTTGTGACCCAGAAGTGTCAATGGCAGATAAGAAAGCTCTATAGATCCTCTGAAAAGTCCCAGTGTAAGAATTCCAGTATTGAACTGCTTCTTCTGATAATTATTCTCCAAATCAAAAGCAATTCCTAAAACTGAGCATCTGACCCCATGACATGTAATCAAATCACTATGCAACTAACTACTCAGTATGAACTGGTGTTACATGATCCATCAAATCACAAAATCGGATGTGCACACAGCTTTTTATTGTTACACTAGAGGCCTGGTCAGTGCACAATATTCATACACTGCGGGGAGTAGGGATGGGGAGGTCCATCACCCTGGCCTGCACCCTCTCACAGTCCAGGACCCCTCAGGGGATGTCCGCCTGAGGCTTAGGCTCACTCCCTGCTTATGTCCTTAATGCTGCCATGGAAGTGGGAGAGGCTCCCGCCACCACGCTAGCCTTGATCCCGGCTTCTGGCTGAATGGTACTCCCCCTGTGGGAATGCACTGACCACCAGGGGACAGCTCCTGCATTGAGTGTCTGTTCCCTGGTGGTCAGTGAACATCATAGCAACCAGTCGTTCCACCATTCAGTCAATTTGCATAATTTGCATATTAGGGTTTTATGATATAGAATGTAAGCAACGTTTATAAAGCTGGCTTGTACAAGTCCAGATGACCTAAGTAAACTCATTTGTGATTAGAATGTGTCCATTGAGAAAGATTTCCATTTTTACATATTCCAAATACAACAGCACAAAGTAGCTGAGTTTGATTTTCATTTAGTATCTGCACCAACTTTGAATAGACAACTGAGAGTAAAATTGACTATTTTTATTAAATTTTGAATAACTTATTCATGAGGAAATATTACCTTTCTCACATCCCACTTTTACCCTTAGAAATTGAATTCCAACAATATTATTGAGAGTGGTACACTTTTTTGTATAATCTATATATATAAAAGGCTAATATGCTAAGTGTCTGACCATCCAACCGGCCACTATGACATGCACTGACCACCAGGGGGCAGACGGTCAACGCAGGAGCTGCCGTGATGCACACTGGCACCACGGACCTGGTTCCCATGAATCAACACTCGGCTTCCCCCAAGTGGGACTCAGGCCCCGCCACCACCCTGGAACAACACCCCACCAAATTGCAGCCAATGCTGCTGAGACCCTGTGGTGCAAAATGCAGCCCACAGCCCAGCCCAGCCCAGAAATGGTGGCAGTGGGTGCCAGGTAATGACATCACATAGCAATGTCCAACTTCCTTTCCCTAGTGATAACTAGCCTCCTTGCAGTTTATTCAGCCAGGTGCAAAAATTTCACACTTTAACCAAATGTCTGTGAAGTGTTTTCCCATGCCTCATCTCATTTGATCCTCACAGAAGTCTTGGAGCAGGTAGACAGGAGACTGGATGGAATTCTATTTTATTTGCATTAGCCAGAAAACAGAGATTTAGAAAGTTTAGATACTTGACCCAACTAAAAAGAAGTAAGAAATGGTGGACGTTGAAAATGGCTTTAAGTTTTGTCACTGCACAGAATATAGTCAAACACTGATGTAGTTAAATATTTTACCCTTTGTCCTCCCTGTGTGATCGACAATAATAATCTGCTTTGTGTTGATATTTACTGCTGTGTTACTGACAATTACCTAAAAGAGAAGTTGGGGTGCTTCACTGGGCTGGAAAAAGTTTAGCTAAATCAGAAAGCAGGTCTAATTAAGCAAGTTTATTCTATATACATAAAAGGCTAAGTTGACTCATACATGCGTGATGCATATAAAGCTCTTGCTGGTGCCAATTGCACGTGTGCGTTTCAATCTGTCATTGTCGATCATGAATTTGGTTGACACTTCTATTATAGAGAAAGGACAAATAGTGATATTAAAATATTTCTTCTAATTAATTTCCTTTTGATGTGCAAGAATCTGTGCACCAGGCCATTAGTGTTTTATAATGTATAACTTACTGTTAAATGTTTAACTTTTATCATTCTTTTAAATGCTTAATAGCTTTTAGATTTGCTGTTAATAAAACAAAATTATCACAACATATTTCATTTTGTCATTCTTATTGAACATACAGCTGCTCACATGCATGCATAAACATGTTCGGAGGAGTTTGTCTTAATGATTTGTCTATCTTTATACACATAAACTGACCTATACTGAACCCCCTTTAATGTCCCAAATGTTTTCCATGTTCCTAAAAACAAAGTTTCCCTCAAATTTGTTACCAACTATAGTTTTGACATTTCTCCTGGGGTCTGACGATGCTTGGTATTTTGAACAGATCAATAGTTATTAATGTACTTTCTAAACTCAAAGTCATTCTGAGTTGCATGCCTGCTGAGGCTTTGAATTGCAGCTAAGAGAGTGAGATTCATTATTGGACTCATTCATTCATTATTGGACTCTCAGTCATGTGGCATCCATGGGGATGAAGAATTTCTCCCCTCCACCCCATTTTGCTAGAACTAAGCATCCCCCGACGCCCATCTTGCAGGTCTTAACTTATTCCCAAAGAAATGGCAAAAATGCAGGTCCATGTGAGACCAAGCAGTAACAGGGCTTAGTGAAATCCTCTGCACATTGATTTCTTCAGGTTTGTATTTCAGTGATAGAATAATAACAGGTTACTGAGCCTGAGTGTTACACATTCAAACGTATTCCATTAGGCCTTCTGAGTGTCAACAAGTGTGCCACACATATTGAGAAGAAAGCAGCATTAAGAGATGTCCAGAAGGTTTAAAAATAAAAAAGCAGGATTTTTTAAAGAGGGTTTGCTTAACTTTATACATGAACACTCGTTCCTCCCTAAAATGATGTTTCTTATTTACCGTTATCATATATATTTATGAAGCACATTTCTATTGAGAAGTGACTCTTACCCTTGGCAGCCTTGTCTCTAAGCCTAAATGCAGACAATTGTTATGAATAATCTTTGCATAAAGTATCTTTCTTCCTGAGATCACCAACTTGTCTGTGATTTTCTTCAGGTATTTCTTCTTATCACAATAAACTGGGGATGTTTCTGAAACATATTCCCTTACCTTCTCCACTCTGGCCATCAAAACTGTTTTTTATTCATTATAGTGAATTATATCCATTTCTGAATTCCCTTCCACAGTTCAGAATAATGTGTGGAGGCTCAAGATAGCTGGATCCCATATATACATATAAAGACACCTCTCAAAGTAATAATTTATCATTTTAATTTTATTTCACTGTTCTTAATTTCAGAATGAAAAGCTATCACTTTCTTTTCAATAGCATAGTCAAGGGGAGTATTGTGCACTCAAACTCTAGGTTTCCTACTTCATTCCTTTATCCCATTGTGATTCTATTTTACTCTGCATTCCTCTGTCTCCTCTGATCTCTCTCTTACTGAGATTTCTGAGATGCTAGCTTTTCTTATTTGGTATGGTTATTAGAATTATAATCATGGTCCTTTCATAAAGTTAAAGATCCTTCTTGATTTCAATTTCTAATTATCTGTCTTGGTAAACCATTGCCAATGCTAAGGGCAAACCACCTTGTATAAATAATCACGGACTCACAGGTGCTAGGAGATTGAATTTTGTCTTTTCTATTTTGTGATTTTTCTCCACTAATGTATTCATCAACAAACAAGGAAAGGCTGACCTACAAGCACTGTATCGTTAGAATGTTGACAATAAAATTGCAGTAGGCCAGATTTTAAGCAGGAGAGTTAAGAATCATGAACTAATGCAAAACTTAAAAGCCATTCTTTCTTTCTTTTTTTTTTTTTCCCCTCTGTGGACTCCACTAAGCTTTGAACTTGTAATAATCTTATCTATACCACCCCTGGGAAAGTCCTGTGGATGGAAAAATTAGGTTTGTAAGTCTATGCCTTTTGAATAATGTGTCAATAACTTTGAAAGTGATTTATTTTAACATATCATTTTATGAGACATGAGATGCCTGGTGCACAAAATTTTGTGTACTCGGGGTGGGGAGGGAGCATCCCTCAGCCCAGGCTGTGCCCTCTCACAGTCTGGGACCCTTGGAGGATGTCCACCTGCTGGCATAGGCCTGCTCCCCGGGGGATTGGGCCTAAGATGGCAGTCAGAAATCCCTCTGGCAGCAGGGAACCCCCAGGGGATGTCCACTTGCCAGCAGGAAGCAGGCCTAAGCTGCAGTCGGACATCCTTAGCACTGCTG
>NW_006287550.1:145004-153015 GCF_000327345.1 Myotis davidii
CAGGGGGGTGAGTGAGGGACAACCAAATGACTGAACAGCAGGCTGCATGGGGCAACCAGGCCAGCGGGGGGGTTAGTGAGGGATGACCAAATTACTGGACAGCAGGCTGTGTGGGCAACCCAGCAGGGAGGGGGGGAGTTAGGGGTGACCAGGCAGGCAGGCAGGTGAATGATTAGGAGTCTAAACTGGGATTGGGCCTAAACTGGCAGTTGGACATCCTTGGAGGGGTCCTGGATTGCAGAGAGTGCAGGCTGGGCTGAGGGGACCCCCCCCACCAACAATTTGCATAGTACCCTTTTATTATATAGGATAAAGGACTGGTGCACAGGTGGAGGCCGGATAGTTTGCCCTGAAGTTTGTCCCAGATCAGGGTGGAGGTCCCGCTGGGGTGCCTGGCCAGCCTGGGTGAGGAGCTGATGGGCCATTTTCAGGCTAGCCATGGCCGCGGGCTGGAAGCGGTTATCTGGGATTTATTTAACTTCTATAATTGAAACTTTGTTGCCTTGGTCCAGCTCAAAGTCTGGGTTGCCCCTGGCAACCCAGGTTCCCAGCCTCTCCTTGAGTGGAGGCCAGGCTGGCTGGAAGTAGATATCTGGGGTTTATTTATCCTATAAGTCCGACTGCAGCTTAGGCCTCCTCCCTGCTGGCGAGTGGACATTCCCCAATGGCTCCCAGGCTGCCAGAGGGATGTCTGACTGCAAGCTTAGGCCCAATCCCCTGGGGAGCAGGCGTAAGCCAGAAGGTGGTCATCCCCCAAAGGGTCCCAGACTGCGAGAGGGCACAGGCTGGGCTGAGAGACCCCCCTGAGTACACAAATTTTTGTGCACCAGGCCTCTAGTATTCTATAATTGAAACTTTGTAGCCTTGAGCAGGGCTCAGGGCCAGCTGGGCAGGTGGGAAGCTAGGCTTCCTCCATCTCTGAGGCAATCAAGCCTCCTGCTCACTCCAGCTCCGTGGCCACTGCCATCTTTGTGATGGAGTGATGGTTAATTTGCATATTACTGTTTTATTAGATAGGATGCCCAGATCATTCTTGGTCATGATACTAATTCCATTTGGTTTGTCTGCATATTATTCTTCAGGGATCAACTTGATGGAAGAACTAGAAATTTACATTTGGTTTCATTTTAGACATATCAGTTGGCATTAAACTGCATTACCTGTTACTTTATTTCATTTTTTGTGCACTTTTGTTTATGTTTGATATTAGGCACTTTTTGAATTAAGTCTACTTATATTTGAAATGTTGTTAAAGCACACAGAATGTTTGTATCTCTCTGAAATTCATGTGTCAAAATCCTAATCTCCAACATGATGGTATTTTGTGGGGAGGCCTTTAATAAGTGATTAGATCATGGAAGAAGCCCTCATAAATGAGATTAGTATCCTTATTAAAGAGACTCTAGAGCAGTGATGGTGAACCTTTTGAGCTTGGCGTGTCAGCATTTTGAAAAACCCTAACTTAACTCTGGTGCCGTGTCACATATAGAAATATTTTTGATATCTGCAACCATAGTAAAACAAAGACTTATATTTTTTGATATTTATTTTATATATTTAAATGCCATTTAACAAAGAAAAATCAACCAAAAAAAATGAGTTCACGTGTCACCTCTGACACGCATGTCATAGGTTCGCCATCACTGCTTTAGAGAGCTCTCCTTCTCGCTGGCAGCATGTAAGGCGTCTGCAACCTGGAAGAGAGCCCTCACCTGCCCATGCTAGCATGCAATACCATGAAACAGAAAGGGGTCTCCCATCAGACACTGGATCTGCCAGTGCCTTGATCTTGGAGTTCTCTGAGAAGTAAACATCTGTTGTTTATAAGCCACCCAGTCTGTGGTATTTTTTTAAAGCAAGCAAAGGAGACTAGATACACAATAATATAATTGATTGCCAGTAAGTTCTCATTATTTTATCACTCAGTAACTCTAAGTGATAAATTTGACATGGATGCTATAACAATGATCTTTTCTTAATGAACTTTTAATTCAAAGAATCATTGTGTATCATGGAAAAGATACTAGTTTCTTTGTTATATTAATCAAGCATACAACTCTGGGAATAAGACAATGGATTGGGTATTTGTATTGAACACAGAACACAGTAAATCCAAACTCCAGTTATTCCTTGTAATTACTTAAATTGGGCAAGCAAATCGATTAAACAGAGAACCTCTCATTTATCTCATAAGTAATAATATCTGATTAACAGAGTTGCCATGAGAATGAATAAAATTATACCCCAAAATACCAATTCTTTCTATAAAAGTAGATTATATTGCAGCTAATAGGATCTCCCACTGAGAAGAACTAGAAAAAATAAATAAATAGATTTTAGAAGATCTGGTTGGAGGCATTGGAGAATAACTAAAGTTGATAGGGCTTGGGGAACCAAGATCTAGAAGTCAAGGAAGCTCATTGTGGAGTAACTGACTCAGCATTTTCTTTCAAGTCATTCCTCACTTCCTATGTGGCCATAACAAAAAGGCTGACCAGTTGAGCAGAAAGCATATACTGAAAAAATAGACATCTTGGGCAGAGAAACTACAAAAATAACCTCCTTTGAAGACTAAAGCAATCTGGCAAGTAGAAGAGTAAAGACTAATCTATACTAATAAAAAGGTAATATTAGTAAAGACTAATTAGACTGGGTCAACTGGCCATCTTTTGGACATCCGACTTCCTCTGGATAAAGCCATGGTGGTGATGGGGGCCAAGGCAGAGGCAGTTAGGGGTGAGATCAGGTTGTCAGGGGATTAGGGGCAATCAGGCCAGGAGGGCAGTTGGGGGTGACCAGGCTGGCAGGGGAGGGCAATTGGGGGCAACCAGGTCATCAGGGGAAGGCAGTTGGAGACATTAGGTAGGCAGGCAGGTGAGCGATTAGGAGCCAATGGTCCTGGATTGCAAAGGAATATCTGACTGCCGGTTTAGGCCCAATCCTGTGAGCTTATAGAGTGATGTTCATATATTGAAATTTACAAACACTGTGAGAGGCTTGCTACACAATTTTCACTCTTCAATCATTATCTATAAACTCTTTCCTATATCTGTATGCAATGAAAACCAATAAGGCAAAAAATATTTTATTGTTCGAGTTCTCTAGTTCAAATGGTAAAAGAGAAGCTAAAGATTAACCAGTATAGTTGAGAGAAGAGAAGAGAGACCAAGATTGAACTATCACAAATGAATAGTATAGATATATTTCTGAATCTTAGAATGAACTAACAGCTTAAAAAACACACTAAAAACTACTAGCATAATGGGATAGAAATATATTTATTGATGCATAAATATTTTCACAAAAAGTTTTAAAATTTAAAAAGGTTTTATAACAACATACATAGTATTTTCACACTTTTATTTAAAAGCTATTATGAACAGAAGAATAGATAACTTGAAAATCATGCATCAAGGAATCTAATCATGGTTACCATAGTGTGAAAGGATTCAAGGTGATTTTACAGCATTCTTCATATTTATTTTCTCTTTTTATTAGGCATACTTATGTTGATATATTAAATTATAGAATATCTTAGTGTGAATATATATCATTTATATTAGTGCTTTTTCTTGGTTTAGAAAATAAAATAGGTATAATCTATGTGTTTTTTTCCTTTCTTTTTTTGAAGGCATTTATTTATTTATTTATTTATTTATTCATTCGTTTATTTATCTATTTATTAATTGTTTAATCCTCACCCAAGGTTATGTTTTCATTGTATTTTTTTTTTAGAGAGAGAGAGAGAGAGAGATCAATGTGAGAGAGAATACCACACACCTCGACTGGGGATTGAGCCCACAATTTTAAGAGAGAGAGAGAGAGAGAGAAGGAGAGAGAGAGAGAGAGATCATGTGAGAGAGAAATACCACACACCTCGACTGGGGATTGAACCCAGAATTTAGGTATGAGCCCTGACTGGGAATTGAAGCTACAGTCTTTCTGATGTATGAAACAATGATCCAACCAACTTAGCTACCTGGCTATGGAGTATACTCCTTGTTTTGTAACTTATATTTTGCCTCTTTGATATGGAGTGATTGGCTTTCCCATAGGTTCTTCATTACTGAGTCAATCAGAAATTAATCAACCACTTACCGAGTACACGTGAAGGTGCTGCTGGAATATATGATCACTGAAGATAGTTCTTAGCAATGCCAAAGGCTGCCTTAGTAATATATTCTATATCGACATATTGTAACCTTAGATAATCTTGTGAAGTGAGCGTAATTCCTAATATAGGGTAATAACTTATAAATTCAGAACACCTGGCAAAACACATGTGACATTTTATTTAAGACCTACAGTGACTATTCAATATATACTTGATCTCCATTTTACAGGCTCAAATGTTTATAAGTGTCACTGATAGCTTTTGAGGAATTAGCTGTCAATTTCAGATTTAAAATACAAATTTCACATACTGAAGATACTTGGGTTTTTAGTTATACTTTGCTCAATTCCTGGAGAGGACTTTAAGAAATTAAATGATATCTTTAAGGCACTCAGCAGATGAGAGCAAGAATTCTAATCTAGATCTTTGAACTCTTTCCAATAAAACTGTTGATGTGTTAGGATATGTAGGAATGTGTGTGTGTGTGTGTGCGAATGTGTGTGTGTGTTACTGACCATAGGGAGCTCCATATCCTCTATTATAAAACCCTAATATGCAAATTGACCAAATAGGGAAATGACAGGTTGCTATGATACATACTGACCACTAGGGAGCAGATGCTCAAATGTAGGAGCTGCAGCTTGGTGGTCAGTGTGCTCCCACAGCGGGAGCACTGCTCAGCCAGAAACTGGGCTCAGGATTGGTGATCACAGCAGTGGTGGCGGGAGCCTCTCCCACCTCCAGAGCAGGCCTTTGCCTGCAGTTGGACATCCCCCAAGGGTTCCGTACTGTGAGAGGGTGCAGGCTAGGGTGAGGACCCCCCACCACCACCATCAGTGCATGAATGTCATGCACAGGGCCTCCAGTATCCCATAATATTCCCCAGGGGCATTGCCATTAAAATTAATTATACTATGCTAATGTGTATTAGAGAGTCCCAAATAGAACATTTCTGAAACACATATGGTAATTATAGTTTCTTGGTAAGACAGACATTACTTCAGCTTATCAATATTTTAAGTTCTTTCCTTCGGTGGTTTTTGGAGAATTTGACTTTTCCACCCTTTTGAAATTAAGTAGAATTGTGTGATATGAGAACACATCATCTTGAACTGGAAGCATTTCACAGAACTGCGGTGTTTTCCTTCGTGGTGCTTTCCTTGCTCTGGCAAACCTTGCATGCTGTCACTGAGCTACATAATAAGATGGTGGAGCCTCTGTTCACAGGAAATGATAGTAGCTTCACTCAGCCAACCAGCAAGAAACATAAAGCATGAGCAATAAATAAACCTTTTTGTTCAAAGCCAAAACAATATTGAAATACTTATTACAGTAGTATAGCCTAGCCTCTACTAATTAACCTTGACAAAATTCATCTATAATTTGACTGAATACTTCAGAAACATGCTTATTCTTTCACTCAGCACATTAAGTGCCTAATATATGTCAGCAGTATACCAGGATCTGTATATATCATGGTGGGTAAAAACGCACATATGACACCTGTCCTCATGAAATTTATGGTTAAGTGCTCACCTGATCCTTTTACTTTAGGATTATAAAAAAGCTTGAGTTGTAACTTCCCTAAAATGTATGAAATGATCCACAGTATTTCCCTTTTAAACAAAATAGAAGCAATTTTAATGTTTGAGTTATCCTGTGTTTATGACAGTATTAACTATGGTTTGTAGCAAGAGATGGGTGAAATGTATAATTTAGTAGATTATCAATTGATCAGTTGGGAACACTGTATGTGTATGTGTGTGTATATATAGATATAGATATATAGATATAGATATTTAAAAGACCAAAGTACTATTATGCTAAAGAGACAATACAAAGAGAAAAAACAGTTATACTTTTCCAGATTGTATATTGCTACCCTCAAGTTGCCTACTACTCTCCACATGGTGTGCACCCTTTATAATTTCACTCTTTATATATCATTTTTGCTATGTTCACTTAAATTCTCCCTCTGCTGTTGATTTTTGTGATTATATCCATAGTATTTAGAAACTTTAGCTCAGACAGATACCAAGCATGCTATTTTGTGATTCTTGACTCTCTTAAGTTTCATGGTGAAAAGTCCTGACATTTTATTCTCTTTTTACTATCTCAGGACAGCATATCGCTTCAGTAAGCTATAACCTTTCCCTATATACCTGCTTACCCCTTTCAGACAAACATAGTGAGTCAACAGAGAAGAAAATGGCTGATTTTTTTTAAATCCTGTTTTCCCATCTGAATAAATCAGACAATAGGAAGGTTTAATAGTTTAGTGTGTCCTCAGAATTTTCTGATCAACCACAGAAATCAGTGTTTGAGATGAGAAAGAATCCACCAACATTTTTTTAAATTTCCTTGTTGTAAAAAGTGGAGCTATGGAAGTTCATCTATATTTTTACACTAATATTAAAATAGTGCCAACCTTTTATGTGTATATTTGTGTTTCCTTGAAAGATAATGATTCAATGTGAAATACCTCAAAATTGTGCTTCCCCCATTACAATAGCTAATAAACAAAACTGGAAAAATAAAAATGCCCAACAATATTGAAATAAATCATTTATGGTATGTTCTTAAAATAAATTCTCTCAGTAATGAAAATTAGAGCTACTACTACTTATAACAAAATAAGTAATTCTCAAAAATTAGTGTTTAGTAATATTGAAATGTCAGACATAAAATAAAATGTAACATATTATTCAATTAATATAAAGTTGAAAAAATAGCAAGCCCAAATTACTGTATGTATGATGGCATATTTAAATTGTCATTATTAATTAATTAATATAATACAATTGTTTTTATGTTTTAGCTATTTATATTTTATCAAATTTACCATTTCATTGTTCTTCATTCTTTCCTCTATCTCCAGCCCTCCATCTGGGGTTCTTTTCTCTCAGCCTAAAAACACCCATGGTGTTTCTTCATTTAGTATGGGTCTGCTAGTGATAAATTCTTCCTGCTCAGTTTTGGTTGTCAAATAAATATTTTAATTAACATTAAATTTGAGGTAGGAAATTTTAGATATAGTACAGGTTTACTTTAATACATGAAATATATAATTCCATTATCTTTTATCTTACATATTTTTGTTGCATAATAACCAGCTGTCAGATTTCATATCTTATAGCTTTTTGTTTGTTTTACCATATGATTAGATGTGGTCTTTATTTTCTTCTCCTTTTTCTAAAAAAAAAATACATATTTTTAGATTTTATATGGCTTCTTGAATCTGTAAATTGATTTCTTTCATAACATTTTTAAAATTTGCCATTATCCCTTCAAACATTGCTCTGCCTTCCCATTTTTCTCTGCCTTCTCCTCTTGGGACTCCAATAACCATATGGTAGAACTTGTTACTGAATACCCTATAAATCTGATGTCTATCTTTAGGTATTTTCTATCATTTTGTCTTGGTGCTTCATTTCAAGTAGTTTCTTCCTATCTATCTTCCAATTATGTCTTCTTCAGTTGTGCCTATTATGCTGCTAAATAAGTCAATGGATTTCTTAATTTGAATTAATAATACTTAATTTTTGGAAATTTTAGAAATAGTTCCCACACTATGAGAAACTTTTTTTTAAATTAAATTTATTAGGGTGACACTGGTTAATAAAATATACAGGTTTCGGGTGCACAATTCTACCAACAAATCATCTGTACACTGCATTGTGTTCATTACCCCAAGTCAAGTCTATATCCATCACCATTTAACCCCCTATACCAGGGGTGGGCAACCCCTGGCACGCGTGCCAAACATGGCACACCAGTAACTTTTGCTGGCACGCGAAACCCTCTCTTAAAATATTCCATTTACAATTTTTTTTATTAATATTGACTTTTTTATTTTCAGATAAATTCAGTGTAGGGTGCATTTTAGATAAATAATTT
>NW_006287550.1:153047-159522 GCF_000327345.1 Myotis davidii
ACTGTGTTTTTGTCGCTCGAATGAATTTTATTATTTCTTCAAGGTTCTTCACATATGTACACTTTAAGAGATATCAAGTAGGTGTAACATGTTCTCAAAAAATTAGGGTTGGCACTCAAAAGAATTTTGAGTCAGAGATTTTGCTGGTTTTGGCACACACTCACAAAAAGGTTGCCCACCCCTGCCCTATACCCTTCTCCACCTATCCCCAATCCCCTTCCTTGGCAATCACCAAATTGTTATCCATGTCCATGAGGATTTTTCTATATATCTTTTCTTTTATACTCCATCCCTGCCAACTTCCAGCCCTCCCCATCCCTATGGATGTCAGTTTGCTTTCTAAGAGTGTCTCCATTTTGCTTGTCAGCTCATTAGATGCCACATATGAGTAAAATCACATGGCTTCTATTTCTCTGACTGGCTTATTTCACTTAGCATAATGCTCTCCAGGTCCCTCTATGCTGTAGCAAAGTGTAAGATTTCCTTTTTTTATGGCTGAGTAGTATTCCATTGTGTAAATCTACCACAGCCTTTTTATCGGCTCATCTACTGATGAACACTTGGGCTTCTACCAAATCTTTGCTATTGCAAATAACACTACAAATGAACAGAGGGGTGTATATTTTCTTTCAAATAAGTGTTTCAGGTTTCTTTGGATAAATTTTCAGAAATGAAATCACTGGGTCATAAGGCAATTCCTTTTTTAATTTTTGAGATTACTCTATATTGCTTTCCATAGTGGCTCCACCAATTTGCATTCCCAGCAATAGTGCATGAGGGTTCCCTTTTCTCCACATCCTCACCAACACTTGTTTGTTGATTCATTGATGATAGTCATTCAGACAGGTGTGAAGTGATATTGTTTTCACTTGAATTTCTCTAATGATTAGTGACATTGAGCATCTTTTCATGTGTGTATGGGCCATCTGTGTGTCCTCTTGGAGAAGTGTCTATTTAGGGTCTTTACTTATTTTTTTCTTTATCCTCACCCGAGGAAATGTCCATTGATTCTGTAGAGAGATGAAGGAGTGGGGAGAGAGCAAGAGACGGAGAGAGAGAGAGATGTGAGAGAAAAACATCAATTGATTGCCTCCTGTATGTGCCCTAAACAGGGATCAACCCAAAACCAAGGTTTGTGCCCTGACAGGGAATTGAACCCACAAACTTTTGGTGTATGGGACAATGTTCCAACCAACTGAGCCAACTGGCCAGGGTTCTTTGCCCATTTTTAATTAGATTATTTATATTTGGTGCTGAGTTTTATATATTTTTTAGATGTTAAATACTTTTCAGATGTATTGGTGAATATGTTCTTGCATTCAGTGGGTTGTCTTTTTATTTTATTGATCATTTCCTTTGTGGTGTAAAATCTTTTTAGTTTGAAGTAGCCCTGTTTATTTTTTCTTTTATTTCCCTTGCCTGAGGAGATACATCAGAAAAAATATTGCTACAAGAATTGTTTGACATTTTATGTTTTCTTCTTGAATTTTTATGGTTTCAAGTGCAAAATTTAAGTCTTTAATTCATTTTGAGTTTATTTGTGTGTATGGTATAAGAAGGTGGTCTAGTTCCTTTCTTTCCTTTCCTTTCTTTCATTCTTTTTTCACCTATTTGACCAATTTTTCTAACACCATTCATTGAAAAGACTATCTTTACCACATTGTATGTTTTTCCTCCTTTGACAAATATTAATTGACTATAAAAAGTGTGGGTTTATTTCTGGGCTTTCTATTTTTTTCTACTGATCTGTGTGTATATTTTTATGACAGCATAGTGCTGTTTTGATTACAACGGCCTTGTAGTATAGTTTGATATTTGGTGGTGTGATTTCTTCAACTTTTTTCTTCTTTCTCAAGATTGCTGTTGTCATTTGCGGTCTCTTGTGGTTTCATATACATTTTGGATTATTTGTTCTAGTTCAGGAAATATGCCAAGAAACTTCAACTGCTGCCTGTGGGGAGGAGGACCAGCCTTTTTTGATTTTTTATCCTTCCTACCAGTCTCCATGTGGCTTCTTCTATAAATCCTTGTTTATAAGACTTCTCTTCATACAGTCTGCAGTTGATTATTCAGGATGATTTTTCTATAATTTAGTTGTAATTCCAGTTTGATTCTGAGAGGAGGTGAGTGTTGCTCCCACATACTCTGCCACCATCTTGGATAGTTCTAAACTTTTAATTTGTATATTTTTCTTCTTGAATTTAACTAACTAGTGTAGATATTTTAAAGCTTGTGTCTGAAAGAACTACCCACATTGGGAATTATTACATGTCTGTTTCTATTATTTCTAGTCTCTCTTGATGGGCATTTATGCAAAATTTATTGCTAATCATGATGCTGTGGTATAGGCAATTATAAAAATTTACATTTGTAGACCACATACTAGTGTTGGGTAGTTTTCCATATTACATTTAACTTTTTTTTTTTTTTTACCAATCTCTACCACTATAATTAAATATTTAGCCAGCCAGTGTGGCTCAGTGGTTCAGTGTCAACCTATGAACCAGGAGGTCATGGTTTGATTCCCAGTCAAAGCACATGCCCAGGTTGTAGGCTCAATCCCCAGTAGGGGGCATGCAGGAAGGAGACAATCAATGATTCTCTCTCATCACTGATGTTTCTATTTCTCTGTCAACTTTCCCTTCCTCTCTGAAATCAATAAAAATATATTTAAATATTTAACCATTTTACAGATAACAAACTGTGGTACAGGGAATTTAAAGTGCTTGATTCTAAGCTCATATTCAAGTTTCATCATTCTGCTATCAGCAAATATTCTCAATCTCTCTGCTACCATATATTTATTAAAACAGAAAAAATATCCAAACCTTTCTGTCATTTGGTTATTTTGCCTACTGAGTAAGTTCCAGAAATAAAAATTATAGCTAAATTAAAATTAGATTAGAAAGTATCTTTTTTTGCTAAAAAAGCACTTGTCATTATCTTCTTTTCTCACTATAATGCTATGGCTAGATATTTTGATACCTCCATTTAATAAATGAGGAAATAGTCAGAGAAAGGCTAAGAAATTTGTTTCAATGTCCATAGTTAGATACAGCCAGAATAAAATGTCAAAATCAAATTAGTGTAACTGTAAAACTTAGGTTCTTGATTTTTGTTCTATGCTTTCTCTCATATATATTTTATTTTATTTTTTAGAAGTTATCTACTTTGAAAAGCTCAGATAATTTTATTTTACATTTTAAATATACTTTTATTGATTTTAGAGAGGGAGAGGGAGTGATAGAAACATCAATTATGAGAATCATTGATTAGCTGCCTTCTTCATGCCCCTACTGGGGAATGAGCCCACAACCCAGGCAATATGCCCTGACTGGGATTGCACTGTGACCTCCTGGTTCATAGGTAGACACTCAACCACTGCGCTACCGTGGCCTGACAAAAGTTCAGATAATTTTAGTTGTTTTCCTGGCCTCCTATCTTCTCAGAAATTAAGAGTTTAAATAATTTAAAAAATAAAAAAATTATCCTTCTTCCTTAACTGAATAAATATATTGGCTTTAATATAAAATTACATGATAAAAGGACCCATTTTTAAGGGCATTAAATTTTTCTTGTGGGAAAACAAGAAAATATCAATACACCACTGCTTAAAAAAAAGTGAGATAGGTAATCAGGACTCTTTCTAGAGAAGTATCTATTGTTCAACTATAATTATTTCTTCTAAGATATCCAACTGGAATGTAGGATGGTTCTGTCCTACAGCATTCTAAAATACAACCTCTCTTAAAATACACAAAGAAAATATATGTCTTAACCAATTTCTAGGGAAAGCAAAATCTTGATTGTAAAAATTCTCAAATTATCATTTTTTTCTCCCAAATTGGATTCAATAAGATGCGAAGGCTTCAGAATCTCTTGGCTGCTGTTTACATCATTGATCCCTCTTAGAACGAGGCTGGAGAGCTGGCATTCCATTGGAAGGGGTGAGGCACCTGTTGCTACAGCAATGAATTAATAAATAAGGAACCATTCTTGCTACCTGAAGAATTCTTTGACATTTGAATATCTGGTTAATACAGACCAAGGCTATGCCTTGATTTTCCATTTGTGGAAAAGTCATACTTTACGTCAAAAATTTCTGTTCTGAAAATCATCATATATCATGAGACTGTATAATTTATATCATGGTATCATCTCAAAGGGAAGAGAAAAAAACCGTTCTTCAGAGGAGTTTTTTCTTTATCTTAAATCTCAGTGATCACAAAAATGTCTGGTTTCTCTTCACTATGGATCTGCATGTTTGAATACATTATTGCCTTGATTTCAGTTCCCTGAAGATGCTTGGACAATGAGAATTCTTCTCTCCACCCAATTGACCATAATTTGAAATTTACTTGATCAAGACTAAGTACTTTCACTTCCTGGGGTATGAAGAATTCATCAGCACTGAACTTATAAAGCCACTCATCCAAAAAGTGAAACAGAAGAGACTGTAAATCATCTCCCTGGGTCTCTACTTCTATTGCTTGGAGAGGGTCCACCGTACCTCAGTATCTGTCATGGAACCAAACATGGCCATTGCCCATTGCTCGAAAGCTTCCTTCAGAGTATCTCCCTATGGGTGTAGCTGGACATCCGCTGTATGATCCAAATACTCGTACCTCTGATTGACTGGAGGATACTTGGCCTTGGTCACCTTCTGTTTCTCATTCAAATGGTAGTCCCGAATGTCTTCCTCTTCCTGCACCATGACTCTCTCATATACATTTTAAAATAGTTACTGAAGTTATAATATTTTTATATTTATTTTCTTATTAAGATATTTCACTTTTTACTGAAGGCATTCATCTACTACAAACACATGTCATAATAATATACCACAAACACGTGTTGATATACAATATTCATATTAAAATGCTAGCATTCATCAAATTCTGTGAGTTCTCTTAGAGAGTGAGTGCCTCATTGGCTCTTACAACCAAAACTTAGCCTTGAGGTGGCATAATTTTTAATTTCAATTCAAGCCTAAGGAGGAAGCTGCACTAACTCATCTTTTGAAAATGTGCTTAGAGTATGTTTATGAAGAACAGTCTGTTGTATGTTTCATAAGTTCCCTGAGAAGACTAGTATATTCAGATAAATTTCATATGACTCTAAATGTGATTGCTACAAGACTTAAAATAAGATTTTAAAGGTATAATTTTTCATTTAGGTTATCTTAAAGTCTCTGAGACATGAATATATGAAAATTTGTGATTAATAAGAGGTGCCTTTATACTCTAAAATCAATTAAATACACTTAAATGTTAACTTGATTTAGAACATATATTTTCTAATTGCTTTCTACTTTATTTCAACAAGTCTTGCAAAGATCAGATGTTGATCAATTGACATGTGTTTATTTAGCTTCTTCTTGCTTCAAGATCTTTCAGAAACAAAACTGTCTCTGGTAAGATGTCTCCTATTCACTAGAATTCCAATTTCCAATTCCTTTCATGGTGGGCCCTCCTTCATTCTTAGAGGTTTTTCCCTGTTGTCATTTCTTTGAAAACCCTTTCAAATTCATTCAACTCCTCACTAGCTGATCTTCATCTTAGAGGCTCCCTCTGATGTGATTCCCCAACACAGTCTACAATACTTCAATTAAATACAAATTCTTGTTGTTAGGTCATTATCTTTGTCTTTAAGCTCATTTTGATTTGCTTGAAATGGGAGTCTATTTTATTTTTTACCATCTTTATTGGGATACAATTCATGTATAATTCATCCATTTAAAGTGTCTGATTTAATCATTTTAGTATGTTCACATGATCTTATATAATCAAGAGCCAAAATTAATTTGCTAGATATTAATTTGAAATAGAGATAGTTTAGGAATTATAGCAAAAATTAATTTGAGCCCTAGCCAGTTTGGCTCAGTGGATAGAGCATCGGCTTGCGGACTGAAAGGTCTCAGGTTCGATTCCGGTCAAGGACATGGACCTTAGTTGCGGGCACATCCCCAGTAGCGGGGGGTGCAGGAGGCAGCTGGTTGATGTTTCTCTCTCATCGATGTTTCTAACTTTCTATGTCTCTCCCTTCCTCCCTGTAAAAAATCAATAAAATATATTTTAAAAAAATTAATTTGAAAAGTCTACAATAGCACTCTTTAGATATTAATAATCAAGCTCAATATAAAAGTTGTTGGGAGTTATGTGAAGAAGAAGGAAAGGTAATTTATTTGAAGGATGTAAATTTGGGATTAGAATTGTAGTTGCCAGCCACTGGTAGTACCCAAAACTCTCTGAAGAGATGAAATTAGATGTTTGTAGTGAGAAAGAAGAAAAAAAAAAAACCTGTGAGAGAAGATTCTCTGTGTCGGCATTTATTAAGTGGTTATGTAACTGCAATAAGTCATAGGCAATTTATGTGTGCACTGCTAAGGCCAGATCTCCAAAGAAAGTAACTGGAAAAATGTTCAAGTACTTATCTAAGTGTGCCATTAATCTTGTGATGCTTTTTCTGAATGTTT
>NW_006287550.1:159566-163390 GCF_000327345.1 Myotis davidii
TATGATCTGGTCTATATATATATAAAGCCCTAATATGCAAATAGACTGAATGGCAGAACGACTGTACAACCGGTCACTCTGATTTGCACTGACCACCAAGGGGCACAGTGGAACATGGTGGGCATTGTCAGCAGGTGGCAGAGCACGGAACATGGCGGGCATATGATTTGCACTGACCACCAAGGGGCACACGTGGAACATGGTGGGCATTGTCAGCAGGTGTCAGAGCACGGAACATGGCGGGCATCAACCGCTTCTGGATAGTGGAGCAGGGGCGCCAAACCAAGGCAGGGCGCTGGTTGCAGTCATCAGGGGCAAGTCCCTGGTGGTTACTGAAAATTCTTTGCTTCTGTGAGCCATGGTCCCGCCCGGCGCTTGCACCTGCTGCTGGCGCCCAGTGCTGGCCCAGTCACTCAGTGCCATCAGGGTTTGCAAGCGGTGGCTGCCAGCCCTGATCACCCCTGAGGGTTTCTTCACCTCCCCCTGCTCCTGAGGGGTGACTGGGGTAGCAGCAGCTGCTTGGACCCTTTGATGGTGCCTGCCCCACTTGCATCGGCTGCTGGTGCCAGCCCCATTTGCTCCGTGCCATTAGTGGGTGCGAGCGGGGCCAGTGCTGTCAGCCTGTGGGAGCTGTGGCAGCCAGAGCCGGGCTGTCCGCAGAGAGGGCACCGGGGGCCATGGTGGGAGGAGCCCGGCTGAGGCACGGGTGATGGGCCAAGACCCACCCCTGTGCCCACTGCAGCCTCAGAGCTCACAGTTCTTTCAAAGTGCATGAATTTTTGCACTGGGCTCCTAACAATTTAATAACCAGAAAATGAAAAAAATGACTAAGGAACTGAAAATCAGTTCTGGGCCAGAACATTGGTGAGCTCTGTGCTGTTTTTGTAAGTTCGGATTACTTACAAAATTAACACATGGATTCTTTTTCTTTAAGAGTTGTGCTTTTGTAATTTGAGCTGGGTATTTAACAAAAAAAAATTATAGCAAAGAATAGTTATATCAGTGTTTGTATAAGTGGATTAATGAACTTCATACAGCCACAAAGAAAGAACACTTAGATATCAGTTGAAATAAACATTCTTCCTAGTATTAAAAAAGAATTTAAAAAGTTCACTTGTCTATTTGTTTTTTAACTACAAGATAAAGATCTTTGAAATTTAAATTTATGTTCTACCTCTAATTTTTGGACTTAGTCTCAGGTCAACATCAGAAAAATTATAGTTCACCTACTGTTAGTTTTAAGGATAAACGTAACAGTTCTTTTTCACTCTTATCAATTTTCAAACTTTTTAGAAGCACAAAAGTACACTTAGCAAAAAAGATAACATTCCTTGGAAAGAGAACCTTGCTAGAAATATGAGTCTATATGGGGTATTTTTTTTTTTGTGTGTGTGTGTGTGTGTGTTTCTTTTTTTCTTCTTCTTCTTTTTTTTTTTTCTATAGGAAACTCCTGTTAGTGCTGTGGTAGAGATTTAAAATGATGAGAAACAAAAGATAAGACAGGCCAAATGGTTTAAAGCAATTTTATCTCTGGAAGTGTACCAATGACAGCCCTAAAACAATCTACATTGTGTAGCAGAACAGTTGAAATCAGTGTGGCCATCTGGAAACATTCCAAGCATTATGAATTGGTGGCCAAAGACAATTCCCTCTTAACAACTGAGCACATTTATGCAAAACTTTAATTCTAAATCCCTGGAAAAGAAAATGGTCATATATATATATCTGAAGAAGATAGTCTCTACATTTAAGCAATACATAGCCACACAAATTATTTGAAAGAGGGATGATGATGATAATGAGAAAATTCAAATGAACAGAATTAGGTCCATGTGAATATAGCATCTGGCATTATTTAGACTTGTGCTTGATATTTTCATCCTTTGCACTACAGAAAGAGAAGAAAATTATCATATGATATATCATTATACGTAATGTGGTGGTGAGCATACAATACAGTGTACAGATGGTGTGTTGTGGAATTGTGCATCTGAAACATATAATTTTGCTAACCAGTGTCACCACATTAAGGTCAATAAAAAAGAGAAATTAAATTAAATTAACCAAAGGAAATAAAATAGTTCAATAATTTTAGAAATTAAGATTTAAAATAAGGAAAAGAAAAAGCGAATAGTCTCATGTTAAATTATATCACTATCCCAAAAAGTAGGGAGAAGTACCACAGAATTCCATTTTGCAGTTGTGATTAATAAAGAAGAGTTTTACATTACTTCATCTTTATTTTTAGGTTTTTGAAAATAAAATTCAAGTGAATGCACCAAAATAATGGTAAAAGGCAGAATAATGAAATGTTAATAGATGTTTTCTCTATACTGATTATTAAGAAGAAAAATTTCAAATGAAAAATAGAAGATTGCTGTTGACAAGCAGTACCTAATATGCTCATGTGAATCTGCATGAAACTCTGATGTCCATGTTTTATTTTGCCTCTAGCATCAATGCTTAAAAGTATTGTTAAATGTGACTAAAATTGTATAGATGGATAAAACCAATGACAAACAGCTGTCTCTGTTGATACACAATTGTGCAGAAGTTGCTCTCATGGTTCTTTCACCATTCTATATTCACCATCTTTAAAAAAAATGCGAATAAATAAGAGCTACAGTATTTAAAATATTAAGGTAAAGTTTTACACAAAAAAGTATTTTATGATATTTTGAAAATCACTATCAACTAACAATTGAGAATGTATTAGATATGATTGGAAGAGTATAGGGTTTTCTTGGATGCTTATGTGCTTTATTTTGTAATTAGCATTAATTTGCATGAGCAAGTACCCATTTGTGAATAAAATTGCTTGATTCTCTATGAGGAAGCATCAGTGAACACAGCTCATGGATTACAGAGCTCTTGTTTCTGTTCATTGTTTTCAGTGTTATATATAAGATGAAACCCTATAGGGAATCAGGAACAATTGCCTCTCAGGATGAATAAATACATTTGTTCAGTGCCAAAGATACTTCTTTATTATGATGTAATAGTTATTGTTTTTCTACTTCAGTATCATGACATAATTTATTATATGATAAATTTTGTTAAAAGGTAGTCCATCTGGAATTGCCAAAATTGTGGAACCTGTCTTCAAAATAATAGGGAACCTTCAACTCAAAGTCACAGTAAAATTTTATTTTAGCTTAAAAATATTTATTATACTACCTGCACATATAGGTTTCCATGTTTTTGTGACTATCACAGGCTTATCTTAATAATTTAGAGTGTGATATTCTAACATAGAAGCCTTAGGATTTATTTGGAAAGAAAAGTGAAATTGGGAGATATACAGCTTTTTGTCTAATCCCTAGCTCTGTAACTTACCTGAACTATGATTTAGCTCTCTAACCTGTAATGTACCATGTAATGATCCAGGTAAATTATCCAATTTGCATACCTGAAAATTGTTGATTAAAAGGATTGAAAGAGAAAAAAAGAATGCAAGAAGCTAGCACTGACTCAATGTAAGCAAAGTATTTTTTTGGGAAAGGCATACCTATACACTGGGATTTTAAAATTTTTTGAGCACTTTCTTTTCTTTTTTTAAAAATTAAATCTTTATTGTTCAGATTATTACAGTTGCTCCTCTTTTTTCTCCCCATAGCTCCCCTCCACCCGGTTCCCACCCTACCCTCTGCCCTCTCCGCCCCTGCCACTGTCCTCATCCATAGGTGTACAATTTTTGTCCAGTATCTTTGCGCATCCCCCACACCTTTCCCCCACAAGAATAGTAAGTCCACTCCCTTTCTATGCCCCTGATTGTATTATATTCACCAGTTTATTCTGTTCATCAGGTTATTTATTCACTTGAT
>NW_006287550.1:164253-176845 GCF_000327345.1 Myotis davidii
GTGCACAGTCTTGTTGTAGTTAAGCCTTGACTGTTGTAGGGATCACTGGGAGGAATTGACCTCCAGGCCAACTGGCTCTAAGAATCAGCTGTGTCTATGATGGGAGAACTTCTGTGCCGAAGACACCCTTATGGGGCAAGACTTGCTTCAGTGGGGCTTTGGTGCTCACTGAGTCTTCCCCTGAGTGTGTCCCTTATGGATCTGAGGAGTTGTAATCTGGATGGTCCCACTCTGACCACTGGGTACACTGGCTCTTGGATCTCTAAGGAGGTGCTGATTTAGCCTCTGCCTGAGGCTACCCAACAGCAGCTATGGAGAGATATGCAGATTCCTCTTCTTTGTTTGGGGTTTGGAAGTGCCCAGATTAGGCCCAGCTGTGAAGCAATGCAAGCTGCTGTGGGGCCTTGGGCCTTCTTTTGGATGTTCTGGGTCTCTCTGACCCAGCTGCAGTTTGTTAGGTAATTTTAGATTGCAAAGGGCCAGGCCTTTCATATGCAAAAGCCTCTGCACACAGCTTGGGTGGGGCGGGGTCTCAGGGGATCCACAGGGTGGAGCAAACAGCTATGGCTGCTCCTCAGTCCTACCCTAAGAGGCCCCACGTCTCAGTGTCCTGGTAATCGCTGCAAGCACCTCGGAGAGAAAACCACCCTCGAGTTCCGGCCAATGCCAGACAGTCCAATTTCTCCCCGTATAAGTCTGAGTCCCCAGAGACTATCCCGGAACTGGAGTTCAGAGCAGTCGGGAGCTTGTGTCTCCTTCCCAATTGAAAAAGACAACCGTATCCTCAGTTGCCAGCCCTTTCCACATGCACCTCCATACCTCTGCACTTTACTTCCACACCTCCTCTGAGTCTCAGTGTGCTTTTCTCTTTCCTTCTAGTTGTAGAATTTCCACTCAGCCAGCCTTCCTGTGGTTCTGGATGATGTCTGTTTTGTATTTTTGAAGTGGTTGTGCGAGGCAACAATTTCTGGTGTTTACCTATGCTGCCATCTTGGTTTCTGTTGAGCACGTTCTTAATTTCTGGCCCTACATCATGCTCTAGGCCAGTGACGGCGAACCTTTTGAGCTCGGCGTGTCAGCAT
Organism: Myotis davidii; assembly: GCF_000327345.1. Lineage (NCBI taxonomy): Eukaryota > Metazoa > Chordata > Mammalia > Chiroptera > Vespertilionidae > Myotis > Myotis davidii. The sequence continues at coordinate 165,336 of NW_006287550.1, forward strand.
TTTGAAAAACCCTAACTTAGCTCTGGTGCCATGTCACATATAGAAATTTTTTGATATTTGCAACCATAGTAAAACAAAGATTTATATTTTTGATATTTGTTTTATCTATTTAAATGCCATTTAACAAAGAAAAAACAACCAAAAAAATGAGTTTGTGTGTCACCTCTGACATGTGTGTCATAGGTTCACCATCACTGCTCTAGGCTCAGCCTGTGTACCTGTGTCCCAGTCCCAGAATTAGCCGTTTTTTCAAGTAGCCCTGGTGACTATTATTGAAAAATTGCATTAGAAAATAAGATCTATTAATTATAGCATTTCTTTTAGGAACTCTCAGCTGACAGACCACCATATGTCTATACACATATCTATAATAATAAAAGTGTAACATGCTAATTAGACTGTACAGCTGAACAACCTTCCAGACGTCATTCCAGGCGTCCTTCAGGACAAAGCTGTGATGGCGGGGCTGAGGTAGAGGTAGTTATGGGCAATCAGGCAGGCAGATGAGCGATTAGGGATGATTAGGCAGGCAGGCAAATTGTTAGGAGCAATCAGGCAGGCAGTCGAGCAGTTAGGGGTGATCAGGCAGGCAGGCAGGCAGAGTGATTAAGGGTAAGCAGACAGGCAGGCAGGTGAGCAGTTAGGAGCCAGTAGTCCCAGATTGTGAGATGGTGCAGGCCAGGTTGAGGGACCCCTCCTCCATGCTCCAAATTTTGTTCAACCCCCGAGTCTCTAATCTATAAATATTTCCATATAGAACCATCTGTGTCTATTTTAAACAAAACACAAGTTAATAATTTCTCCAGTGTTTCATGTGAATTATTCTAGACTCCTTTCCTGGCTTACATGAAAAACTTCCAAAAGTGAGGAACCTGGCACTCACCATATGCCACTTATTCATTTTATTTGTTTAATTGTTTTATTTCAGTCAACATGTATCAGAATGGTTAACTGATGCCCAAATTGGTTAAACTTTATCAACTAAAGTACAGTCCTAATTTTTAATTCCTTTGGCCTTTAGTCTTTCAGTCATTTGAAAAGTTCTTTTTTTTCAAGGTCCACAGTCTCCCCTCAGACCTCCCCGCCCCAATCAACTCTCTTCAGGAGCTGTTTTATATGTTTATAATATGTTTATAGTTGGAGAGTTTGTTTTTGTTCTATTTATTTATTTGCTACAGTCTGTATTTCTTCCTGAGATCCCAGGACCTCCTGAGTAATTTTTTTTAATTCAAAATAAATTTGCATGTATAAAAATTCACTCTTTATGCAGTAAAGTTACATAACTATTGACACATGCATAATGTAATGTATCCTTTATTGCAGTGTTATAAATATAGTTCTAATAGCCTAAAAATGTCCTATACTTTACTTAGTCATCAAACATGGTTCACAATGAATCTCTGGCAAACAGTGATTATTTTACTGTATTATATTCTTGCCTTTTTCAGAAGGCCTTATTGGAATCACATAGTAGATAGCCTTTCCATACTGGCTTCTTTAACATAGCAATATCCCTTTAAGTTTCCTCCATGTCTCTTTGTTGCTAGATAGTTTATTTCTCTTTATCACTGAATAACATTCCATTGTATGAATGTACACAGCTTGCATATCCATTCACTTATTAAAGACTATCTTGATTGCTTCCAGTTTGGGCCAAATATGAACAAAACTGCCATAAATATTCATGTGAAGGTTTTGTGTAGACATAGTTTTCAAATCAATTGGAGAAGTATTTTGAAGCACAATTGTTGCATTGCATGGTAAGACTACATTTAATTATGAGAGAAACTACCACATTGTCTTCCAAAGTGGCTGTACTATTTTATGTTTTCACTAGCAGTTGATTAGAGTTCCTGCTGCTCCACATCCTCATTAGCACTTGCTACTGGGTTTTTGGATTTCAACTCTTCTAATAGCTATGTAGTGGTATCTCATTATGGTTTCAATTCCTTCTAGACAAATAATGTTGAATATTTTTCATATGGTTATTTGTCTGTTTATCTTATTTGGTGAGGTGTCTTCAGAAACATGTCCAATTCTTAGTTTTCTTAAATTCTCTTAGTGTATTTTGAACACAAGTTCTTCATCAAATATATAGTATGAAAATATAGTCTCTTAGCCTCTGACTTGACTTTTAATTATATTAAGGGTGTCTTTTAAACACACTAAAAAGAAATAAAATTCCTGATGAACATAAATGTGAAAATCCTCAACAAAATATTAGCAAACTGGATCCAGGAATACATTTACAAAATCACACACCATGATCGAATGTGACTATCCAGGGATGCAAGTTTGGTACAATATATATAAGTCAATAAATGTGATACACCACAGAAACAAAGTGAAGAATAAAATTCGCATTATCAAATAGACACATATGGAAAAAAATATTTGATAAAATCCAGAACTCATTCATGATAAAAACTCTCAGCAAAGTAGGAATAGAGGGAATTAATCTTAACAAACTAAAGAATATATATGATAAACCAAGAGGAAACATCATATTTAATGGGCAAAAACTAAAAGTGTTTCCCTTAAGATCAGGAACAAGACAGGGATAACCACTTTCACCACTCTTATTTAACATAGTACTGAAAGTCCTAGCTACAGCAATCAGACAAGAAGTAAAAGGCATCCAAACTGGAAAGACAGAAGCAAAACTGTCATTATTTATAGGTGACATATTTCTATATATATAAAACCCTAAAGGTTCCACACAAAAAACCTACTAGAACTGATACATGAATTCTGGATAAAAAATAAATAAATATTCCAAGACCAGTTGTATTTATATTATACCAATAATGAACTATCAGAAAAGGAAACTAAGAAAAAAAATCCCATTTATAATTGCATCAAAACAAACAAACAAAACAAAGACCACTTAGGAATAAATCGAACCAAGGATTTAAAAGACATGTACTCAGAATATTATAAGACATTGAATTAATACATTGAAGTGGAGAGAAGTTGGCAGCTGGCAGGATGGCAGTGAGGAAGAGAGTGCGAGGGAGGGAGCGAGCAAAAGGGGAGTGTGTGTGTGTGTGTGTGTGCGTGTGTGTGTGAGTGAAGGACAGTTAGATCCTGCAGGACTCTCACTTTGGGGTGCTGGTGGACAGGGTTCTCCTATATGGAGAGCCTCTGTTACCAGTGAAATCACACCCTGGGCAGCTGGCTCTGACAGAAACCACGCTGTCTTGAAAGGAGAGCTGCTGTGACTAGGGCCCAGTCTCACCACCACCCAGACTGGCCTTAGGCACTACCCAGGACCCTATAGGAACTCAGGCCAAAGAACTGATACCTGAGCTGCAGATCAAGGGAGAGCTGGACTCTAGCCTCTCCAGACACGGGCTCCTCTGGGTCCTGGAGTGTACACTCCTCCCCCTCCTGCCACCTCATTGTGTCAGTTCCAGGCACTAAGTGCCCCCCAACCCCCACCCCATGAGTCTCAAACTACCCTCCCCACCCACCAAACCTGCAACATGGGCCCAGGGCCCCATGTGTCCCGCCAGAGAGCCTCAGACTGTGTTCCCTGCCTGCCAAGCCCGAGGTGTCACCGTGGCCCCTGCTCATCCCACTGGGGAAACTCGGACTGCACTCCCTGCTTGCCAAGCCAGTTGGTGTGATGGTAAGGTTTGAGGGGTAGAAGAAATATCCTGAAATCTAATGAATAAAGGTAAATCTTTTAGTGTTTCTGTGTGTCTTGGTTATGAACTTTACTATAGTTTCTCACCTTCTTTCCAACCCCTTAGGTCAGTGGTCGGCAAACCATGGCTCACAAGCCACATGCGGCTCTTTGACCCCTTGAGTGTGGCTCTTCCAAAATACCACAGGTGGGTGCGCACATACAGTGTGATTGAAACTTCATGGCCCATGCACAGAAGTCGGTATTTTGTGGAAGAGCCACACTCAAGGGGCCAAAGAGCAACATGTGGCTCCCCGGCCGTGACTAATAAGTTTGCCGACCACTGCCCTAGGTGAAGCAGGAAGGCTCTGAGTGCTCTGTAGTTGCATAAATCCTTCCAGGTAGGATCAGCTTCTGATAAAGTCTCAGGCCTTTGTCTAGGAGAACAACAGCGTTTATACCCACAATCATTGCCAGAAACTCAGTTGTTTTTTTTTTTTAAATCCTGGACTCCTTTTTATGAAAACCTGGTAGGATTCCTGGAAGTGAATTTCATGAACGTGTAAGTCTTTGGTCCCTAGAATTTTCTCATTCTCATGTGAATCCATGCTCTGGATCCAACAATCCTTCAAAGTTTCCATTTAAGCATTTCCAATAGTTTATGACTCCAGTGGCTTCTGCTGCAGGTGAGATATTGGTATTTTTCTTTATTTGCCTGTCTCTTCAGATTTTGGGGTGGCAATTTGCCCTGCTACCTCAATCTCTGATGGAGTCAAGTAAAGCCATTGATTTTTCAGTTTGTTTTCCAGGGTTTTTCTTATAAGAATGAGAGTGAAAAGTTCTAATTTCCTTATCTGTTGGAGCTAAACAGAAATTTAAGTAGGCATTTAAAATATTTGCTTCCTGTATTTACTCAGAGGACTTTATTGAAAATATCCACTTAGGAACAACCATATTTCAATTCTATATTTTTGTTGTTGTTTTTGTTGATAGAAAACATAGAGATGGAGTTTTAACAAAATTACAATTTTTTTCTTTCATTTTTTCTGATAAATCCAGTGCTTCTTTTGCAGGTTTCTTTCTAAGAGACACGGACTTATAACATAAAGAACAACAACAATACACTGCAGAAATATAAGAGACAATAATTTAACAAAATAAATCGGGTACCATATTTCCACCTTTGAATTACTCATAGAATGTGAAATATCTCAACATTTAATATGCATGTCTTGAGCTAAAGCTTTCCAAATAACCCAAGGGATCTCAAATACTGTATGATCTGAAATAATGGTCAACCTTCACTGATATTCATATGGCTTTGAATTATAAATCGTATTTGTGGTTCCTAATTATAATCATATTTTTCTCTTTAGGATTATCATTATTACTAAAATATACATAATTTTGATTCTGTCTTATGTTTTCTTATAGCATCTAAACATAATATTGATTCATTTAAAATATTTAATCCACATGGTTGGAAATTATTGATTATCAAATGCATGCACTCCCACTACATTTTAGTAAAATTAGGCAGGTTCATCAGGGAAGTATAGCTCCATGTGAATCCATTCCAGTTTTCTAATCTTTTTGTCAAAACTCAACATGAAACATTTTTCACAGACAAATTTCTGATATTCTTTAGTTTGTAACCAAGCTTTCCTTATAGAGATCAGAAGAAAAATATTGTAGAATCAAGTCTTCACAAAAAAAGAAAAAGAAATCGGGAGGAAATCGAAGGATAAAATAAAGTGTGGTGTCACGTATTTGTAGAGAAAGTTGAGTGTAAAAATAGTCACAGCTAACTACCCTTGGCAGGAAACCTTACCTGCTGAAAGAGGTAAGATTTGAAAAACGGTATCATGGAGGGGATTCATTCACTGAGAAAATTCTCTCTTCCATGTACTCACTTGTCTCACAAAAAACAAAAATGTTTGAGTAGTAGTTTCCTTTTCCAGATTAGGAAACTAAGGCATAGCCATGCTCATTAGTTTTTTTCTCAGGTCATGGAGCTATTTTGTCAGAATCAAAACCCAATCAATGTCTGGACCCAAATCTATCCATGGAATCCAGTGCTCATGTCTTCGGCCCCTTGTTTCTCAAGGAATTTTTGGGTTTTCTAACCTCATATATAGCCTTGGATAATTGATGTAAAATTGTGGGATTGAAAATTAGATGTAAAATAAGGCTGTGGAAAGATTCATGATAATCTTACTTTTCTGTTTTCAGTTAAATCAGACAGAAGTGATCTTTATGAAAGTGATTTTTAATAAAAGTGTTTTGTTTTCCATTATACTTGTTTTGTTTTAGAAAATGGACCAATGATTGATATATTTTCATTATTAGATGCTTAAGTGTTTTCTCAGGAAAGTACTTGAATATAGCCTAATTAATAGTTTTTAGCTGTGCCTTTCAAATTTGAATGCATATATAAATCATTTGGAAATCTTGTTAATAAATTCTCTGATTAGATAGGTCCAACAAGGTGTCTGTAATTTTGCATTTCTAAACAACTTTAAGGTGATACTGAAGCTATTCCTCTATGGACCACACTAGTAGAGCAAGGGTCTAGCTAGACCCCTGAATAGATTTATGACACTATCAGAGGCACTTAGTACTTTACTTATCCTTACTTGTTAGGTACATTTTCAAAAATTAGAGAACTTGTTTTCAACCCTGGCTGCATATTATTAGCTAACCACAGACATTGAAGAAATATAAGACGTTTTACAGTTGTATCAATTCTACTATAGTAATATGGCTAATATGACTGAGAAGTTGTAGCAGCAATATAGCCAATTTATTTCCAGAAGCTATGAGTATACTCTTGTTTCTTCTGTATGGTGTCATGAATACAGCTAACTTTTATTAAACATATATTCTTCGTAGGGAATTATGTGGAAACCACAAAATCGGCTCTGCCTTTGGAAGGTTTAATAATTTTATACACTCACAAAATATGCATGTACTAAACTTTTTTCATGAAGTAATACATGTAAGGAAAAGTATTGGTGATTGGATGGAGCAATAGGGAAATGTACTGGGTCATAGTACATAAAATAATCATGCAACGCAAATTGAAATGTACACACAGGAAGGGTACCATGTGAGTGGAAGAACATGCCACACATACTCTGCAAGACCAGAAAGATGTACTTGGAAAAGCGGTGGGTGAGCAGAATATTCCTGGCAGAGTCTGGGAAGTACAAATGCCTAAAATAGAAAAGGGTTTTATACCATTCAAGAAATAGAAAGAAGGCCACTATAGCTGGAGAGTAATGATGCAGGGGTCTGGGAGTATGAATGGTGTCTGGAGAACAGAGCCAAGAACAGAATACAAACCACAAAGAGCCTTGTAGACTATATTTGCTTTGTTTAATCACTGAGGTTCTTGAGTGGAGAATTGGTTTAGAGAGAGATAAGAGCAGAATAATTAGGAGGCGCTGTGCTAGAGAGATGAGGTTGACTTGCACTAGGGTGATGTTATTGAAGAAGCCAGTTTGGGGCAAAAATCTATTAGAACATTTTTAGTTTAAAATAAGTGTAGAATTTTAACTATGTTTTATATCTATATCTATATCTATCTATATCTATATCTATATCTATATCTAATCTATATCTATATCTATATCTCATAACCTCTAGATATAGATATAGATATCGGTATCTATATCTATATCGATATCGATATCTATATCTATATCTTATAACTTCTAGATATCGATATCGATATAGATAGATATAGATATATAGATATATAGATATAACTTCTAGATATAGATATCGATATAGATATAGATATAGATATAGATATATAGATATATAGATATAGATATCAATACAGATATAGATATAATCTGACATCAGAAATTTGAAAGAGAAAGGGATATACATGTGGCTACCAATAGTAAATCGTTAATATTTGAAACTATGACAGTAGAAGAGACTTTTGAGAGATCAAAATGGTGCTTTAGGTTGTATAGAAGTTGACAGACTAGTGAAGAAATTGATAAACAGGGGCAAAATTTTAGTAGAAAATCCAAGATAGTGTGTGTCATCTGCACCAAAAATATATTTGAAAAAAGAAAGATGGGTCAAGTATGTTCACAGTTGCTGTAGATTTCAGTAAAATTGGAGAATAAAAATCCATTGGTTTAAGGAACAAAAACAATTGTTAAATTTTGACAGTTTTTTTCAAAACTATTATTTATGAGTTAAGGAGTCAATGATAGATGAGGTAAGGAAAGAAGACAGATAGGCAGGATCTAAAGAGGAATGTTCAATCCTAAGGGTTTTATAACAGATGGGAACCTGGGTGGCACATTAAAATGGTTTTAGTACTGTTCTAAAATCATTGAAATGTTGTTTCTTTGTAGTGCTTATTTTAAATTAAAGAGTTGCATATTTTACTACCCATGTTTTTTAATCTTCACAACCATTGGAATTTGGGAAAGTCATAGAGCTGTATGCCACTCCACGGAGGAGAAAATGAGCTTGTGGTGGCCATGTATGGGAAGAGTTCCTAAAAACCACATTCAGTGTTATAGAGAATACATTGAAGGGTGTTCCATGTGGATAGGCCCGCTGGGAACCCAGACACAGATCTATCAGTGTCCAATAGCCTCCCCAAGGTCTGATAGCAGGGGATCCTCCACTGCAGCTAGTAGGTGACTCAATTTTATAATTACCTTCCACTAATACAGCTCGTTACATTTGATTTCTGGCAGACCCTCTGTTTATGTCACTCCCTCTCCCAATCTTTATGCCATGTTTATTTTAAAACGCACATCTTAAACACAGAAACTCAGAAAATTAATCACATACATGTGAATTTACCTTTACTAATTTTCTGATGTCCTTGCCTCTCCTTCTCATCATAGGATAACCTAAATAACTTTATGCTCCATCTTTTACCCTCACTACATTCTGTTCTTCCCTACTTTGCTTTCCCAATCATATTATCCTTTGCCATCAAGTCAAAAAAGACATAAATTAGCTCCAGGAAGTGAAAAAAAAAAAGAAAGCATGTCAATCACACCTGTTCTATTACATATTCTTTATTAAGAATAAGTTTATGTTAAATTATATGTATTAATATTCTAGTCTTGATATCATAATCAGTTAATTACCAGGCAGTAATTAGTATAGTTTAACTAGCCCAAAATAACTATCTTATATCTTATATGCTCTTTGTAATCAGACTTAGGCTTTTGCAACATTTAACCATTTAAAAATATGTTTTTGAAAGAAAACACTGAAACTTTTCATAAGTCATAGGTGTTTTGTGTTTGTTTTTGTTTTTAAATTGGCAATGACCCCAAAATTAATGCTAAAAAGCCTGGGTGAACGAAATGATCTCATTTTAAAGATGGACAATCAATGGGTTTGGGCTACCTGTCACTACTTGAGCCAATTAAGAAGAGATGGTGCTGAATCATGTCAGAGCAGTTATTCTAATAATGCTGGAAGTATGAGAGAGCAGCAGGTCATCCATGAAATCTGCTCTGCACCCCGCCCCCCTCCACCATAAGTCAGATGCTTATATTGGGTAGAAGGACAAAGATAATGTAGGGAAGTAAGCAAAAGGGATAATAATGGGTAAAATGGTTACAATGTGGGCTGGGGATTGCAAAGGGGGGGTGCCTCCAGGACTCCATTGTTTGGACAACAAGGCTGTTAATCTTTCCATGATAGGCATTTCTCAGATAAGGAGAATGGACCACATTCCAAGGTTAACTTCTAGATCCCAGGTGTACAACTCCCAGACAGATCAGAATATGCTTTCTTTAATCAGAACAAAACAATCATGTTTAACAGAGCATGATTAATAGTTCTTATAACTATAGCTAGTCTCTACTATTCCATTTCTGCCCCAAACAATCTGAAATTTATAAGGAAGGTACATAATTTTTGTAGCAATTATGGTAGACAGAATAATCCCCCACAAGGTGTCAATATTATAATTCATGGGACCTATGAATATGTCATCTTTATCTTTGTAGACATGATTAAATTAACAATCTTGTAGACACCTTAAATTCTACCTTGTTAAGCCTATTTCATAAATCAGACCTCCAGAACTATAAGAAAATAAATTTGTGTTAAGGTAATAAGTTCACTTTATTAGTTATAGCAGCAATAATAACCTACCACAATATTCTATAATCACTCATCATACATTGTGAGTGATTTCAGTATTGATTTATGAAGCTGTAGACCTTCATATTCGAATAGTGAGGTATACTGAGGTGGAAATAAAGACGCCAACTCTGCTGCAATGGAGAGAGGACATAAGAGGACAGGGAAGATCAAGGGCGCAATCAGGACTGAATCTCTCCTTCCTCTGATGACTGAATACATCAGAAACTTCACCGTCTGTCCAGTTTTTGGACCACATTTAGTTACAGAACATTGTCACAGATCTGCTTTGCTATTGCACCTTAAGCCATAGTCTCATCTCCTAAAACAGCCCATAAGGATTACCCTCATCATCTTTTTTAAAAAAGCCATCATGAAGGAACTGAGAGAGAGAAAAAAAGAAATGTATGTAACAAGTGTTGCTGTTAACATTATCATTCCTGTAGGCTCATCACCCTCATATGTGTCATATAAAATCCAGGGAGAAGTAGTCTTTTCTCCCTGGGGGGAGACCAATCTTCTACCAGTCCTGAAGCAACTGAGAAATCATTCTGGAAATATTACTGTGGATGTGGAACAATTTAAGATGCCTCCCTTTTATGTAGCTGACTGCAAAAAATAAAAATAAAGACAATATTTTTAACTCTAGAAAAAATATAAATACTGGGAGAGTCCAGATTTAAATTGTCCTTTAACAAATCAACATAATCTGCTTCATTTACTCTCTTTACCTGTGTTTGAAGTTTAAATGTATAATTTTACAAGAAAAATTTGTCAAAATAAGACCAGATGTAAAGATACATAGCTCATTGCATTTCCAGGGTAACTAAACACTCAAAATGATGACATTCTATTGTCATATCAAAATACCCCATTAACATGTGACAGCCTTCTTCACAGAACTATGAGAAAGCAAATGTGAGTAAATCTTACTTAGCTAGCTCAATTTAACACTTGAAAAATATTTGAGTCATCCCATAAGGACTGTGCATAAAACACACAAAGGAAAAAGAATTATTTCCAGTGATAATCATAAAGTAGTTGGGCTTGATAGTTTGTTAGCAGCTGTGTGCAAATCATTATATATCAATGGCCATGGGGAAACATTGTCAACATCTGGAGTTTTTATTAAACAAATACCAACAGCTACCATTTGATTGCTCTTTCCCAAAGCAGAGATTAAATGATAGTGCATCAGACACCTGCTGCATGAGACTCATCACAGCAGCCTGTCCTCTCCATCAAGTGCAAAGTAGCATCTTCCCTGCATTCTCCGATGCACAAAATGTGCCAGTGTGCATGCGTGTGATTAAAATCAGAAACAGAAGAAAAGAATACTGATTAGTAACACAATTTCTTCCTTATTTAAGTGGGATTTAAAAAACTGAAAATGTGATTATTGCATCATAACATGGTCATGTGTTTTTCTGTGAATTTTGGATTCCGTATGAGCTTTTATTAAAGTATTAACATATTTTTGCCTGGCCAGAGTGGCTCAGTGGTTGAGCATCGACCTATGAACCAGGAGGTCATGGTTTCATTCCTGGTCAGGGCACATGCCTGGGTTGTGGGCTCAATACCCAGTGTGGGGTGTGCAGGAGGCAGCCGATCAATGATTTGCTCTCATCATTGATGTTTTTATCTCTCTCTCCCTCTTCCTTCCTCCCTGAAATCAATACATATATATGCAAGGTACAAAAAAAAACATGATCTCCTTTTTTGATCTTAAAAAAACTTCCTA
>NW_006287550.1:177161-188629 GCF_000327345.1 Myotis davidii
TTAAACAATGGCAAAGACTCACCCCTTTTCTATTACCCATTCCAGGCTCATCCTTGGAAAAATCCACATGATTCTCTTTGGCAAAACAGTATACTTAAATTCCATGGTGAACCTTCAACATGTTTGGCCCACACACAAACACACACACGTACACACACATGCACACATAATGCATGAACACTCAATACACCTATAACACAGATACACACATTCATGCATACACATAACACACACACCCATGCACACTGCCTTTTACAACATCCCTGACACATTTGAGGTACATTTAAAATGTCTTAGCAGGCCTGGTCAGTGTGACTCAGTGGTTGTGTCGACCCATGAACCAGGAAAGTCATGGTTCGATTCCCAGTCAGGACACATGCCCAGGTGGCAGGCTTGGTCCCCAGTAGGGGGCGTGCAGGAGGCAGCCGATCAACGATTCTCTTCATCATTGTTAGAATTTGATATTTCTATTTCTCACTCCCTCTCCCTTCCTCTCTGAAATCAATAAAAACTATATATTAAAAAAAGAATTACCATATTTTTGAAGATTATTCTCACACTATAGTACCTGGGATGTATCATAATAAATACCAAGGACATAAATAGTGAAGACCCATTAAAAAAAGAGTTATTAGAATTCGAGTAGAGACCAGTTATTTGCATGGACTTACCTAAGCTTAAGTATGTATCTGGGAAATCTGGCTGTCAATCTAAATATCCACTAAAACTTTGCTAATAATATGCAATGGTCATAGTAAATAGAAACATGGTTTTGAAGAGCATAGGGCAACACCTTTGCCAAAGACAATTGCTCTCTCTCGTATTGAAGAAGTACATGTATAATAGTGTTATTAATGAAGATTAGTTAAGATATTTTTCTGTCTGTGCTACTGAAAATTTGGTTCTCAGACCATCAATATCAAGGTCATCTGGAACCTTTTTAAAAAATGTAAATTGCTGGACTCCAAAACTCGACCTACTGGATCAATATTTGAATGTGGTTTTAACAAGTTGTCTAGATTACCTGTATGCATGCTATAGAACCACAGGGTAATGCAATTTGGGGGCACCAGTATTTGGACCTATTTGTAAAATATTTTGGATATTCAAACTTAACACAATCTCTTAATCATTGGTCATATACAAATTCATGGATATATATGCATATGTAGTTTTCAAGTACCCCTCATATAAAATAATGCTTCTTAGGTTTCATTTTGTAAGAGGGTTTAGATATACACAACTGTATCCACCTAGTACTTTTCCATATTTAATTTTAAATGGAAAGTTTGTGTTTTTAATATGTAGTGGAGTGGTTCATTTAATTGGGATGAAATGTAAAGTAACTGGAGAAAAAATTGTTGAGGCTAAGGAAAAGGATTTTGGTGATATAGTGTTTGAGAAATATTTCTAGATTATAAACCTCTATATTATATAATAATAATAATGGTTGAAGTAATATGTTGAAATAAGAGTTGAATTAATATTACTCTGCCTACCTTGGCATAGTCTTTTGGAGTTAAGATATTGTAAGGAAAAATTCAGACACAATTAAATACATCTTTTAGGTGTGTTTTCAAATTGAGTAAATGAAGAAAACCTGGCATAATAATGGGAGTTAATTATTTTCATGTAACAAAAATGCATTGCAAGGAAAGTTGCTGGAACAATGTAAGTAATTTGCAATTCTCTTGCTTGCTTCCATGACTACAATATACCAAGCCCATGTTCAAGAAAAGTGGAAAGGGAGAAAGTACTGCATAAGATTCATTTGTCCTTTGAGTCAGAAAAGCTGGTTTTTAATTGATTTTTTACAGAGAGGAAGGGAGACGAATCAGAAAAGCTCTTTTTTTAAATTGATTTTTTACAGAGAGGAAGGGAGAGAGATAGAGAGTTAGAAATGATCAGCTGCCTCCTGCACACCCTCCACTGGGGATGTGCCCGCAACCAAAGTACATGCCCTTGACCAGAATCGAACCTGGGACCTTTCAGTTCACAGGCCGACGCTCTATCCACTGAGCCAAACTGGTTAGGGCACAAATCTTTCTTTAAAACCCTCCAAATGGCCACGGGTTAAGGCTCATTGGAACATATAGCCACCTTTAATGGAAAATGGTGAGGGCGATAAGGGTGGAAATACTTCTGCACTCTCCTGTCAACAGCATCTGAATAGTCAGTTCAAGGCTGCTACAAACAACATGTGCAAAATCCAGATGACTTTTCAGATCAATGGTTCTGTAATCAATGGTTCTGTATTTGTTTAGTGACTAATGTCAACTACCAACATGTTCTTGAAAAAGCTAGTTGGTTTAACCCTATAAATCTGTTTAGAGATGAACATCTGTTTATGGGCTCTTTGTCTCTGAGGATTCTAATGTGTTGAACCAATGGGATAGGAAGAGCTTAAAGTTATTTTCCTCATCTCCTATCTCCATCACGATATACTAACCTAAAACAGATGTTCCTATCCTACTTCCACACTTACCTAAGGAGATGCACTGCATGGCTGTCCTATTCCGGTATCTCTATGCATATTACCTCAAGGATGCTGGCCTAGGACATCAGACTTTGTCAAGTACAGCTCTATCAGCAGCAGGGAGCTGAACTCTATGAACTTTCAAGGTCTCTTTTAAGGCTATTATCGAATTTGCCTGCCTGTGTAGTCTCAGGACTTGTTTATATCCACATGAGGTCAAAGCTTCCTCCCTCCTATTAATTTTCTTGCCATCTGTGCTGCCAGATGTAGTGAGAACAGGAGAGGCACTCCACCCTGGGGAAGAAAAGGCAGCTCCGCCCAACGGCTTTGCCCTGCCTCAGAATTGATGTTTCCCTTTGTTCCAAGAGATTTGTGGTCTCATTTAGCAACAGTAAAGGTCTGAGTGCAAAACGAACTTGAAAATAGCCACCCATTTAGTGTAAAAAAAAATTCAGGCTGCATGGATAACATTGCACATATTTCTTGACTTTTGCTATTTATGAGCAATTTGAGATCATATTTGCCAGCTACAGATATGCAAAAGTATAGCTTAATTTTATTGAGTGATTGACCAAAGATAATTGAGATAAGATTAACTCAGAGAAGAAATTAAAATAGCGTAATGTAAGGAAGGTCAGGGCCTGAGATAGTTCTATGATAGAGATAAAAAGACAAGTTTCTGCTCCCATTCCTGAATCAAACTTGTAATTATCACAAAAACATAAAATGTACAAAACAGAGAAGTTATACACTGATGATGACCTTTATTATTTTGGCTTTTCAATGTTTTTCTTATTATACTCTTTTGATGTTTACAAAGATGAAATATTGTACTGAATTGAATAGGAAATGATAAAATAATAATAATAATAATAATAATAATACCTATTAGTTCAGTCTATCCAAGTTCTGCTTTTTACTGAAATTTAATAATTAACAACCTGCCAGGACTTCCATTATTTCAAATAGAGATCATTAGTAAACAAGCAAATCTGTTAAGCCTATAAGTTTTGTACTTTGTGATAGAAAATTGCATATTTTGTTTTTTAACGTAGTTTCAAAGAATGTAATCCATTCTAAAAAGTCATCCTATTCTAAAACCTTATCCAAGAAAAAATAATTAAAGAGAACCCTGTCAGCAGAAAGAAGTTCAACATGGATACCAGATTTCTGACCACAATCCTGAAGCCCCAGGCAGCCCAAGGGCAAAGGTCAGTATGGATATTTGGGAAGTCTAGCTAGCTGAAAGGAAACTACAAATTTATCATCTCAGACTTAGGTCTGGCCACCCACTCCCATTTAGTTGGATGACATCAATTTCAATGTACAGGTGAACCATTTTTAACTATCCCTGTGGCTTAGAAACTCCTGACAATTTTAGTCAGATAAGCTCAACAATTAATTTCCAAGTCACTGGGGAAATTGGAAACTGAAGTGTATAAACATTTGCAGGATTTGATTATCCATGCTACTCCAACTATAAATGTTTTTAGACTGTATTATTAAGCAGAGTTTGTAAGATTTTTAGTCAAAGCATGAGTATATTGTGTTTTTAAGTCCATTGTACTCCCCTCTCTCTCCATAAAATAAAATGAAAATGTCAACATCTATGAAGTTTATTCATATATGCAGCCATATCTTATGAGTATTTTAAAAGTTTACATGTTATGGAGCTTTTACAATCAAGTGAACAGTGCAAACGTACAGTAGTGTTTGATAGGGATCCTCAGGGAAAGTATTTCCCTAGGGATGGAAAAATAAACAACAAATAAAATAAAACACACCTTGGGTTCACTAGAGGATCAGTGTCAGGGGACTTCAGTTTGGTTCTGAGGATTAGAAAGACATTTGCAACCTTTGATGAGTTCTCTTCCATGTTGGCAGCCTACAGTAACTGAAAGCACGCACCCTCACTTCAGAAACAACTCAGCCCTGCTCTGCTGAAGAACACAATAATAGGCACTAGTGGGCATTTTGGTAAGGGGCAAATTGTCCCTTGGGTATTCTTTCCCTTGGTAGTTGTGCTACATGGTGGTAGGAAATCTAAGCTGCAGTTGCCTCAGTTTGCCTTTGGTGATCTTCTACCTTACCTTTGATCCTTTCCTTCTATCCTTAAGTTACCTTGTCATGCTCTTCTCCGGGACCTGCTAAATCAATGAACAATTTAATGTAGTTGTTGCCTACTTTGAGAAAACACAATGACTCAGAAGATTCTTTTTCCTGAGAAAGTATTCTCACAATAGTATAAAGAAAGAAAATTCTGTAATTGGATTTTCATTAGAAAGTAACTAATACTAAAACAAGAGGCAATGGAAATACCAAAAATGAATATTGGGGTTGGTATTTTCATAACAGCAGGTGTGATATAATAAGAAGAGCACTAGATTTGGAGACAAGGAACCTAGTTTTATAGCCAAGCTATGCCGTTTACTATATGACCCATGAAGGTGATAGGATTTATGAGCCTCAGTTTTCTTCTAAAATAAAGTAGAATAAAGATAACCTCTTCTTCAGGATGTATTTAGTTACTGAAATATTGGGCATGTAGAAGCAATGACTATATGCATAAATACGTAGCCCATGAACTTGTATGCATATATGCATAACCCATGGACACCGACAATAGGGTGGTGAAGGCCTGGGGCAGGGGGTGGGGAGTGAGCTAGAGGGGGCTAAGTGGGGGGAAAGGGAACATATGTAATACTTTCAATAATAAAGATTTAGAAAAAAAGAATGCCCAAAGAGATTCATTCCATCTTCCAATTACTTGAGCCTATTAAACTGATTTGGGCTAATGGATATTTCAAGAAATATAAATACTACAAATTCATCAGCCATATGTAGTCAGTGAAGATTGATCTCCACCTTCCCCAAAACATTTCATCTACACACACACACACACACAGAGAGAGAAACTGTAGTAGGAAAGAAAAGGATTTATTCACCTTAGTAACAAAACTGTAAGATACCATACTGACCAATATGTGGAGATATTCATAGAAATATTACTAAGTTTCACTAAAGAATGTAAAAACATACACCAAAATAAGAACTATAATATGCTTACTAATATGAGATGTCACTTTTCCCAAAGCTAATCTATATACTTAGTTTTTTAAATACTAAAAAGATTTTAAAAATACATTTGAAAAATTGGGCTACAGTTAGATGAAAAGTTAAAGGACTGAAAATAATTTAAATAAACTTAAAGATTAAGAATAAAATTAATATCATAAATGACAGGAAACTGTGGTATTAGCCCAGAGATTAAAATGAACCAATAGACTCAAAGTTATTGTGAATTGGTGAAAAAATAAGGTATTTTTTTAAAAAATTACTAAAAAAAATGTAATTTTCCCCTATCTTATGTCATTAAAATGTATTTATTCTAGATAAATAATTGTTAAAACCTCTAGAAAATAATTTTTAAAATCTTAATTATTTCATAGTAAGGTAGATTATCTTAGATCAGAAATCATTAAGTATATAATCAATAAATTTGACATCAAAATTTAAAACTACATTCAATAAAATATCCCTGAACATAGTAAAAAGATAGTTTTCAAAAACGGTATGTGAATTATATCTAATCAAACTGTGATTTATATTCAAAAATTTAAAAAAATCCAATAAAACAAATGTACAAGCAGCAAGACTACCCAATACAAAAATGCTAAGTTATCTAAACAAGTATTTCAGATAAGAGAAAATTGAATGGCAAAACAAATATTTCAAAATATGACAAAGCTAACTATATTTAATGAAATGAGAATTAAAATGAAAACAAGTTATTATTCCAGGCCATTGAGATTGAGAAAAAAAATCTTAATTTCTTAGGCAAGAATGTTCAGGGATAGAAATTTTCAAAACACATGAACTCCCATCAGTATCTGAAGAGGTGACCCACTGAGTAATGATGGACAGATTTGCACCTGTGAGATAGAATGAGCCCAGGGACATGTACATCAATGTAGATACATATTTTATAAATATCTCAAGGAAAGAAAAAGATGAATAATAATGTATAATATGTGATACTTTTTACATAAAATGTGAAAATTTTATATATACTTGTTTAACAATTTAATTAAAGATAAATAGCAAATTAAACTATTAATTTTTTTGAAAAGAAAGACTACATGAACTGGAACCTACATTTTACATACTGACACAAATATGACTAAATTATAACATTTGATAAAGAAGTGAAGCCCATATACATTCATATACTATTTTTCCTAGCTTTTAAAACATTTAATCTCAAAGACATAATGACATAACAAAAATAAGAAAAAAAGTTAGAGCTGACCCTGACAAGCTAAAAGACATTTTTAACTTTGTGCAATCTCAAATAAATTGAGTCTCTCTTTAGGCAACAAGAATGTACCAGTTGTAATGACATGCATTTATTCAATTATAATTTTCACTGATCTTGGAGATATGTCAAGGGTCCACATTTCATGATCTGAAACAGTTTCAGAACAGTTTTCCATTGCTCATTTTTACAATGACAAACACATTGTCAAGCAGAACTTCCTGTATTGACATTATTCAATATGGTACCAAAACCCAGCGAAGAGTCTTGATTACCAATATAATACAGAGCCTTCCAAGTAGGCCTACAAGCACACCTGCACACAAGGCACCCAGAGTTTTATGTTTTTATTTCAACAGTCCACTTTCTCTCAAATCTCCCATAAATCCAAATAACACCGGTGCCTTGCCTATAACATCCGGCTCTTAGAAGGCTCTGATGTAAAGTAGCAATCAGAGATCTGCAAAGAAGACTCAGTACAAATGGACCCCTTGTTTGTGTATTTTCAATGCAATTGAATAGAGCCAGCATAACCCCAGTGTCTCTATGCACTAAATATGAAAAAAATGCCTATTACATGTGATAAAACAATCTGGAGCACTATTTTTAATTTCGGTAGAATTAACATTTTTGAAAAGTGACACTTTTCTAGATCCTGTGGGAAGCATAAAGATGCTTAGACAATTCATAGGCTTCAATCACACAATGTTGTACAAGGGACTCGGGACATTTATACATAACTAGGGGCCCGGTGCACGAAATTTGTGGACTGGGGGCCGGGGTCCCTCACTCCAGCTTAACCCCTCTCACATACTGGGAACCCTCCGGGGATGTCCTAGTGACAGCTTAGGCCATCTCCCTGCTCCCCTTGGGGAGTGGACCTAAGCCACAGTCTGGCCTCCCTTTGTGGGAGGCGACCCGGCTGATCGGGGGAAGGTACCAGCCCCATAACCCCACTGCTGCAGCCACTGCCAGCCACCGCAGCCACCAATGTGTTTTCATCAACATGGACTCCAGTCCCTTCACCATGAAAAAATGACAACTTTCTTTAAGCATTTTCAAGATGTGTCTTTCATAGGATATGACATTTCTTAGCCCTCCAGCAGCAGACCTCCATTTTTTTCGCCAGGGGTGTGGTGAAAAACCTTAGATCACCTTTTTGGATTCTTATTACCCAAGTTACTAAGAATATTACCAGTGGCATACAGGGAGCTTAGCCAATGAGCAGTCAGAAAAGGTGTTTCCTCCGTAGTTCACTCCCATCCCCGGCTGGGCCCCCCGCCCAGGCCTGACCCCTCAGCCAGAGGCGTCGACCCCCATCACCCTCCAATCACTGGATCGGCCGATCGCCCAGGCCTCACGCCTCTGGCTGAAGCATTAGGCCTGGACAGGGGATCTCCATCTCCCTCTGATCTTCGGCTCTGCCCTCCGCCCAGGCCTGATGCCTCTGGCCCAGGCCTCAGGCCTGGGCAGGGGACCCACAGATCCCTCCAATTGCCAGCTCCGCCCCCAACCCAGGCATGACATCTCTGGCCCAGGAGTCAGGCCTGGGTAGGGGACTCCCATCTCCCCCCTGATCGCCCGCTCCACCCCCCGCCCAGGCCTAATGCCTCTGGCTGAGGCCCCCCGCAGCTCCGATGGCCAACTCCACCCTTTGCCAGGAGCTCCCTGGCTCAGACCCTTCCTATGTTGCTCAAGGCCCACACGGGCCTATCTCAGAGTGACCTGGGTGACAATAATGTTCCTGGGACCCAGGTCGCTGGGCACCTATGTATGCAAATTAACTGCCATCTTTGTTGGGTTAATTTGCATAGTCTCCTGATTGGCTGGTGAGCATAGCAAAGGGATGGTCAATTTACATGTTTGTCTAGTATTAGGTAAGATAATATAAGATAGACAATTCTTTGGATGTGAACTTCCATAAAAATATATACAGAAGAATACAAGGAAGGCATCAGGAAGTGATAAAATTCAATCTGGATATAGATGGATAAATCAAAAGTTTACTTGGACATATTTTAAAGATATGTTTATAGCTATAAAAGTAATATGCATTCAATTTAGGAACAGGGGCCATTCAGAGAAGCACCATTGAGGAGATTTCTTATTGTGTCTGATGTGCTTGTATATTTCAGTAGATAAAGGAACCTTCTCTATCTTTCCCATGAGGAATTGCAATGGCATAAACACTTACAGGTGCTACAGGAGCTAAATGCAGATAACCACTGGGGAGACTCTGAGAGTCCCTGGGACAAGTTCATATCCTGGAGGTGTCACTTTTTCTCCAAAGTAGAATACAGGTTTCAGTCTCACCTGGTAATATTTTGTTTGACCCATTTCCTCTGACCAGGCTGTATAACCGTGTATCACACTGTTGCGGTTCAAAACCAACATTAAAGTTCTTAGTCACTTTTCAAACTATGTTTAAATAAGGAAATTTAAAAGATATACTTAATTTTTTTTATAATACAGGCATATATACATTAATTTTTTAAATATTATGTGTGACTTAAATTCCTGTTTGTTGCTTTATAATTGAAAACAGAAAGGGACATATTGCTGAGAGATTTCCTATGTAGGTAGGTTTAATTCATTATAAAATAAATCCTGGCCCTAACTGGTTTGGCTCAGTGGATAGAGCATTGGCCTGTGGACTGAAGGGTCCCAGGTTCGATTCTGGTCAAGGGCATGTGCCTTGGTTGCGGGCACATCCCCAGTAGGGGGTGTGCAGGAGGCAGCTGGTCGGTGTTTCTCTCTCATCAATGTTTTTAACTCTCTATCTCTCTCCCTCCTCTCCGTAAAAAATCAATAAAATATATTAAAAATAAATAAATAAATAAAGAAATCCTGGTCTCTACATTTATACTTTGTATTATTATCATTTTAATTACATCTGGATTTCCATAGAAGTCTATGGGTTTATGTGAGGGATCCATATACCTTCAAGCCCTGTTTTTCTAAAATGTTTTATTTTTTTAATTTAAAATTTTTTTGAAAGTACAACACATGTCCCTCCAATGTGTTTTAATGCTGAGGAGATTTCTCAGTAGTTGAAACCATTCCTGCATCTATTATGAACTAAGGATTAAGTTGATTGAATATTTAGCTTGTGGGGATAATATGGGGAGATTTAGCCCTTTATTATGAACAAGATAATACAGTTTATCATTTGTCTTTAATGGTATAATGTTAGAAACAGTATATGTAATGGTTTCATTATCTATTGTAATATGCTCAACAAAAAACTAATACATGGCATTTTTCTCTAAAACTCACTATTAAGAAAACATGAGAATCACAGGTAACATTATTGTAGGTGATTTTGTCAATACTGACATTAATCATTTTAAACTTGTTACTCCCTTCTGTGTTGAAGCATAAAATTATGCATTATGTGTTATATTTATGAGTATGATAGCTATTCACAGGTCAGCCAGGCAGTGATTCAATATTTTCCACATCACAGTTACATCTGATAGAGCCTCAACATTATAACTATTAATAAGGACTGCCAGACAAGGAAGAGTAAGACAACAATGTACACAAATACATAAAAAATGGTTACTCTGTAATTATATATTATATTTACACACTGGAAACATCTTCAATAATGCATACTTATGCATATATTATATAAATAAATACACGTTTTCCACTTCTATTTATTTTTGTTGCATTTATAATTTTCAAGTAGCATAGTAATATCTGCAAATACTTGCAATTTACCTTCTCATAGACGTGAGCACTATGTTCTTTGCTTCTAGAGAACACGGTTTGGACTCCAATGCCTCCTGAATGCAGAAAGTAAGTAGAGGAAGGTACATCCAAAAGATCTACCTTATCTGCTAACAGCAAGAGGGATGATGTATGTCTATGAGAAGTTCAATGTTATCAACAGGAAGGAATGATCTGGGAGGAAGCTTTTAGGAAGAAAGAAGATACTGCGTAGCTAAGGTTGTCCCTTACCCAGAGACAGGATTTTTCTTGGAAAATGCACGAAGCAATATTAACAGGATTGGAAATGTAGAGGAAATATCAAAATATATTAAATATTTATTATATGTTGCCTAAGTATGTGAAAATCACATTTCCCAAATGCTCGCCTATGTTTCTATTGCACTTGAGAAAGAGCCTTTACTGGACTTAACTTTGTGTCAAGACTGTCAACATCCCAGCTGAAGTCTCACAATGTTTTATCTCAGAAATAGCTGTTGCTTGAGCCTAGAAATGAACTAACACATGCATTTAAAGCTATTATAGATTGTTCTCCTTTTTGTTTGCATATGATTTTTGTGGGGATATATGACAATGATTTTAGAAAATTTAAGGTGGAAATTAATTTAAATAGAATAGTTCTAGTGGGAATTTAAAATAAATAAAGTTCCTCATTTATCTTTGTGTGAAATACTCTTTTAGAGGGGGGAAAAATCATCCAGTAAAATATCTTATAAAAGATTCATTTTACTCATTTCACTACTGAGTCTCATTCTCTGGATCCTACAATCTATGAAAATTACTTTGAGGCAATAACTATATATATAGCATTCTCCAACATTTAAATCTTTATACTTATTTCAAAGTTATACTCATAAAAAGTGATGGGAGTTTTAATTAACTAGTACAGAAATACACACTCATCATAAATTATATGGTTCACAAGTAAGATTTTAATTACTT
>NW_006287550.1:188812-216875 GCF_000327345.1 Myotis davidii
TGCCAGCCTGATCACCCCTACCACCTCTGCCTGCTGGCCTGGTCACCCCCAGCAGTGCCCCCTGTTGGCCTGGTCACCTTACAGAACCTGCTGTTCAATCATTTGGTTGTTCCTCACTAACCCCCCTGCTGTCCTGGTCACCCCACATACCCTGCTGTTCAGTCATTTGGTTGCTCCTCACTAACCCCTCTGACAGCCTGGTCACCCCACACAGCCTGCTGTTTGGTCATTACTGTTACTGTGACGGTGTCCCAGAAAATTTGCATATTCCTCTATTATTAGTATAGATGAAATTAAGTAGGAGTTCCAGTATGAAATTAAAGCAGAGTGCTGAGACCATATATTTGTGTTCCACTTGATCTTAGATAATTGTACATTTTTGCAAATGTTTCTATCAAGTCAGGGAAGTTCTATCCTATTTCTTATATGTTGAGAGTAGTTATCATGAATGGATGTTTCAATTTGTCAAATATTTTCCACAGATATGTTATAATCATATAAATTTTCTCATTTTTCTTGTAGATGTGGTGGAATTAATTGATTGACTTTCAAATGGTAAGCCAGCCTTGAATATGTGAAATATATTTTACTTAAATGTGATATTTAATGTATTTGTACATTGTTTACTTTAATTTTTTTAATGTCTTGTTGAGGATTTAGGCATCTATGTTCATGAGAACTCTAATGGATAAGTTGGAAAACATACTAGAATAGAAAAGGAAGAGAAGCTAAGTAATAGAATTACTAAAATGTAATAAAAATAAAATGCAAGTAATAAAAAAAAAAGAATCGTGACATAAATTAAGAATCCCTTTGATGATCTCATCAGTAGACTAGACACAGCCAAGGAAATAATCAGTGAGGTTCAAGGTATGTCACTGGTTTTTTAAATACATGGTCTTATAATTACAACATCTGTGTCATATTTGAGACTGGTTCTGATGTTTTCTCTGTTTCTTTAAGCTTTTAATGTTGTTTTTTTTTCCTTGTTTCTTGGCACACATTGTAATTTTTATTAAAAACTGGAGATAATATATGGAAACTGAGGTAAATTAGGCTTTTACTGTGAGTTTTCATGGTAATCTGGTTAAGATTTTTATTGTATTTATTGTTTGTCTTAACTGTTGGACCCAGAGATTTCTAACAGATTTATTCCCTCTTCCCCCACTCCCTATTTTCTTTGGACTTTCCAAAAAACTTCTCTTTAGAGAAAGGCTCTGTTTTACAGCCTCTTCAGTTGTAACCACTATTTACACTGGAATATATTGGCTTGGTAGCAGGTGATGGTGAGTAAATTTCCTACAATATTTGGTTAAATCTCAGTTTTTTAGTTAATTTGAATCTATGGGCTGTGACCTTTGCAAGTATTTCTTAGTTGTTTTTATTTTTCTTTCTTAGGTGATACAGGTAGGCCATAGGGTATTAGAGTCAGGGTATTCCTTCCCCTCGGTGATACACGACTCAGCTAAGTTCCTTTCTTCTGGAGAGTAGCACTTCATTATGGAAAATGATTTGAGATAATTTAAAATAGTTACCAAAATCCAAATCAAATACAAAGAAATTGGTATTGTTTTCTGAGATTCTGATTCTGAGGAAACAGAAAACCTAATTCCTTGTTACATAAATTAAGTTGTATTAATTTATAGATTGCATAATAATTTCAGAATATATAATTCTGAATTATATATTCAAATAAATTTAAATAAGTGAGATCATGTGATATTTGCCTTTCTCAGATTGGCTTATTTGTGGAATATAGTGAACAAAATGAATTGACGAACAAAATAAGACCCAAAGCGTGGAGGCATGAAACAGACTGACATACCTCAATGTGGTGTAGAGGAGACAAGAAGAGATAAACCAAAGAACTTAATACTTATATGCATAGCCCATGGTCACGGGCAATAGGGTAGTGTTAACCTGGGTGTGGGAGTGGGCAGGAGCTGGGAGGAGGAAGATAAAGGGGGTAAATGGGAGATATTTGTAATATTACCAACAATAAAAAATACTTTAAAAATCAATTTAAATACATATATCAGGAATAAACTAAATACTTTTAGAGTCATCTCATACTTTGTGGGCCAAGATACCACAGACATTTTCATAACAGGTTTAGTGGATTATAAACACTTGCCTCAAATACACATTCATCAATGTATCCAACGAAGCCTGGTGTGTCCTCATCTTACACCTTTTAGGTGGAAGACAACTTGTGCAGTACAATAATTTTCAGCTTTTCCAAAACAGATTTGGTTGATGATCAAATGTCCTTGTGAGTAACCTAGCTATATAATGCAGAAGACTGCATTTTAATTACAATGCTGTGATTATCAAGATTCATGTAAATAATGTCATACATAGTATTCTTAACAAATGCACCAAAAGTATGCTAATTATACTAAATAAATAGCACTGATGAAAGCAATGTACAAATGCATGGCCTGTTAGGATAAGGAAAAAAGAAAGCATCCAACCTTGGAGCTGAACCCTGCTGTTTCCTGGGATAGCACCACATATGGTCCTCAGTCTAAAACACCAGATATAAGGTGGTACTGCATGCCCTAGAGCATTCTTAACAAATGGGTTGTAATGGCGTGGTATGGAAAGTATGAAAAAAATTCTTTTCTTTTTCCTATGAAGCAGGCAAACCTATAGTAAAATGGTAAATGCCTTTCCAGAAAGTTTTATAGAAAAGACAGTTCTGTAGCACTCCCCGTTATAAAATGTAGATGTTGTATAAACCACAGGGAAAATGCAAAACAAATGACATTCTTCCCTGAGATAGTTATATTTTACTGTTTTGAGAGCTAGCGTATCTTGTCACAAAACTTTATCGCCATATAGAGAACAAAGGTGAGGTTCGGTTGATGTTAACAACATGTAAACCAACGGAACATGCTGATACATCAAATATTTCCTTGCCTAATTGACAAAAAGTGAAAGTTAGGATTCATAGTATTGAGATGCTTTTAACAATCAATTTGTGCTAGCATACAAGCAATATGATAACAAAGTCAGATCTGTCAGAGGGAGGCCTTCAGAGCTTTTTTATTTAACCAGTGATAGACCCTTGCTATTTAGTTATGCTAATGCTTTAATGTTATGCTGTGTTATGTATAATTTATAACTTTTGTGGCAAAAATGCATTCATGCGGACTTCTTGATTAAATGATTTCCAAGCCAAGAATTCTCAAAATAATGCATTTTATTTGTATTATATTTTCCAAATCACCTTACATGATGTGCAGTTACCTGGCTATCTTTAGAAGACCCCCTGGAACATCAGGGTGGTTTAATATTAGAGAGGTACCCAGATTCATACTAGTTTGATATTCCCATGATTTGTGTTAACACAAAATATCTATGAATGCATTATCATAAACAGTTTATTACACTTGATTAAGACATCTCCTCACACTTCTTGCTTTTATACAAAATATGTCTGTGTTTTCATGTGTGTGTTTGAAGCAGAAATATAAGTTTTATAATGAGAATGAACAGATTTTAATCAAAGTGCTTTTTTGGATTTTCAAGTTACAGCTTGGGAAGCATTAATTTTTATGGGATTTTGTATTTGGTGAGAATCCCATTTTGTCACTAATTCTATGTTAATCTTTAATGAGAAGTCAACATTAGAAAATATAGAGGTAATTATTTATGGTAGCAACAGTGACAACAAAACACTCACACATTAATTTACTTCATTGTAAATTATAAGCTCAGCTTCTAATATAATTAACTGAAGGCCAAGTAAAATAACATAATTTATTGTTTAATCCTGCAAATCTAAACAAAGGATAATGAGAAGATATGTATTACAACACAGTCATGAATTTGAACATCATTCATAATCACTAAATCTTCTATCTCTTTATGTTCATGTAAAGTGGATGGGAATGTAGAAAAAAAAGGTTCCTTTGATAAGTGGAAAAATACAAATAAAAATCAAAAGAAAGAGATACAGTTCAAAATTATTCAGTTAAATAATAGAAGAATAGTCAAAATATAAGCATAAACTTTGGATTCCAATGTTAAATTTTCAGAAAAAATGCTAATGTGTTATAAACTAATTATTAAATAAATTTCTTTTATATATTAAATTTCTCCTTACTCCCATGAAGCAAAAATGAATTATCAGAGAGAGTATCTCATTTTTGCCTTCTTTATTTTTTCCCATTTAGTTCAAACTCACATGTAAGTAAGTTAAGCACGGGACAAGGTGGTAAATTTAGGTTCTTATTTGAAACAGATAATTTTCTATAAGGCACAATAATGCAAATGTCAGTTTTCAGAACATTTCCATAAATTGTTCATTTTTTATTAGCACATCTACCTCATGCCAAAGTTAACCTGTTTCTGAGGTTGGCATCTGAAAATACTTCATGATTTCTGTGAATAATCTATACTAATAAAAGGGTAATATGCTAATTAGACTGGACATCTTCTGGATGTCCTTCCGGACAAATCCACAGTGGTGGGGGCTGAGACAGAGGCAGTTAGGGGGCAATCAGGCTAGTATGGGAGAGCAGTTAGGGGCATCAGGCCAGCAGGCAGAGGTGTTTAGGGGCTATCAGGCAGGCAGGTAGGCAAGTGGTTAGGAACCAAGAGTCCTGTATTGCGAGAGGGATGTCTGACTGCTGGTGTAGGCTCAATCCCCCAGGGCCTAAACCGACAGTCGGATATCCCCCGAGAGGTCCAGGATTGGAGAGGCTTCAGGCCAGGCTGAGGGATGCCCCTGTGCATGAATTTCATGCACCTGGCCTCCAGTAATAAAGTATTACACTGCATTTTTTTAAGCTTGTCAATATACATTCACCATTATTGTAAGAAGTTAGAGCTGGCATTAATGACATTAGTCTTGAGTAAAATATGATTTTGAAAATTTAGGAAAAGCTACCATTTACTGAATGACTAATTATGCCATGTGTTATATGAGTATTTCTTATATGTGACATCATTTAATTCTTTCTCAGAAACCTGTGAATTTTAATATTATTTTCATCTTTAAGATGAGAGAAATAAATCAATAAAAATTAGATTAAATTACTCAAAGTCAAAGATCTAGAGAGAGGATTACCACCTAGATCTGTCCAACTCTAAATTTAGTTCTCTTTCTCCTAAAAGTGTTTTTAAAACTGGAGTCATTGTTGGAAGGTTTCCCAAGCCTCTGGTAAGACTAAGGGGCCTGAGTTAAGCTCTGGTCTAAGCAAGACATACTTTTCTCTCACCTGTTGTACTTGCAGGAAGGAGTTTCATGCTTAATAAAAGGATCATGTTTCATAGACTGTCCAACATCAAGAATAAACCCTATGTAAGCTATGACTTTGGTTGGTAATGGTGCGTTCATGATATTGGTGTGTCCATGTAGGTTCCTGGATTGCAATGCATGTCCAGCCCGGGGGTGGGAGTTTAATAATGAGCAGCCTGTGATGTGTGGAGGCAAAGAGTATATGTGAAACCTCTCTACCTTCCACTGTAGTTTTTCCATGAACTTCAAACTGCCCTAAACAAAGAAATAATCTCTGCAAAGGGGGGAAAAAATCAAAGCCTAAAAGGTGATTTTAAAACGTCTATCCAAATATAATACCTCTTTGAGCAATGACACATGAGACTTCATAGTATATGAAAAAGTGAGAGCTAAAGCCTGTTCTTTACTAGTACACTCACCATCCTATTGGTGACAAATTAAAAAAAAAAATAACATCAACAGATAGTTTTCTCCCACACCATTTTTTTCTGTTGTGATTTATACCACAAAATGATACCACAAACAAATGAGATCTATACCTGTCTCAGTCCTTGAACTATTATACCTAGTGGGAAATCATATTTTGATATTTCAAACCTTTAAACTGCCCCCCCCAAATTTAGTACAAAATGAGGAAATAGCCTCACATTCTTCTTTACATGTGTGAGAGTCTCTTAGAATTTGCTCTCCTACCATCCACGTCCTTATCAATGGCACTTTCCTCAACCAGGCCCCATAGATTCTGTGCTCTGTCTTGTAATGATTTGCATCGCTGTAGTGTGTATTGCACCAAGGTCTATGTAATCCTCTCAAATGTACAGAGCACTCTAATAAATAGCAATGTTAAAAAAGGAACATTTATTCCCACTTTATCCAGGTCTTCATTATTTCACCATTTAAAATCCACTGATAGCAGAATATCTGTGACTGTACATTAGCGATTTCAACTTTTTTCACCTCACGGCATACATAAACTAGTTACTAAAATTCTGCGGCACACCTAAAAATATATTATGTTTTTGCCCATCGGACAGAAATGTAGGTATAATTTTGATTTATTCATACCAGACTTCTATTTTTTTATTGGCTGTTGTCATTTTTTTTTTTTAAATTTGACAGTCCAAGGAAAAATAGGTCAGTGCCCCCAACTAAATTGCCAGGTATTGCATGTTTTAAAAATTCTTGCAGCATACAGGTGTGTCTCTTGTGGGTGCCAAGGCATACCTGTTGAAAATCATGTTTCACCAAGACTCTGTTCTTCTATTATATCTGTGGCTATAATTTCATATATATATGAGCCTTTATGAACTACTTAAATGCTATTTGTGCAACTTAATCTAAGTTTCATAGAAGTGAGTCTGGAAGCAGCCCAGGTGCCCATCAGTGGATGAGTGGATAAAAAAAGCTATGGTATATTGACACCATGGAATACTATGCAGCTGTGAAGAAGAAGGATCTCTAACTCTTTGCAACATCATGGAGGGACCTGGAGAGTATTATGCTAAGCGAAATAAGCCAGTCAGAGGAAGATAAATAACACATGATCTCACTCATCTCACTCATATGTGGAATCTAATGACCAAAATAAACTGATACTAACTGGGGAACTTATATGCATTAATCATTTAATCTTTTAATTTCCTCAAATACCATAATTATAACAACCTACATTGTTTAAAGTAGCTGTGATAATAAATTGAGATAACATGCTAAGGTAATTTATATACCATAGAAATTTATACTACTACGGAATTATAGGTTACAAAAACACTATATTTTTAATTCAAGCAGGAATAAAAAAGGTACACATATAGTTTTAAAATCTCCCCATCTAAATATATGAACACTTGCATAAGGGGCATGTATATTTTAAGTAGATCATCTATGTATAAGAATATACCAAAACACACACTGCCAACACAGATACTAAATCACGTTACATTAAGTTCACTTCTTCTGGAATTTTTCATATCTTTTTCAAAAAGAGTGATGTGCTGTTTATTAAGTAAGATGCTTTTTAAAGCTGGGTGTGAGAATTTTAGTCTTAGAAATTTAGGAGCTGAAATCACTGTGAAAAATCACATTGGCTAGTGGTTACAGCATGCCATTAGAAAAGATCCCTTTAAAATGAGAGTCACTCCAAGGAACATGGCAATTGTGTTGGCATGAGAAGTTAAATAGAGAAGAACTAATAATATTGTCAGCATTTACCATCTCAGTCTTTTGTAAACACTTCCTAATCTTCATTACATCTGCCAAGTTTGTTTTGCTTGGACATTAATTCCTTTCTTTGGCTCTAGAAAAGTCAGTGCACTTTTATACATAATATTATATAGGTGATAAATATGTCTTATGAGTCTAAAGTAAATATTAATAAAAATATATTAAAGATCACCATTTGAAAAATGGTTATAACTTTTGTCAACTATTTAGCATAGGTTCTTCTATGCCCTATATCTAATCCATCAACAAATAGCGTTAGATTCACCCTCAAATTATGTCCAGAATTTGACTATTTGTGACTTCCTCCCAGCTATGACCTGATAAACCACAATTACTTTCAATTTTATTACTGCAATAACCAGCAATCATCCCCTGTTGCCAGACTTGCTCTTCCATTAAGAGCCGATTCCCCATCCAACTGCTACAGAGATTTTTTTTTAAATAAAATCACTCCTCTATTCAAAACCTTCCAATGGTTGGTTGAAATCTTATTCACACTGAACCTTCAAGTATTGACAATGATATACAGAACTTTCAAGATCTTATCATTTTCCTGTATTTCTGTCTAACAAGTATTCTCTCTCCTTCTCTCTCTCTCTCTCTCTCTCTCTCAACTAAATAGTGTTATAGAAAAACAGAAACAAAGAGATACAATTTATGCACAGCTAATGTTGGTGGCATGCACATAAGGTCCTAAAATCCTATTTCAATCAAGGACACATTTATATATTTAAGAACATATTCATACATTCTAGAATTACATTTCAATGTAGTTAAAAATATGAAATTAAGTACAAAATAAAGAAACTGTTTTTGCAACATGAAATATGTCATGAGGAGAAGCACTATAATAGATTCTTAATATTTACAGGAGAAAATACTTCATAAAACTTATTGAATAATGTTGATTTTGTCAGTGATTTAGCAAATGCAATTCTAAATTCACAGAGAAGTGCTAATATGCCTTCTTAAGAACATAGACTCGCCCTGGCAGGATGACTCAGTTGGTTGGAGTGTCCTCAGTACACCAAAAGGTTGCTGGCTTGATTCAGGTCAGGGCACATACCTAGATTGCGGGTTCAATCCTTGGTCAGGGGGCATACTGTAGGCAGCCAATCCATGTTTCTCACATCAATGTCTTTCTCTTTCTCTCTCTCTCTCTCTCTCTCAAAATCCATGTGGGTATCATTTCCAACCCCTTGTTTTTCTCATCTCTGTGATCCCCGCATGCCTAGTTTTCTTCTATATTCTTTCTCCTCAGCATGTACATTCTCCTCACCGGAAACTGCTATAGCCCTGAAATCACTTCCTGATCAAACTTAATCTTTTTAACCACTCACTTGCTTCTCTTTCATTCTCTCATATTTTAGCCTCCAAATCCACAACTCTACAAATCCAACCAACTGGGAATCTGTGTCTGATATATATGCAGTGGAATGTTCCTAAATAAAATCACAAAGCCAGATACCTGAAACCAGTTATACATTCATTGTCACTGATATGGACACACGCATGACTTTTGTTGCTCCTACTATATACTAGTATTTTTAGGAAGTCTTATCTTCTGTACTCTACAGTATCTACTACAGACATTTCTTTATTTCCCAAGCTCCTCCCACTCATTATAGAGATACATTCTTCCATATATTGCATGAGGCATACATATACTAAAACATGACTCATTGCTATCTGAAGTTCAAACTTTGCTGGGAATCCTGCATTTGTATTTGCTAAATCTGGCAACATTACCACTTCTAGCACTTTAAAAGCTGATGCTCCTGCCTCTACTACATCGAAAAAAAAGAAAAAGAAAAAAGTCAACATCATGTGATAATAACCTCATTGACTTATGATCATTTCTATGTAAAAAGGAAAAAAATAAAATATACTGTGATCAAAAGGTAATAACTTACCATGAACTTGAGATTCTATACACCCTTTCTTTGGTGACCTATCTTATACATAACAATATTGTGCTGTGGGATCCTTTCCTTCAGCCCGCATTTGATTTATATCTTGTATTATAAAATACACACCCAATAAAATAAGAGATCATAGGTAGTTCACACTTCCGAAAGGCTCAACTGCCTTTAATAGCAAGATACATGCTTTTTGCACTCCCACATCTCTTCCATGTCCCATTATTTCTGTCTCCATGCTCTTTGCACAACTTCCTGGCTCCCTCAGGCTGGGCATCTGAACTCCTTCTCTGCCTCAATGATGTCAACTCTCCCTGAGGTTTCATAGCCACAAATATACCGATGATGACAAGCTTTATATATCCAGCTCAGTTCGTCTCCTGAGTTCCAATTTGTTTGCTCACTAAAATGTTACACAAATTGAAAAATTTCAAATAAAACACATTCTTTTTCCCCCAAGTATACTTCTTAAAAAATATTTTTATTGAAATTGAGTTGCTATTGATTTCCCCTCTTTCTCACCCCATAGCCAATGGATCATTATTAGACCATGTGCTGCTACACTGAGGATTCTAGGAGGAAAGGTGGTTGTGACTGTCTCGAGGCTTTGTATAGGCTCTTCCAGCTGCTTCTTTCCTAGCTCTTCCTGGCTGGCTGTTTCAGTTTTCAGTTCAAATATTAAATCCTTGGTAAACCTTCTCAGATCATTTATCTAAGAACCTGCTTCCATCTTTCTCTCATCATATTCTCTTCATATTCTTACCATTTTTGCTTGTCTATTTTTAAAATTCTTGGTCTCCTCTACTAAGCTATTATTTTTTAATATATTTTATTGATTTTTTGCAGAGAGGAAGGGAGAGGGATAGAGAGTTAGAAACATCGATGAGAGAGAAACATCAATCAGCTGCCTCCTGCACGCCTGGGGATGCGCCCACAACCAAGGTACATTCACCGGAATCGAACCTGGGACCCTTTAGTCCGCAGGCAACGCTCTATCCACTGAGCCAAACTGGTCAGGGCTAAGCTATTATTATTATTTTTTTGGTTCTTTATAATATCTAGCACACAAGTGATGCATAACAAGCATGAAATAAATCTTTGTGGAATAAATGGAGAAATGCATTAATAAATAAGTTATTTCTGGGAAAGTGTTTTTAAATGTAATATGGGATGGCTTCTTAAGTAAGCTAAATTTTTATTATAGACTCTAAAAAATATAAAAATAATTAAAATACTAAGTATGTATTCCATCACTATATATTTGGCCCCCTTTACCCTTACTACTTGCCTACATCCTTCCCTTTGGTGACGATCATACTATTGTCTCTGTCTATGAGTTATAGTTTATATCCCACATATACGTGGAATCATATGATTCTAAGCTTTTTCTGCCTGACTTATTTTGCTTAGCATGATATTTTCAATGCCCATTTATGTTGTTGCAAATAGCAGTACTTCATTTTTTTCTTCTGTCTGAGTCGTATTCCACAGTGTATACATACCATATCTTCTTTATCCAGTTATCTATCAAAGGACACTTTGGTTGTTACCATGTTTTGACCCCTGTGAATAGCGTTGCGATGGAAGATGCTTTGACTGTGCTGGGCACATGAAGCAATACTTATACAGACCATGTATCATAGAAATGTACACTTTGAAACCTGTATAATCTTACTAACCAATGCCACCCAATAAGTGATTTAAAAATAAATTTTAAAAATAAAGTGAATGTGACTGATCTACGTGATTGAGCATCAACCTAGGAACCAGGAGGTCATGGTTTGATTCTCAGTCAGAGCACGTGCCCAGATTGTGGGCTGGATCAGCCAATCAAAAATAAATAAAAGTAAAGTAAATACTAAATATATATCCTTATATATAATATTACTTTCTACAATTAGGCTAATGACACAAATGTTTTCAATAATAGGTTACAACATTCATTTAATTTCTAAATAAATTAAGTCAATAATCTTAGATACTTAAAAAGATCTAAAGAGAAAAAAATAATGCATCTATAAAAGTGAAAGTTCTGATTTTAATTAAACTTGTTTAGGATATTTTTCTTTAATGACAAAATGAATTGTCCAGAAGCCAGTGTTTTACTACTGAGACATATTTGGGATTGTTTTTACAAAGCCCTGTATAAATTTATTGTTCTGTGATTGCATCAGCTAATATCACCACCATAATTATTTACAGCTACTAATCATTGCTGAACAATTAAAAAGATTTAATAACCCATTTCTCATTAACTTATCTTTTGCATAAGAGCAAGAAAGCTTTTTTATCTTATAAAATAACTCGTTCCGAAAGAACTTCATCAAGCTCTAGAATAATAAAAGTACATAAATTTAACTTTAGCCCCATAAGTAAAACAATAATTACTTTAATATAAGTTATTTCTTATTTATTGTAACATTTGCCCTTCTATTCTTTTCTATTCTTTGATTTTTTTTCTTCTTTAGAGTTCTCTCTTCTGATGCATCAACACCACACACACCCTAACAAGCTGCTTCTCCCATCAGAAGGTAAAAAGGTGTCAATCTAGTAAAACAACAACAACAAACAAACAAAAAATGCATTGGCTGATTTTAAGATATAAATTACATTGCATAAAATCATTTAAGTTTTAAAGGGTTGTGACGGGCAGTAGCTTATATTTAATGCAGGGAGAAACAATATCACTAGTGTAATTTCAAGCTTCCATGAATACAAGAAAGAGTTGGGCTTCCTTGCTATTATGAAATAGGCTATAGTCACTTGCCAACATAGTCTATGCAAAGAGAGCCCTCTCATCTCAAATTATGGCATCATTTGATTAGCTTAGGAATAAAAGATATTATATTACTTTCTCATACTTAATTCAAATCATCAGCCCGCTTGTTCTGCTTTCCAGAACAAAGGCAACAGCTCTTCAATCACAAGAAGTACACACCTTCACTAAAAGTGCCTTGTTTTTTGATACTTTCTGCTGAATGTTGTCCTTTTAATTACATTGTGACTAGTGTGATCCTTTTGCAATTGCACAGGCCCCTCTTTAGCCTAGAACTGAAGTCACTACTCTGATAATAGAGTCTGATTTGGGCCAAAAAAGATGAAAAGAATACTTTAAAATTCATTATATATCCATTCACTTTACTTTATTTAAAAGACTTTTTGGTACTAATTTTACAATTAAATATCATTTTTCCAGGTAACATGAGTCAGGTGACATGTAATATGCAAAAACTATAATGACATTTAAGAAAAACCCCTTTGACCTAATGAGCTTTATAGTCTTACTAGAAGCCCAGTGCATGAAATTCCTGCACTGGGGGTAGGGGTGAGGGTCTCAGCCCAGCCTGTGCCCTCTCATAGTTCAGGAGTCCTTGGGGGATGTCTGAATGACAGTTGAGGCCCGCCCCCATGAGGAGCTGGCTTAAGCTGTCATTCAGACATTCTTAGCACTGCTGCAGAGGTGGGAGAGGCTCCCACCACTGCCACTGCACTCACCAGCCATGAGCCTGGCTTCTGGCTGAGCCTCGGTCTCCCTGTGAGAGCACACTGACCACCAGGGGGCAGCTCCTGCATTTAACATCTGCCCCCTAGTGGTCAGTGCATGTCATAGTGACTGGTTGACCAGTCAACTGTCTGCCCCCTTGTGGGCACGTCATAGTGAGCGGTTGAACAGCCTTAGTATATAATTAGCATATTACGCTTTGATTGGTTGAACAGATGACTGGACGACCAGACACTTAGCATATTAGGCTTTTATTATATAGGATAGGAAACATGAGTCCTCAACCCCAAATAAAGGCATCTATATATTAATAAAAGGGTAATATGCTAATTAGACTGGACATCTTCCGGGATGTCCTTCTGGACAAAGCCACAGTGGCGGGGGCCAAGGCAGAGGTGGTTATGGTGATCAGGCCAGCAGGGGAGGACATTTAGGGGTGATCAGGCTGGCAGGAGAAGGCAGTTAGGGGTGATCAAGCCAGCAGGGGAGGGCAGTTAGGAGCGATCAGGCCAGCAGGGGAGCAGTTAGGGGGCGATCAGGCTGGCAGGGGAAGGCAGTTAGAAGGCAATCAGGCCAGTAAGCAGAGGCAGTTAGGGGTGATCAGGCTGGCAGGGGAGCAGTTAAGGGGCAATCAGGCTGGCAGGCAGAGGCAGTTAGGGGCAATCAGGCAGGCAGGCAAGCGAGTGGTTAGGAGTCAGCGGTCCCAGATTGTGAGAGGTATGTTTGACTACTGGCAGTCAGACATCCCCCAAGGGTTCCCAGAGTGGAGAGGGTGCAGGCCAGGCTGAGGGACGCCCTCCCCCCACCCCTTGCATAAATTTCGTGCACTGGGCCTCCAGTATGTAATAAGTACCAAATGATAATAGTGCTGTTAGATTATAAAACTCCAACCAATTATAAATTCACTAAATATTTTACCAGTATGTACTTTTAAGCAGTTAAATTTATGAAAATGACTGCCCTGTAACAGGAACCAGGCTTAATTCAATGTTTTTGATTAATAGTTTTGTTGTCATATAACCCAATTTTGTGTTGTATTTAATATCTTCATGTCAGTGAGTATATCACCACTCCATATTTAATTTGTGAGCTCCTCATAATTTGTGGTGTTTGTTTTATAGTTAGTGTTACATAAAAATAAGGATAAAACCCTGTGATCCAATTATTTAGGGAAACCATAAAATAGTAATTGGATGGTTTCATCACTGTTGATTTTTTTTAACCAGAGAAAATGCACTTGTTATCATTGCTTCAGCTCCCTCTTTGCAGTTAACTTTATTTTATTAAAAAAAGAAAAAAGCACTTAAACAACTTTGTATTTCTTGTTCTCTCAAAACGTTGCAGAAGAAAATAAAATGAGTGGTTTACTTTTACATGGAAAGTGAAAAAAAAAAAGTTTTCTCCTTAAGAAAATTGATCTTGAATGAAAACAATTGTCTGAAAGTAGCAAAAAAAAAAAAGTTTAAAAAATTTACGAAATATCTCCTAACTGTAAATAAAATTCTTACATCTTATGGAAAAATATAAACCTTCCAGAAATGCTACACCCATAATAGAAAATTAAATGACATAGGATCAAATGAGGGAAGGTTCCTAAGATTACTGGGACAGGAAGTATGCAGTGTACAATATAAAAAGCTCCTGGAGTTTATATAGTGATAGAATTATTTTTAAATGACAGTGTTCTGCAATATCACTCTATAGATAATAGAAGAAAGGAGCCAAATTTTTAATAAAACTGCATGACAAATTTTATTTACAAACAAACTCTTTCCTAAGAACTTGAAGAGTTTAATGAAAAATACATGCAGGCATAATTCATCTGAGGTGCATCATATCTAGAAAATCAACTTCCCATCAACTTATATTGGCTAGGATTGACAAATGATGAGGAAAAGAACTTGAAAGTATCTATTTGACAGAGTTCTGCATTTTAATAATTTCAAGGCAGGTGACTTTTATCTCTATAATTGTCCAACAAATAAGGCAAATAAGGCATGGGTTTTCATAGTTTAATTTCCGTGTCTCCTTTTCCTCTAAAGATTTGCATGGATTTTGCATAAGCATTACTGGATCTCCCCAGCTTTAAATATCTGTTGTGTTTTTCCTGAATATGTATCCTTGGCATTGAGCAATATTCTAACTAAAAGGCTATATTGATAGGACCATCATGATTGATGCATCATCTTTTCAAGGTTTAATTCCATTGTTTTATTAATAGTGCTGTTGGCTTCTGCTTTATCTCCTATGTTCCAGTTCTGAGTTTTTGTATGTTGACTGGTACAAACCTGTTCAGCTTACCTTATCAATTTCATCCCCTTCACTCTGTGGTGGACTGGGAATGTTTAAGACCTGGTTATACAGACAAAAAATAAAATGTGTGTGTGTGTGTGTGTGTGTGTAAGTTTTCATTTTATTGATGTAAGACCTTATGGCAAATAATTTACAAGTGATAACAAAATCTACAATACCTTTGTTGTAAATTCTATAAAATAATTGATTTCCACAGAATGCTAGTATTTATAAGTTTTGCCAAGTTCCTGGATCTTGTGTCCATAGCCAACCCATGACTGCAATTTGGCCATGATTTGACAACATTTTGGGCGATTTACAAAATAGTGAGAAACATAGCACACTTAAAAGTGTGCCATACTTACTTTTCTCTTTATCCATCTTGTAAGCCTCAGAAGTCTCACAAAACAAAAACTGAATCCTCATTTTGTAGCACTCACCAATTTCTGTTGTATAAGTACTCCCATTAAGGCCAGTGTCATGCTACCAATGTAACATCACTGAACACAGAGCTGGGAGACATCACACGATAAGGAGCACCTCATCTCCACTGCAAAAAAAGTAGTTATCAACAACACTAATAGCATAGAACAGAAAATATAGTGAAATGATTAGGAATAGTGAGTTTAGAAAACCTTTGTTTTGGTAAAATTAACTTATTTGCAGATTTATTTATAATGTAATTTGTAATAATGGCTGTGTTAAAAAAAAGATTAAAAAATTCCTATGAATTTACCCATCACCTCTTACAAGCACATATGAGCCGGTTCCAGTTGTAAACACTGCCTCTTTATTCCTTAAGCTACACTCTCTATGCTGTGTTCTGACATAGGTTCCATCCTCAAGAATTTATGCTTCCCATGTACATTGGCTACTCACTCAAACCCCCAGTTTCATCCTCAGCCAAAATTTCTTAAAAAGTAGATCAAACTCTCCGTCTAAATTCCCTACCATCCAACAAGCTTGCCTCCATCATGCAGTACTGACAACTCAATTCGTCTCTCCCTCTCAGGTTTGACTCACCACGCCCAATAGAAGATGCCTGACATTTGCCTTTAACCAAGCTTGGATTTGAGTCCCATCTCTTTCATTTATAAACATGTAACCTTGGACAAAATACTAAATATCTTTAAGCCTCCTGTGAAATGGAGATAATAATTTAAATCGGGCCAAATTTTTTATGAGAATTAATGTAGGGTCTAATCCAGCCACGGGCAAACTACGGCCCATGGGCCGGAACCGGCCCATTTGAAATGAATAAAACTATTGAAAAAAAAGACCGTACCCTTTTATGTAGTGATGTTTACTTTGAATTTATATTAGTTCACGCAAACACTCCATCCATGCTTTTATTCCGGCCCTCCGGTCCAGTTTAAGAACCCATTGTGGCCCTCGAGTCAAAAAGTTTGCCCACCCCTGGCTAATCCATGCTCATGGAGGTTGATCCGTAAGGGCAGGCAGGACACATTTTCCTTTCTCACTCTGCTCAGCTGGAACTACCCTTTCCTCAGACAGGAAGAGCAGGCCCGAGAGGTTTCAGAGGGATGTTTACAGCCAGCTAAAGCCGCAGGTCTTCAGCCACTAAATGAAAAATTGAGCCTATCTACTCAGTATGCTTCCAGTTTATTAGTGCTCTTCTCTCCTACCGGCCACGCATTTCCATATTTCTGGGTGTCTCGGATACAGTTTCCATACAGCTGTCGTTCCTGGGGCTCTGCCCAGTTTGTGTGTGGTTTTGAGCTTTCATGAAGCCTTACGGTGGTTCCTGATGCTGCATGTTTCCCGGCCATAGTTCCTGTCTTTCTGGATGTGGTACTACTGTGCCCCACCTTCCACAATACTGAGCTCATCTGTCCACTGCCCCCCGATCTTATCTTTCCCCCCCATTTCTCAGTTGCTTTTGTCATTAGACAGCTTCCAAAATTTGCCATTCAGGCCCCGGTCATCCTGAGACTGGGGCAAATCTGGACAAGAAATGAAATACAGCGAAGCATAAGAGCAGAGGTCTGAAGAATGAAGGACTAGTTCTGATTCTGGCAGGAGCTAGCATGGGACTTGGGAGAAATCAATACACTGCTCAAAGCTACAGTTTCTTCAACTGAAAATGAGGCATAAGATTTCTCTGGGGTCCTTCCAGATCTAACGTGTAATGATTCCATGATTCTCATTTCACTGTAGCTCTCAGCAATGGCAGGACACTGGAAATATTGCCTGCCTCTCCCAGACAGTTGCTCAAGCAACCCTTAATCAATGGAAGCAACCTCAGCTGTTTGACTTCATATGACCCATGAGCTCATCTCTAAAGAAGCAGGTAGGGAGAAACAATGCCTAAAATTTGATGAAGAACAGAAGCAATATATATTTTTTTCCTAACCTTAACATATAATTTATGTTTAATCTATAAAATAAGCTTTTATTTTTCCAAAGAAGTAAAAAACAGTCTCCTGGATAATAAAAATAAATTGTGAAGATTTGCCTGATAAAGCCTCAGCCTGGAAGTTGTGACCATGACTTACACACACCTCAGGTATGGAAGGTATGTGGTGTTTGTTGAAAACAATCTACTGAGAAAGAATTAGGCAAAATAGTAATAATTATAATAGAAATAAATTAATCAAAATACTAAATTAAATATAAAATTAAATTGATTTCAATGTGAGATAATTTTGTATTCTGCCTAAATCTAAAAGAAAGTAGCTGAAGTAAGCTAGTAAATTCCAGATATCAGCCACCAATTTACTTAATGATATGTAAGTCAGTGGATTCTTTATTCATCTGTGTCTTTCTTAGTTTATCTGAATGTTTATATTGATACTCTTTATCATTCCCCCTTACTTAAATCATTGTTCTTTTGAATATTCCATCAGCATGTAGTTCTTTAACATTTTAAGATATCTCATTTGCCACTTTATTACACATTGGTTATGAGTCCTCAGGGTCCTACTACTTTTCTTTTTCTTTGTATTTTCCTGGGTGAGCAGCTCCATTCCAAAAGCTTCAAGTATCATCAACAGGCTGATGATTCATATATATATTCTCTGGTATATAAATATATGAACATTTTTGCACATACAGCAAATATTTAGTATAATTGTATTCATGTATATGTGCATATATTTACATATATATATTTACATATATATAGATATATATATAATTTATGCTGATATCCGAGCTTTTTGTCTTTGATGTCCCTTGTAACTTGTCTAAATTAAACTCTTCCAAAACTTTATTGCCTCTGGTATTCTCTGTTTCAGTATAGGTCAGCATATATATCCAGTTGCCAAAGGTAGAAACTTAAATGTCATTTTTGACCCCTTTCTTTTTCTTTTTTTCTTTTTTTAAAAATATATTTTATTGATTTTTTTTTACAGAGAGGAAGGGACAGAGATAGAGAGTTAGAAACATCGATGAGAGAGAGATATCGATCAGCTGCCTCCTGCACACCTCCCACTGGGGATGTGCCCGCAACCCAGGTACATGCCCTTGACCGGAATCGAACTGGGGACCCTTCAGTCCGCAGGCCGACGCTCTATCCACTGAGCCAAACCGGTTTCGGCAACCCCTTTCTTTAATTCATTCCCCCATATTTCATCAGTCAGTAGTTTGCATGGATTGTTCATAAATACATTCTGTTTTCTCTATCTCTATTCCTATTTCTCTGGTCTAAACCACCCTCAGGCATGACAGTAGACTGCTAACATTATTGCTTGGTTCAGGCCTGACCCACCAAATTTATCTCCAACTGTAGGCAAAGTGAACTTTCTCCATAATAATCACATAAAGTGCTCCTCTACAACATCTCTTTAACCTTGGCCTACATAGACCTACTTATCCTGTCTGTATGGGGTTTTAAGATCCATATATCAAGTTTCTACCTGCTGTTTAATGCTCTGCAAATGTAAATTAATTATAATTCCTCAATGAGTTCATTTACGCACTTAGAGCTTATAAAAGCTCTTCCTTCTGACTAAATCATTCTTCCTTTTACCCTCCCCCTGTGATTTATATTTTAATTTTGGCTTAGACACTATATCAATATTTCCAGAAAGCTTCTCTGAACACCCTAAAAAGGGGTTTTATATCCTCCACTCCACCATTATTGCATTAATTTCTCTATATTATATCTAGCTATTTAATTACTCCTCTCAATACCTGGTGATAAGAGCAGCCAGTATTCATTTGTTGTTTGCAGTTGCATCCCCAGAAA
Source organism: Myotis davidii (assembly GCF_000327345.1). Taxonomy (NCBI): domain Eukaryota; kingdom Metazoa; phylum Chordata; class Mammalia; order Chiroptera; family Vespertilionidae; genus Myotis; species Myotis davidii. The sequence goes on from NW_006287550.1 coordinate 208,207, forward strand.
TATTGAAAGATTTAGCAAATAAATATAGAGGATTCCCATTTCAAGTTCAAGTTCACATTTTTAAAAATGTGTTTGTATGTCCCAATATTTAAATATACATTAAAAATGTGTGTGCCATCTGAAATTCAAACTTAACTGGACATCTTGTATTTTATTTGCAACCTTAATCTGTAGCTCTTGAAATGTGCTTACCACATATTAGTTATTCAATAGACACTTAACAATACAAATCAGCAAATGGATTATTGTAAAACTAGAGGCCCAGTGCACAACATTCGTGCACGAGGGTGGGGGGTCCCTCAGCCTGTCCTGCGCCCTCTGGCAGTCTAGGACCCCTCGGCAGACATCCCCTGAGGGGTCCTTAGTACTGCCTTGGAGGCAGGAACCACTGCACTTGCCAGCCAAGAGCTTGGCTTCTGGCTGAGTGGTGCTCCCCCTGTGAGAGCTCACCACCAGGGGGAGCCATCCCTGGTAGTCAGTGCATATCATAGTGACCAGTCATTTGCCATTCGGTTGATTTGCAATTAGAGTTTTGTTATATAGGATGTTACTTATTTCTTCAAGAAATTTACAATACATTCACTGACTTAATATATTCATTTGGAGGAGTTAGCAATGAGTGCTCTATGCTTTATTTGACAGTACAGTAATTTTATAACCCATTATAGATTTGATAGTGTATGCCATGTAGTTGTAATATCAACAATGCAAACTATGCCAACACACAAGTCAATACTAGATAATTTACAGACCATAGTTATTTTTGTGTGTGTTATGTTTCGTTTGCTTTTATTTTGCTTATAGGTCAGAGGTAGGACCTGTCTAAACTTGCTAAGATTAGCTTTCTTTAGATTTTAATTTCTGGAATCTATTCTATGGACATTTCCCTCCATGGTACAGCTGTAGTCAGAAGCACTCCAATTGCTTACAGAGGAGAGAACAAGGGACATCTGGTCCCAACCTGGGGGCAGGCTCTAGGGAATAGAGCATCATTTCCTAACTTTCCACTCTGTCACTTTGATGCATGAATCCTAAAATCCCATATAGACATGCCTTGATTTTCTCTGAATTACTGTGGATGAAAATAGAGAGGGTTTTTTTTTTCAACTTTATAGCTTTAATGTTTATTTAATTTTTTGTGTTATGATTTGCAGTCCACTCCAAAAAGTCTAATTTAAGAAAAATAAAGACTAAATAAAGCAGATAACCTCCACACGTAATATAAGTAAAATTGCTAAAAGAAATTGATGAGAGCAGTATTCATAAATCTACATGTATATATACATATGGATTATATCTTTTCAGGCTTTTACAAATTAAGTAAATTGGCTTGTTTCCATTTGAGATGAACACTGATGCTAACACAAAATTGGGTGGTTAAATTCTTAAAAGGTAACAAAAATAATAAATCAAGGAACTCTAAAGTTTGCCTCTCCATAAAAGTAATGAAATAATGGGGGATGGAGGGAGGATGTGAGAATCAACTTTCCCAGAACTCTGAAAACTATCCAAAAGCTTTCAGCAAAGAGGGAGAATTCATTCAAGAAAGTGTCTGCATCTTGGCAAGAACAGAGAGTTATGTGTCATTTTAACTTACCCTAGTTCCAAGTGCCAAATCCCTGCTTGGTGGTAGCCTTGAAAATGACAGCCTGAATTCCATTACAGGTACAGGAGGGAGCAGAACTGACCTCATTTGCAAATAATCCCGTGTCTTTATATTTATTTGTTTTATATGTATGTGTTTGGTTTATTGACTCCCTGGAGAACTGGCTCAACGAGTTTGTCTTCATCTCACCTAACTCAGAATACCAAATGCTAAAAAGCTGCTACCTGTGAGCATTTGTCCAAAATACGTAGAGGAAAAATGTTTTACTTGCTGCTGCCCGAGGCAATTGATAACAGATGGAACAAACAAAAGACTGAACAAATAGACTTTCCTTTGGGGGAAAGGTTGGGGAAGAGATGCTTTAGAGAAAAGGGGCTTTGAAAAGCTCTAACTCATTACTTGAAATCATGAAGGCCACACACATGCCCTTGCTGTAGATGTGCTCAAGGAAGACCTGAGAAAATCATAAATGCTCACCTCTGGTTGACGTTGAAACTCATAATGGAGGAGTGGAGTAAAGGCTAAGGGAGAGTTTTCGATGATCTGGCGGGGTGTTGAAGATGTGTCTTATCCCAAACACAGAGCCCCTCTGCAAAGACTGAGTGTCTTTTTTAAAGTTATTCCCTTAAACCAGTATTGTCATACTAGCAAAGCCAGGTAAAGATGTCACAAGAAAAAAACAAAAAAACAAAAATATACAACATCTATTATAAATATACATGGAAAAAATCCTCAACAAAATACTAGTAAAACAAATCCAGGAACGTATTGAAAGGATTATACACCATGACCAAGTAGAGTTTATTCTAGGAATGCAAGGTTGGTTTGACATACAAAAATCAATTAATGCAACATATAATATTAACATAATTTTAAAAATTAAATGATCATTTCAACTGATGCAGGAAAATCATTTGACAAAATCTAACACCTTTTCATAATTAAAAAAATACTTCTAGGAATAGCAACTAAAAATAGAAACTAATGATAGAACTAAGAATAGATAGTAACTTTCTCAACTTTTATAAAGGACATCTATGACAATCTCACAGTTTACATAATAGTTAATAGTGTAAAACAAAGATTTCTCACTAAGACTAATAATAAGACAAGGATATCTTTTCTCCCACTCTATTCAATATTGTGCTGGAAATCTTAGCCAGGGCAATTAAGCAAGAGAAAGATAAAAAGTATCCACATCAGAAAGAAATAATTAAAAGTATCTCCATTTGCAGATAGGAATATGATCTTAAATGTAGATAATTATGACTATTTAACACCAACATCCAAAACAATAAAATAATTGGGAAAAAATGCAAGATTTATACACTGAAAACTGCAAAACTTTCTTGAAAGAAATCAAGACATCAATAAGTGGAAAGACATTCTGTACTCATAGATTGGAAGACTTAATACTGTAATGATAACCTTGGCAAACAAAGAAACATTAGAGAAGCTCTAAGAGTCCCTGACCACTGTCCAGGGAATGAGCAGTTTGAGCGGCCAAGGCTCCCGTGTAGAAACAACAGTTAAGTGTGGGACCATGCTAAGGTCTTCCAGGTTGGCTTTTGCTCCAGTGTAGGGAGCAAAGCAAAACGTAGGGATTCAGACTTTGCTGGGGCTGTTGCTCACTGTTGTACAAGTGACAATAATCCAAGGCCCCTACAGAGGTAAGTTGTTGTCATTGGGGGCGTTTTGGACAAATGTGATCACCCATGTCAGACATTTATGGGTGAGGCTCTTCAAGTCACTTCTGGTGCCTGTGATGGTGGTCCCCACAGCTGAATACATTATAAGTATTGAACATTTTTGACAGCTTGCAGGACAAAATATCCCTATAAACTCAGGAAATATGCCCACTTATAGCAAAGGATTGAAGCCATACCAGTAGGGTTAATCCACTCTTGCCCACCATTTAAATTGCTCGAGCCCAGATGAGTTATTCAACAAATGCAGGACTATCTATCAGGTAGAGAAAAAGAAATCACTTTGCTAAGTCAGGATTTGCTGCAGGCAGGAGGGTTATACACCACATAATCACAGCTTAACTGGCTGGCTGACAGTGGACAGCTATGAATTAAATAATGAGATGCCTTTCTTGGCCTCTGTGTCTTTACCATCACCAGGGTGGTAGCAACCCACCAGTAGGCTATCATTGATCTGGATAATGCCTTTTTCTAATTCTCTTTGAAGATTAGGACCAATTTGTGTTCACTTGGAATGGTCTGCAGTAACCTTTCACTGCACTTCTGCAGAGATCAAATCTCTGAAATATGCCAATAGGTAAGGTTCAAACTACATCAATAAGTGCAGTTCTTGGGAACCACCTGGGCTGGTAGATACAGAATTTCTGATGAAATTAAACAGAGGTTGCTGCACACAGCAGTCCCACCAACAAGAAAGAGGCTCCGCAGCTGTTAGCTTGTTTGAGTATTAAAGACAGCAGGTACACATCTGGGTATATTTTTGCCCCATGAATAAAGTTTACCAGCAAGGCCAGACAAGTTAGAATGGGGACCCCAGCAACAGCAGTCTTTAGAAGCCATGTGAGATGCAATGGTACAGCCTGGTTATTGGGGCCAATGGAGCCTGCCGAACTATGGCTCTCAGTGACCCTTTCCCATACAGATTAGAACCTGTGGCAACAGAAGACTGTTACCATGTGAGCCCCTCAGGTTTTGGACACATAAATTACCTAAAGTGGCTGTCAGATACCTCTCCATTCCAAAAACAGCTTCTAGTTGGCTATTAGGCTTCACTGGAAACAGGGCACCAGACCCCACATGCACTATTTGTGACCTTAAGTCCTGAGCTGCCTACACAAGAGGGTGCTCACTAATCCCACTGATAAGATAGAGCAGGTCTTGAAAAGCTCTACCATTACATGGAACAGGCATATCTAAGATCAAGCCTGACTCATTGACTCAGCTGAATAAGTAACTGTCTTGCTGGATGAAACTAAATGACCTTTAGCAGGTGCTTTTGCCCTCTCTTAGCTAAGTGGAACCCATGGTTTAAAAATGGTCCAGCTGATGATATGGTTTGGTTCACAGATGGATCCATGAAACTCAAAGAAGATGGAGCCAATGGGCCACTGCAACCATCTGCTCCAAGGACAGCCACATTTTAAATAAGAGCAGACAAGGATACTCTGCCCCATGAGCTAGCTCTGTGTTGTAGTGCTAGCTCTAAACCCTATTCCAATACCACTTCTTGCTACTTATTTACAGAGTCAGAGTTGTGACTGAACCATTAATGGCTCCCTGTGTCAGGACAAGAACTATGGAAGTAGCTTTAAAATGAGAATGATACCATCTGAAAGAGAGCATGGGTGGGACTTAAAACTTGATCAAGCATGTGCTCAGCAAATCACTACATTACTACATTGGGTCCACCACTGATGGGGCATGGAAGTGCACCCCAGATACAAGAATAGGCCAGATCATGAGGAGTCCCCTAGAAAAAAAAATAAAGCCAAAGAAGAGACATAGTTTTGGTACTTCTGTCAAGAACCCAAGCAGTACAATGTGGTGATCTAGGCCACAGCAGGCAGGGCATCAACCCCATCTGAGTTTATCAACTGGATTACTGCATTGGGCAGCTAGTCACCATGAATGCTGGTGGTGCCTCCTCAGGTGGACACTTATGTCAGATGTGGGACTTCCATTTCAATGTGCCTTGTAGATATGGGAACCATTATTGTGGCTTTAGGAAAACACCCTTTGCCATGTGTTTAAATACCTAGCAAGATTTCAGTCTGATCAAGTGGCTCCATTCACTGCAAAAGCTACACAGAGTGGGTGTGCTTATTTGGCATAAATTGGATGCTTCATGCTCCCTGCCACCCCAGGAAAAGGAGGAGACAGAATGATGAGGCCTGCAGACAATCTAATGTTTCCAGATAAGAGAAACCTGATGAGAAAGCTAAAATTATTCCTTTAAATTCTGGGAACATTTGTGAACATCAAGATTGGTGACAATTTTTTTTTTTTAATACAAGTAACTGAATTTGGAGTGTAGTGACAGCTTCTATGGAGAGATTGAAAGGGTAATAACATAAAATGCCTGATAAGCATGTGATCTTGTCCCCTATGGATTTCTGAGTTCCTGGGAGAAAACATCATTGGTACTCATAGATCCACATAAAGAGATATGGAGTTCAGATGAGAGGAAGTCTAGACTAAGCAAGAGAACATCTGAGCTAAATCCATGTTGGGAATAACAGAGCATATGAAGAAACTAAAAGATTCCTCTCTCATGGAGCTTCCTCATGTTGAAGGGAAATGAATGTAGAGGCTGAGCTCTGTTTCAAGCAAACTAACTATGGAATTGCCTTCAAGTAATTGTAGATGGAATAGGGGCTGGGAATTGTTCCCTGCGAAAACTGGGTTCCTTGTGAACCTTTCCCAATGGTGTGGAGGGGTACTTCCTACCCTTTTAGGGACAATGACTAACATTGCCTTATTAGGGATATGCTAATTCAGACCCCAAAGCTAATTCTTGACATTTCAAATCCTCAGGACTTTATTGTTTTTATAGTTTTAATTCAAGAAAGATATCTTGTTTTAAATGAGTTATCACTGAACAGTGATTCCAATTATCTATATACTAGAGGCCTGCTGCATGAATTCATGCACAGGAAGGCTCCCTAGGCCTGGCCAGTGATCAGAGCCAATCTGTGGGGTGACTGGCAAGGCAATCGGGACCCCTGCTCGCATCCGCCTTGGCTGGCCTGGAGACACCTACTCGCCAACCCCACCCCCTGCCGGTCGGGGCCTGCAGGCTGGGGGCGGCTACGTGTTGAGCAGCTGCCCCCTGGTGGTCAGTGCACTGGTCGGGGCCTGCAGGCTGGGGGCAGCTGCATGTTGAGCAGCTGCTCCCTGGTGGTCAGTGCACATCATAGCAGAGAGCTACAGGAGGGCAGCAGCAACCTACTGGTGCATGGAATCATGTGCAGGGCTACTAGTATATAATAAAGAGGTAATATGCAAATTGACCATCACATCCTCACACAAGATTGCTGCCCATGTGGTTAAAGATTGTTGTCCCAATATTGTCACAAGATGGCCACCACAAGATGGCTGGTTGGGTAGGGCAGTTGTGAGTGGCAAGGCCAGAAGGGGAGGGCAATTGGTGGTAACCAGGCCAGTAGGGGAGGGAAGTTGGGGGTGACCAGGCTGACACGGGATCAGTTAGGCATTGATCAGGCTGGCAGAAGAGTGGTTAGGGGGTGATCATGCTGGCAGGCAGAAGTGTTTAGGGGCAATCAGGCAGGCAGGCAAGAAGGTGAGAGGTTGGAGCCAGCAGTCCCAGATTGTGAGAGGGATGTCTGACTGCCGGTTTAGACCTTATCCCACAGGCCTGTGTAAACTGGCAGTTGCACATCTCCCGATGGGTCCCAGATTGGAAAGGGTGCAGGCTGGGCTTAGGGACACCCCTCTCCAGTGCACAAATTTTGTTCATCCGGCCTCTAGTAGGATATATAAAACCCTAATATGCAAATAGAAACCTTAATATGCAAATAGACCAAACGGTGGAACAACTGAACAACCAAACAACTGGTCACTATGACCTGCGCTGACCATCAGGGGGCATGAGCAGAACATGGCGGGCATAGGCAGCAGGTGGCAGAGCACGGAACATGGTGGACATCAGCCATGGCGGGATGGAGAAGCAGGTGAGCAGGATGCCAAACCAAGGCTGGAAACCAGTCGCTGTTATCAGGACTAGCCTCTGGTGGTTACTGAAAATTTTTTGCTCCTGCACACTGCAGTCCCGCTGGGTGCTCCCACCCACTGCTGGCACCTGGCACTGGTCTCGAATTGCTCAGCGCCATCAGTGGGTGTGAGCGGCAGCTGCCAGTGCCAATCACCCCTCAGGGCTTCTCCACCTCCCCCAGCTCCTGAGGGGTGATCGGAGCAGTAGCTGCTGCTCGCACCCATTGTGCCAGCCCTCTTCGCACCCTCTGCTGGCATTGGCCCTAATCGCTCCGTGCCATCAGTGGGTGCGAGCGGGGCCAATGCAGGCAGTGCATGGGAGCAGTGGTGGCAGGATCAAGGCTGCCATCAGACAGGGGACTGGAGCTGTGGTGGAAGGGGCAGAGTGGGGGTGTGGAGGTAAGGCCAAGACCTGCCCCTGTGCCCGCCATAGCCTCATGGATCACAGTTCCTTTCAAGGTGCATGAATTCATGACTGGGCCCCTAGTGGGTAATAAAACTACACAAGCTCAGGCAACAATGCCATATGATAATATTTCCCAAATATAGATGTATTGATTTAAAACTATTCATCCTTTACAATATCTATCTATAAAAAAAAAAAAGAGAGAGAGAGAGAGAAAACAGGAAGAAAATCATTACATAGCATTGTTTTCTATTATATCTAAACTAGAGGCTCAGTGCACAAAATTCGTGCACTTGAGGAGGAGGTCCCTCGGCCTGGCCTGCTCCCTCTCACAGTCTGGGAGCCCTCAGGGGATGTCCAACTGACCCCTAAGGCCTGCTCCCCGTGTGGGAGCACACTGGCCACCAGAGGGCAGCTCCTGTGTTGAGTATCTGTCCCCTGTTGGTCAGTGTGCATCATAGCAACTGGTTGGTCTGCATTTGGTCGATTTGCATATTAGCCTTTTATTGTATATGATTTATGTTTATGTGGGACAAAAAGGTAAAGTGTTTTCCTAGGCTTCTTGCACATGTTCATTTCCCTATTGCTGCAGTTGATATTAACATGTTGATTATTTTCTGTAAAAAGGTGCCTTTTGCACAATGACTATTAGAAAATAAAAGTCATCTACACTAATAAAAGAGAAACATGTAAATTGGTGTCACTCTGCTACGCCCATCAGCCAATCAAAGCGACTTTGCAAATTAACCCAACAGAGATGGCAGTTAATTTGCATATGCAGGTGCGGAGTGAAGACTACAGGCTCCAGCGTGAGGGAAGACTGAAGAGACTTGGCTTCTCCGCTGCAGCCGGAGGGAAGGCCTGGGTCCCGGGTGCCGGAGGAAAACTGGTGCCAGCGGCCAGGGGAAGGAAGGCCTATTGCACGAATTTCTTCGTGCAA
>NW_006287550.1:217160-232145 GCF_000327345.1 Myotis davidii
GCAGCCACTGTGGAAAACCAAAGCCTCGCTGCGGCCGGACCAAAGGCCTGGGTCCTGGGTGCCGGAGGAAAACCGGTGCCAGCAGCCAGGAGAAGGAAGTGCTATTGCACAAATCTTCGTGCAACGGGCTTCTAGTATCTAATAGTCAAAAATGGCAAATTTCCTGAAGTAATCCTATATAATAAAGGGCTAATATGCAAATTATCCCCTCGACAGAGAGTTCGACCAGGGATTGGGGCTGGCTGGCCAACCTCCTGTGTCCCCTCTCCCCTGGCCAACCAGCCAGCCTGATTGGCCCTGATCGGGGCAGACCAGACAAACCCCACCCATGCATGAATTCATGCATTGGGCCTCTAGTTTTAAAATCAAACTAAGACCTCTTACAAAAGTCCAAATGAAAATGAAAAAAGTGAAATTGAAGCAAAAATGTATTCCTCCACTTATTTTTCAAATGACTTCATTTTTATGTAAATATTCATATCCCTCTTATTCTTGAGTACTTAAAATGTGTAAGTCTTGAAAGATAGCAGAGAAAGGGATAGCCTTTTAATAAACATATGATAATCATTTTTCTTCTAATCCTCTTACTACAAGCAAAATTGCATTTATCTTTTGGTTCAGGAAGCCAGGAATAAAATTCAATGAAGTCTTAATGTGTTTATATTTCAGGAATACATTTCACCTTCTGGTGTGCACAGACATTCTAAATTAAGACAAGTTAATTAAACAGACGAACTCCAGGAACGTAGTGGTCTGCTATCATCTTCACTAACTTTCTTTAAAAGGGTTTTCTAAATGTGTTTCCATGCAAAGCTAAGGGTTTTACTCAGATGCACTCTGGACTTTCTTAATTTGGTATACAAACCGTTGTTGTCTTTTTTTTTTCTTGTGTCCACCTATTCATGCTTATGATTCTTTATATAAAAATGATGTATTTTGTGAAATTAGACCCATCTACATAATGAAAATGGTGGTCCATTTTAACATATTTTAGAGACTAATATTTCTGCAGTGTGCAGATTTCTGTATAATAATTGTGTCCACCTATTCATGCTTACGATTCTTTATATAAAAATGATGTATTTTGTGAAATTAGACCCATCTACATAATGAAAATGGTGGTCCATTTTAACATATTTTAGAGACTAATATTTCTGCAGTGTGCAGATTTCTGTATAATAATTAAATAATTGCTAACATATTAATATGAAATAATTAGTGTGGAGTGGGTGGCTCTTTATATGATTGTGTAATTTTCATTAGTTGAGACCTGTTCCGTTACATCATTGGTTTTTCTCTGTTACATAATGGTTTTGAACCAGACATTTATGGTGAATAAACTCTAGTGTAGACTATTCAGGAGCCCTGTGACTAGCTTTATTCCCCTCCCCATCTATGGTACATAATTTCCCTTGTATGTGGAATAAATGGACTTATTTTTTGTCTATTAGTTATTACCCTCAGCCGTTACACATTATCATTTATAGGTGTCTGAAGTACTATTGAGTTTCATTCTCAGAGAATTATTTTTGTTTAATGTGAAAGTTCAATATATAGATTTTAACATTTATCGTGAAAAATATTATACTAATAAAAACTGTGTTTTATTTTTCCTTTTATTTGGAGATTTTATTTGTATATGTGCATTTGTGCATGTGTGTGACCTGTTTTTCAAAGCTTCAGCCTTCTTGGAATAATATTCATTAATATTTACTGCCCCTGCCCTGGGCCAAGGAATACTATATCACTTAATACCTAGAGCAAGTTAAAAGGGTTTCAGAAGCTTGGCATTGGACTCCAGTTTTTTAGCAAAATGCAAGGGGCTTGTGTGTGTGAAGAGTCCTGATTGCTTCTCCTTCATCATTCATCCTCATTTTGATTTTGATTTTCCTAGTGTCTGAGCTGAAATCTCCAAATTATTCTTTCTTGCTTCCTTCAGACACCAAGCTGAGCCTCCCTTTTGGGGAATTGAACATTTGTTGCTGTGAGTGAATTTGTTCATCCATTTGGTGTGTCCCAAGGACAACTCTGATATGGGAAATGTTGGACTGGAATGCACGGTGTTCCCCTGGGCAGGATGGCTTGTCCCAGGCTCTTTGTCCGGTGGAGTTGAAGAATGAAATCACGGATGGAAGATGGTATAGTAAAGGTGGAAATTTATTGAAGAACAAGTACAGACTCCCATGTGGGGAGGAGTAAATGATCCCGCCAAGTTCCTTTTTCCAAGGTTTATAAAGGCTGAAGTTTTTTTGTGGCTCAATATCCCCTCGGATTTGTCGCTATTCCCCTTTGATTTGGTCACTATAGCAACTCCTGAGCTCAAAGGTCAAATCTCACATGGGATAGGTGAGGCCCTCCTCCCCTCCTCTCTTATTATTTTCCTATTCCCTTTGGGCTTTCTTCCTCCTTCTTTATTTTGTAAATATAGACCTTTTGCTACTCCCAGCTCCCTTATCTTATGGAAATGTAACTTCTGCTGCTCCCTGCTCCCTTGTCTGATGGAAATGTTCCCTTTTGAAACTCTGTAGCCCTGTGTTTTTTCCATGGACACCTTACTTTTTAAAATTTCCTAAACCTGCCTATTTCACCCCCCAAAATTCCTATTTTACCCAAAAACCTCTTTTCAATTTGATTGCTGGCAAAATATTCCCTGCTTGTCTGGAAGGTGCTGTGAATGGGTCTCAAAGAAAAGGATGAACACTTGCTTCCAAAATTTGACTCCTTGATTAAGTATTCCTCCAGGCTACCATTAAAGGCTGCTTTCCTGCTCAGGCTTCAACAGGCAGAGCTGGCACTGGGGTGGTGGCTAAGGGAGGGATCTGGGTGGGGGTGAAGGGGATAGGAGGTTGGGGATGGGATTTGTGAAGCATTTTGGGTGATGGGGCTCCAAAACTTGCTCCTATAGCATGACCTATATCACTAGTTTCATTTTTAAACCTTAATTAGATAGAGCACTTAAGAACAAAATTAAATGTGTTAAATAAATTTATAATAGAAAGTAAATAAATTTTGAAGTAGAAAACTCAAAAAAATTTACATTTTATATACAGGGGAACAACTTGCCTTGCTGGCTTTTTGTTGATATCACACTGTATTATACAAAGTTATTTACTATGATGCATCTTACTCCAACGCCACTTCAAAATACAGACAAACCAGTAAATATCACAATGGGGAACACAAGTGAAAAAAAATTCTGATAAAAAGGAATATTATTTTTATTTATTTTAGTAGATATTTTATTATACTCTGATCGTAAACTTAACAAGATGTTGTTTTATTCAGTTTTCCCAAAGATAATCCTTAATGAAAGGAAGAGTACATTCTTCAAATTGTCAAATTTATATACAGATTATCTCATGAAAGTTAGTTTGGAGAAGGAAAGGGGGAAAAGGAAAGAAAAACATTTCTAATTATTTTGCAATTTTCTTTCATTTAAATCAGAGTCTAAATTGTTGTCACAACCGATTAAGAGAGGCTACACAAACAAATGTAATGAATTCAGTGTGTTTCAAAGCCAAGGGCTAAACCTCGATTTACTGCAGGCATGCACTATATTCAACTTATACTTCTAAGAAAAGAAATGCATGCTTAAAGTAGTAAACATAAACAAATAGCAATACAAAATCAAGCAAATCTCAATTTATACTAGTTGTACAGACATTCAAGTCAATGTTATAAACGGCAGTGACCCTGTTTCATTTTCTTTTTTAGCAAAAATTGAAACTGTTTTATAATACCTCATTGACTTGTGCCTAATCTGGATAGCCCTTTTTATTAATATTGTACTAAACCCCAGGAAATGGGGCCATAGGCCACAGATTAGTGCCAAAATACATATGAAGCTGGTTGATTCTACTTATTAAGACCATACAAGGTTCTTAACCCTGTCGTGATGAGCAAACACAGGGCCAGCTGGCTCACAGGCATTCCTTCATACAAACCTGTTCCCTCATATCTGTTCACAACTTTTCCTTTCATCAGGGTCAGAGCAATCCAGCGCATGTAGGGGCCCAGGGGTGGCGAGCAGGATTGTGTTAGCAGAGTGGTGTGCAGAGCTACTCTGCCAAGAATCTCCGGCTAAAATTGGGTGCTAACCAAAACCAAGTGTGTGCACCAGCCCTGTAAACTGTCACACAGAATGAGGCGCCCTCAAATAATGTCATTTTCTCTAGAAAACAAAAGTGGCTGGCCATTTGAATGGAAGCACACACTGTGAATGCAAAGCACATCAAAGGGGAGGGAGGTTTTTGTTTGTTTGTTGTTTGATTTTTTTGTGTATTTTGTTTGTTATTGATTGTGTGTTTTTTAATGGAGTATGGGATAAAGGGCGAAATATAAAACTGGTAATTTAAAACATCTACCATTTTCCACCCAAGTGACATACCAGACTGAAAAGCAGGCAAATATACACACACACTGCCAGTTCTGCTACGGAAGCCACTTCACCTGTATTTTTAAAACAATTGAACCCAGCATTTCTTTCTTTCTTTTTTTGTTTTTGTTTTTGTTTGTTTTATTTTGCTTTGATTTTTTCTTCTCCAGGGAAATATGCAACCCCATTTTCAGTCTCTTTAGCGCTTTCCCCCTCTAACCCCGAATTCTCTGTTTCAAAATGAAATGTTCCTATGAAACAGGAAAGGGTGCACGTGGGATTTCCAACGAGGTCAGTGGAGCAATTGCTAAAAATGTCACAGAAATTGTTTGAAAGATAAGCTCTAAAGATAAATGTCTGTGGGGGGGGAGGGGGGGTGGATACTAGGATGGCGAACATCAGGTTATGCCACCACTTAGAAAAAAGGATTCATTTTTCTAGTTGTAAACTACCTAATATGAGAGGAACCAACCTTAAAACACAGGTAACTAAAATAGGACCTGGATATGTCCAGAGAAACCACAATTTAACAGTTTAAAACTGACTTTTCGGTTAAAAATTCTACTGCGAATGTGGCTGTCTGTTTAACATGTACTAGTATGAAACATGCAGAGCACAGCTAAGCTACCAGTAACACCCTGTCTTTCATACTCTACTTGCTCATTCCATTGGGCTTTCAGGCAAATTTAATTCAAATAAGCACTTGGAACGTAGTTCCATTACCCCTACTTAAACAGACAATGCATCTCCTTTCCATCGCAGCTTAAGAGAAATCTGTTTTCATTGTCTCAATTTATTTGCCAACTCTTCCTAGAGTAATCCCACATAATATGACTTTGTATTCTGGATTACTAAAAATTCTCTCAGAGGAGTTAATGATGCATGTTTTAAAATGTTTTGACTGATTATTTTTAATCAAAAATATCCAGTATTTTTGATGCTATTGTTGTCTTTTAAAAAAATCTCCATTAGGCTGTGTAATCCATCAGAATCCTTGACCTATTCCTGTCTGTGTTCTTCACAAGTAACACAAATTCCATCTTTACCCTCAAACAAAGGGGTTGCAAATGGTTTTGTACATTCTGACTTCTCTCTCTGTTCTTTAATCATTTCATTCATTACCCAAAACTTAATTATTTCTGCTTTCAATTTCTAATATTTTTCCAAGTTTCTTTGGCACAATTATAACTTTCTCCTGCCCATCGCAATGAGATAAGCTGCAACTAAGTCAAATTCAAAGCTTTTAAAACAGGAATATTCACATTACTGTTGTAGGGCCTACATTCCACACATTCTGGCCCTATCCAACACCTAACACTAGCAAACTATTTCTTGAGACTTTTAATAGTAAAATTAATGCATTTTTTTCTTCCACTCCCTACTCCCTAATTAGTAACATACAAAAATTCAGTATAAATTTCCTTTTCATGTACATCCTCTTCTCCATCACATTGTTGGAGCCCATAATTCAATTTTATTATAATTCTATTATTTCTAGACACCTTCATTAATTTCACACCAGCTATTCATTTATTTAACTTATATTTATTAGTTTCATTCACTTATTCAACAAACATTTATTGCATCTTTACTATATGTGTTAAACAGATAGCAATTTTGATAGGTTCCTTGGAGATAAAGGACAGAAATTAATTGTGAGGAGCCATGATTAGAATGAATATTCACTAAATTTCTCTCTGAGAAAATATTTGCGATCTGAAGAATAAGATTACATAAAAAGTATACAACACCCGGACACATCTATAAATAGACACATATTTACATCTCTATATAACTCTTTTTGCTTCAAAAACAGAGCTTCCATTGGTCACTATGAATTAGCAAATCTAAAACATGACTGCAGATTAGAACATGGATATAAACAACCCTCCGGCCTCTCCATCTGCTCACATATACCTCCCTCCAATGTGACAGAAGGAGGGTTTTGGGTAATTAATTGGAAAGCGAGAGATGAAAAGGCAAGAGGGTATCCTTTGGCATTCTTTTCCCTCTGCGGTCCTCTCATCTGACTCCTGCTCCCACTGCCACTTTTCAGCGGGAGTGGGAATTCTTCCAACAGCTCTCGCAAGAGCTTCCTTTCTACCTGCTGCTCAACCAGAACCTTTAAGACCCCTTCACTCTCATCCTCATTTTCATCTACAACCCAGTTCCTGTTCTCTGTATTCCAGTTTCTCTGTTGTTTATTATTTATGTTTTCAGAGAATTCGAAAGGATGTACCCCATCTCTTTGGTTCTGTTGTTAGCAATTTAGGTTGAAAGTCTTCTTCAGTCAAATAGACACATGTACTTGTCTATCATAGAAGGTTAGAGAGAAAGGTCCTTATGGATTACCAAGTCATTCTCCTGTTTTTCCTTTTTTTAATTAATAAGTTGTGTGGTCTAGAAGTATGTCATAACTTAAGCAAAATTCATGGGCAATGCAAACTTCACCTAAAACCCATGTCTCCTGGCTTTGTGCATAAGGTGGTCATGTGTTCTGATTGTCTGGGATGGTCCTTATTTATTAATAGTGCTGTCTAATTAGACCAGGTTTCTATCTATTGTCCCAGTGAAATTGTTATTACTAAAAACATGTTCACCTTCATGAATCTCCTAGTTTGGAGCATTCAATATATGCTCCTTCTACACAGATTCCATTTACTTTTCACTGTACCACATGTGTGCTTTTTTCATTCTCAGTGAAGCTTGTATTTATGCATACGTGATGTTTACAAATGCAGCCTACTGCTACGTAAAAGAAACGGTGTGATTGAAAACAACCCGAAGTGTATGTGGAGAAGGAACTCTCAGAATGCATCCATCCAGAGTTCTAAGTTGCTCGCTTAATCACACTACTTAAATGTCTGTCATTTCTCCAAGTGAGCTGCTCTATAGAAGGTTGAGGATGTGATAAGGAGGGCAGAGAGCCTGGTGAAAGTACTGTCTAAGATGGGAAACAAGGGAGGCATCCTAGGGGACTACCACTTAGACTCTCTGATGGTGAATAGTGTTGTGGTTTTTAAAAATATGTCATTTTCTTACTCTGAGGCAGCCACCCTGTCAAGCACTTTTCTAGTGCTATCTCAGTGGACATAATATCTTTATAAATAATATACTTTTATTTCCCCCATGTGATAGATTGAGAAAGTGAGGCATAGAAGTTAATAACTGGCTAAAATGCTTGGAGCTGCAATTCAAACCAAATAAGCCTGAATTAATAGTTTAATTCTTATCCTTAAGCCTGCTGGTTCTATTTTTAGTGAAGAAGCTTATAATCTTTTATCTTTGTATTTTTCCTCTGTGCCTTATACTTATTATTTTCCTTTTCCCCCATATGAATACCAAAATTTATTTTAATGAAAGCAAAATCAATCTCTCTTAGAGAGCAGACAAGCATTGAGAGATGAAGATGAGTAAGTTAACTTTGTCTTCAGTTTTCCAGTTGTTTGGGGCTGAACTCGCCTCAGTGGACAAGAGTGGTTTTTAATAGCTAATAAAGTGATAGCCGAGCAGGCTGAGTAGTTTTCCCTACTTCAGAGGAATAAGTAAAAGCACTGAACACAATGAGAGCCTCAGAAGGGCCTGACCCACAGACAAGCAGCGTAGAGGCCAAGACCCCCTTTATAGTACTGCCTGACAATTCTCTTTATTCTTTCATTAACAGCAAAAACTTAATTGAAGGACATTTACAGAGCTCCATGGGGTGTAAATGTTCAATCATCTACCATGACTAGGGGACGGAATCCCTGTTTTATTTTACCATTACCTCTAAGGCTTACAAAAGATATTATCAGGTTTTGTTACCTCATGAAGAAAATATCTTTGGGTAACTACACTTTTAAATTTTAATTTTCACATGATTATTTGGAAGGACAATATTTTTATTGGCTAAGAATTATCATGGATGTCATTGATCAGCAAATCAATAAATATAAGAAGTTCCAAGTGATCAAATAGTAAGTATACTTATTTTAATCTAATATTTCAAAAGCTCAATTAAATTAAAAATTTTAGATTAAACTGTTTGGGCTATTTACTTATTACTCTATTTATTCATCAGATATTTTATAAGTGTCAGGTTTAATGTATCAGGAAATATAAAGTTTATATCATGGTCTCTGACCTATAGGCTTACCACCTTAGAAAAATAAAGAACTATTGACTAAAAATTATATTTTCTCCCTCCCTCCTTTCGTCTCTCCATATTTATTTCTTGCGCTTTCTCTCTCTCTCTCTCTCTCTCTTTCTTTCTTTCTCTCTCTCTCTTTCTCTTCCTCTCTCTAATTTTACTAGATTAAGAGCCCTGGCCAGGTGGCTCAGTTGCTTGGAGAGTCATCCTAGTACCCAAAAAGGTTGTAAGTTCTATTCCTGGTCAGGGCACATACCTACCTAGGTTGAGGGTTTGATCCCTAGTGGGAAAACATAATGGAAGCAGCTGATCTTTCTCTCTTATATCATATCATATCTTATTATAATAAAACTAGAGGCCCAATGCATGAAATCTGTGCAAGGGGCTAGGCCCTCACAGCCCCAGCTTTCTTGGGAAGGTCGCCTGGAAGGTCATTCAGCTGCCCAGTCTAAATTGCATATCATGCTTTTGGTATTATAGATTAGGCTTACATTTAGATGTACAAAGGGAGAACATTAATTGAGCACCTACTGTATACCAGGCACTATGAGAGACACTCCACAGACATTTTCTCATGCATTTTCTCCCAACAATTAAAATTTTGTTTTTCAATTTCTGAAATTGAAGTTCAAGAAATTTAAATTACTTTTAGAAGATTATAGTTATTAGTACTTGTCAGATAACCACAATTACATTTGCATCCTCCAAGATGTATTTGAAAATATAAATGCCCAAAAGGAAATTAGAACAAAATAAAAAAGAAATGCTACAAAAATCAATTACACACAAAAGACAGTAATGGAGGAAATGAGAAACAAGCTTTACATGAAACAAATAAAGGCACTATATATTGATAAATTAGTCAATTTCTTTTTTGGGTAGGTAGCTGCAGATCTCCATGTCTTTGAGGTCAGTTATGGGAAGGTTATTGTGATCCTTTGGTAATGTCATGTTTCCTGGATTTTTCATGTTGTTTGAAGTCTCGCACTGCTGTCTTTGCATTTGCAGGGCAGTCAACTTTTTCAGACTTTACCAACCAATTTTGGGAAACAAATATATCCCACCAACCAGCCTTGCTAGTGATCACAGGTTTTCTCAGACCTTCTATCTTTATGTCTGCTCCATGATTTTGCTCCCTCTGTGGCAGAATGGTTCAGTTTGTATTTCCAGCTCTGAATCCTGCAATCCAACAGCCACATGCTAATGGTCTCCCTTTTGCTTTCACCTGGGTAAGGTTAAAATTCATGTTTGTGCTCTCCTGGCCCCCAGATTCAATGTGGCTTTCTATGGGTGCTCACTAGCCATGCACCAAAGCCTGTTCTCCCCACTGTCGTCCGGAGCTCACACAGACACCTGATCCCAGAGTGTGTGTGAGAGGTAGGGGAGTGGTGTGTGGGTGAAGGGCAGTGCACCTGGGTTGCCCATGGTTCTGTTTGGGGACACCTGTGGGGAAGACATCCCCAGAAGCTCATGGGCAGGGTTTCTGTGGAGTTTGAAACAAGATAATAGGATCCAAACCCCTTTAATGAGTCAGCCCTCATTAGATGAGGGAAGAGAGAAATAGGCTTCTTAGTCTGCAGCCCACACAGGCGGGGAAGCTGGGCACCCACTCACACACCCACTTTCCCCCACAGGACAAATCTTTGGCTGAGTTCTTTTATGGAACTGAACTGTTCCTCCAACTTGCAAGGGGAAATGTCATGCGAAAAGTCAAATTGTTCCTCTTACCCTTTCTGATGATCCAAACTTGTTTGCTTATTTGCTTGCCTTTTGCTCTAATGATGTACTGTAACTTCTCTGCTGGAAACCTAGACTTCTACAAAGGCTCTCTTGTCTGTGAATAATTGTCTAGAACAGTGTTCTCAGGGGATCCCGAACCAGGGCCAAGTGAGGCTGGAGCAATTCACAGGGAACTGAGGCTGTGTCCCTACATAACATCCAAGGTGGGCCAGACCTCCCAAGTCCCTTGATGAATGGCACAGGATGCCACAGCTCCCACAGAGGCTCTTTTTGTGGATGCCAAATTGTTGTTGTTGATGGGTGATGTGACAAGAGACCTCTTATTCAGCCATGTTCCTAATGTTACTCTATCCATGATAATGATCTTAACATACCAAATTAACTTCATAGTCAACAAATTATCGTATTGAATAACTGGATTTAAGGACATATCTTCCTTAGGGCCCAGAGACAACCTCTCCAGGTCAAAGAAATCAATAAAGTATTACATCCGAAGGTCAAGTAAAAAATAAGCAAAAATTGGAAATAAAGCAAAAGGTAACTTCATGGCATTTCAGTGTCACAGTTGATTGATACCGAAATGGGCATACCCTGGGTATATTTAATTTTCTAAGACAGTGGTTCTCAAACTTCCTAATGCCACGACCCTTTAATACAGTTCCTCATGTTATGGTGACCCCCAATTTCATTGTTACAAATTGAACATAATGAAAGCATAGTGATTAATCACAAAAACAATATGTAATTGTATATGTGTTTTCCAATGGTCGTAGGCGACCCCTGTGAAAGGGTCGCGACCCATAGGTTGTGAACCACTGCTCTAAGAGAATGAGCTTTTGTTTACTTTAGTGGGTACACCATGTAACATTGCATATGAACTAAATTTGTAGATTTTGAACCTGCATTTATGTCTGGGAAGATGATAATGACAAAGTATATTGTTTTATTGTGGTATAATAATTAGTTCTGTTTCTAACCTGGTAATCTTATTTCCACATTTTTTTCTTTCAGTGATAATATTTTTTTTTAGTCCCTCAAATTGTCTTTTCAACTGAATTTACCATCTTGCTGATACCTTCATTAGTAGGTTAAACAAATTTTGATACAGTCTCAATATTTGTTTGTATGAGAATCATTTTAATTTTTAAAAAAAATTTACTTGGAAACATTTCATGTGTTCTATGCTCTCTCTATAGATACCTCTCTAGCGATAAGGGAAAATTAACTGGTTAAAAATGCAAAACACAAAGAAAAGCATATCTTCAAGATATCATATCAAAGAGTATCTAAATATGCTTGGTCTTTCCATGTTTATATTATTTTTCATTTTTCATAGACTTTCTGTTTGTTGGACTTTAAAAAAATATATATATATATCTTTATTGATTTTAGAGAGGAAGGGAGAGGGAGATAGAAACATAAATGATGAGAATCATTGATTAGCTGCTTCTTGCATGCCCCCTACTGGGGATCCAGCCCACAACTCCAGCATGTGCCCTGGACCAGAATTGAACCCGCGACCCTTCAGTCCACAGGCCGATCGATGCTCTATCTACTGGAGCCAAAGCAGCTAGGGCTGTTGGACGTTTTTGTTAGCCCTCCCTTCAATGTAAATCACACTACAAAATAAATTAATTCATAAACATCTTTCAGTGTAAGAGAAACTCATTTATACTTATTTTGTAATTTTTTTTTTCATTTATCCAGTTTGGACAGAAATCTGAATATAAAAGAAAAAGTGTCCTTATAAATTAATTTTTTATATTATGTAATTAGCCTCTGATTTATATTATAGGCAGCAAATTGAAGGTAACTATGCCTTTCAGTTCTCCAAAATAGTAATTTAGTTTTTCTTTCTTAGTAAAAAAGTACATGGCAAATTTAAGAGAGTACATATTATAAAGGAAATAGAAACTGGCCACCATATTATTTTATATGTTGATTGCACATCAAAATGATGTTGATATTGGCATTTGATTTGAAGGTGTGCCATTAAAAAAACAACAGGTAGACAAGCAAAATAGAGTTTAAAAGTGTTCATGCTAAAATTGCATTTCCAAATTAATAGCAATATGGAAATATGGCTCAAAAACCCTAAACGTTTCTGTTAAACATTTACTATATATTTTCTGATCTGTAAGACAAGACAGATATGAATTAAGGAATAGTTTATAAGTCACTTAGAAAAAGTTTGGACCAAAATACATGTTCAGTTGAAGACCAACAAGGAAAGCTTTGGATAACAGTACAGTTTTGTTTAAAACACTCAATAACCTTAGCAATTCATGATGGCCGTATCACAATTGAGACGTTTTGCATAAAATAATGATTTGGAGGGTGATGAATCAAACGCTTATTGAATTAGAGGCTAAATATTTGAAACTAAATTTAATGACTACATTTTGATCCCATCCTTTCTTAGGTTGCTACTCCGGCATACCTGGCTATCCTCAGTGAATTGTTAAGCGAAGAGCAGTATAGGGAATCTACTACCCCCATGCACACCTCTGGATCCTGTCCTTGTGTGAGAATGATTTGCTGTGATTCAAGGACTGATGCCATAGATTCTATGTGACAAAATTGTACATGAATATTTAACATCCTACTTATGCTTGTTGTAGAGAAACAAAAACATCCACTTATTTTCTCACAGTTCTGTAGATTAGAAGTCTAAGTACCATGTAGCTTGGGTTTTACAAAATCAAGGTGTCAACAGAGCTGCAGTCCTTTCAGAAGCATCCAGAAGAACATCTGCTTCCGAGATTACTCAGGTTGTTGGACAAATCCAGTTCCATGTTGTTGGAGGACTGAGGCTGCTGGCTAATGGCCCAGGGTTTTTCTTAGCTTCTATAGACTGCTCATATTTCTTGGTCCCTGGCCCCTTTTCTCAGTCATCACGCCAGCAGTGGGAGGTAGAGTCATTCTCACACTTCAAAGCTCTGTTTCTCTGCCTTTGTGTTCTGTCACATCTGTGTCCCCAGCTTAAGAAATGTCTTTGCTTCTTTAAGTGTTCATTTTACAGTAACATAACACTTAGAAATCACTAATCTATTCTCCTCCTCTACAATATTGTCATTTCGAGGATGTCATATAAATGTATATGAAATATTAGCCTTTAGGTATTGGCATTTCTCATCAATAGTCCATCATTTTTATTGATCAACCAGAGGCCCGATGATGGAATCTGTGCAAGAGTAGGCCTGCCTTCCTCCAGCTGATGGCACTGGCTTCCCTCGGGCACCCGGGACCTGGGTTTCCCTCACAGCCCTGGCTTCATCCAGTAGGTAATACTTTATTAGGCTTTTATTACTCTAGAAGATACTTCTCCATAATATGGGTGTACCAGTTTTGTCTTGTTTGTTTTTTCCCCCCAATTTTTTATTTTTATTTTGTTTTAAACATTCAGCCATTAAAGGATATTTGTGCTCTTTCCAGGTTTGGGCTATGGTAAATCAACTGCTAATAGACATGTGTACAGGTTTTTGGGGTGAACATAAGGCTTTATCTGTGTAGGGTAAATGCCCAGAAATACAATTTCTGGCTCATATGGTATTTGCATATTTTTTAAAAACTGTAAACCTGTTGTAAAATGTGCTGTGCTATTTTACATACCCACTAACAATGGGACATTGAGCAATCTAGATTTTCTGCATCCTCACCACATATGGTATTGTCAGTACTTTTTATTTTTGCCATTGTGATAGAAGTATATAGGTATCTTATTGTGGTTTTATTTTGCATTTCTCAAATAACTAATGATTAGCATCATTTTCTGTGCTTCTTTGCCATGTCTGTAGCTTCTTCAGAGAAATGTACATTCATGTCTTTTCCCCAAGTAGCTTGTCCTATTTGTCACAACAAATACTTTCTTAAAGAAATTAAGTCCGTTGATCATTTTAGCTTTTATGAATTGTTCTTTTTGTGTCACTTCTACATTTTTGCTTAGTCCTAAGTCTCAAAAATTTACTTCTGTATGTTTTATTAAGACCTTTATAATTTTACATTCTACGTTGAAATCTATGTCCATTTTTAATTATTTTTTGTATGAGATATGAGACTTAGGTTGAAATTTGTGTTTGTTTTTGCCTATTGATGTCCTATGGTTCCAGTACTATTTATTAAAATGGCTGTCTTTCCTCTATGGATTTGCTTTTGTACCTTTGTAAAAAATCAGTAGGACAAATTTCTATGGGTCTGTTTCTGGGTTTCTATACTAAACTATTAATGTATGTGGCTAACCCTCTTCCAATAATACAATATCTTGAAGTTGAGTGGCCTGTTTCCACTCACTTTACTGTCCTTTTTCAAAATAGTATTATTATTAATCTTTGATATTTCTATATGAAATAATGCTGAACTTTTTATAAAAATAGCATTAAATCTGCATTTCAATTTGGGAAGCATTAACATTATTACTATATTGAATATTCCAATTTATGGACATGGTGAACCTTTCCATTTATTTAGATCTTCTTTGATTTTTTTTTCATCTGCATAATGATAATATCAAGAAGAAATGTAAATATTTAGGTAAGAAATATTCCTTAACTAATGATCCAAGTCCAATACATGTTTTCTTAGACTTATATTCAGGTAGTTCATTGTTTTGAGTGATTGTAAATAGAGTTGTATTTTTAATTTTACTATCATAGTGTTCATTGCTAGTATATGGAAACATAATATATTTTTTATGTTTTTCTTATATCCTGTTACTTTGATGAATTCACTTACTGGTTTCAAG
>NW_006287550.1:233030-236011 GCF_000327345.1 Myotis davidii
TTAAAAGGCAGAAAATATTAATATGTCAAACACAGTCATCAGTATGATATCGCATTGACAATTACAAGTTCATTGGAAATGATTTTTGTTGCTTTTAATACAAAAGAATCTCTTCTATAGGCTCAGTATTTATTACAGTTAATAAAACATGTGTATTTTATTTTTTAAAATTAACTTATTGTCCAATTACAGTTTGCATACAATATTAGATTAGTTTCAGACTTCAGATGTAAACATGGTGTGTAGACATTTGTATACCCTAGAAAATGACCACCCCAATAAATATCATACCCATATGACAACATACATAGTTATTACAATACTAGAGACCTGGTGGACGGATTTGTGCACTGGTGGGTTCCCTTGGCCTGACCTAAGGGGATCGGGTCGAAACCAATCTCTGAGTGCAGCCTTTGTGGCAGCTGCTGATCAGCCCTTGTCTCTCTCTCTGGGCCTCGCCATCAGCCACGGTGGCTGCTAACAACCTCTCCAAGCCCACCTCTCCCCACTGCCCCCAACAGCCCCACTGCCCTTATGCAACCCCCCCCACCACCTGGTGACCAATCATCCATCTGGTTGTTTAGAAAGTGACAGCCCCTGGTCTTTTATTATGTAGATTATTAACTATATTCCCTATGCTGTGCTTCATATTCCTGTGACTATTTGTATCCTGGCTATTTGTGCTTAATCCCTTCACCTTTTTCACTCATTCCTCAACCTCTCTCCAATTTGCCCCCTCCCATTTGGTGACCATCAATTTTTTTCCTCTGTGTCTGTTTGTTTCCATAATGTCTGTTTTTAAATATTTATATTTTAAAGTTTAATTTCAAGTTCTGCTAAGAAACATTGTATGTTATATGTTTATAACTCATTTGTATTTTTTTCATTTCAGGTATTAATGATTATAGATGTTTTGTTTTTAACAATATAAATTTGGATGAGTTCATCAAATAGATTGAAGTTTGGAAAATGGCTCTAACCAAATTACTTATAGCTGCATAATATTAAAGAGCTGATTATATGGATACCTTTAATAAATTGACTATTGTTAGACACAGTCTCTAGATTGTCATTTGATCTTATATATTGTTCATGCATCTTTATTAAAACAGTAAGTAAATCATGTATTGAAGAAAGAAACTGTGATTAAATATAATTGATCAAACTTCAAAGTGTTGTCAGTAGTAGGATCATTACCTTCAGGGTAGTCTGCACTTAAAGGAAAAAAATAATGTCATTATGATGAGAAAAATAAAAATATTTTATAGAAGTTGGATGCATTACTTGAAGGTTTATTTTATTTTTAGCTTATTTGTTTTGTTAATTTACATATAGAATTTCTTTTGGAAAAATGGAAATGAGTTTGGTGTTACTGAATATTAAAAGATTTTTATACACGCAGGGATCCAAATACACTTGAATTATTCCTATGTTTTTCTATAAAATTCCAAATTTAAAGAATAATTATTTTAAAAACTTATAAAAATTTTATATTTTTTTAAAAAAATTCACTGCTAAAGAACTTATTTTCATTCCTATTAAAGATTTTAAAAATTAAATAAGTTCATAGATAATATAAGATGGATTTTCTTATATTTAGAAAAGAGCACTTAGATTAAAACATAGAAGTAATAAATTGCTTCAGAGTAAGTGAAATAACCATGTAAATCACAGGAAATATTTTTTTTCACATATGTTGATCCCAAATGTTCTGTTCTGGTCATAAAATAACTGTATTAACATCAAGCTGTACTTATGAAAACATCCTAAAATGATTTTAATATATGAAAAATTTATCCTCATTGTTAAATTAAGTTGCTGCATACATACTGAATTCTTTGTATTTCCCACATATAATTTTTCACCTATTTTGAATGATCTAAGAGACCCATTTAAAATTTCTAAATCAGTAGTGTGTTTTAAAAGAACTAATATTTTGGCCCAAGACCTTTGGCAATTACAATGCAATACATCTGCAAACGGAATGGATTCTATTCTACTATTAACTCCCAAAATGTGAACTTCAAAAGGTTCATAGAAGATGTATTGCATTCTAGCATACATATCTGTCACTCATAAGAACTAGTTAACTAATTTGCTTGCTTTGGGGTCATTTTTTTCTTAGAGACTATATATAATTCTTTGAATTCAAACTCATAAAATCTGTTGATGAGATTCAGCTTCATAGGAATATTTCCTGACTCATAATATTTCAAAAAACACATTTCTGGAAACTTTACTATATTAAATCTTATTAATACAGAGGTCTGGAGCAATCATTATTGAGTTGTCATCAGAGTCTACAGAATATAAATCTAAACAAATACGTCCAGTATAAAAAGAATTCTTTATTAAAACCACCTTTCTTTAAGGTTCTATTGCCTCAATATGTGACTTTGGTGTGTTTAAACAGGGCTTTCCCTCATGTCACTGTAACTGGCCACTACTTGCTTCCATTCCATCAAAACTGACACCATTAAGCATTAAGAAGAACTTCTTGGAAAACTTCCTATTCTCTTATAAAGTACACCCGGTCAAAGTGATCCTCTTAGGTAAGTTTTATTATTATAAAAGTTGAAGCCCAAACAGTCCTATGGTTCAAGCCATTAAAGTTATTCCAAATGTTTGTGATGGTTTTTAATTCATATGACTTTACCTTTTTTTAAAAAAAAAAATCTGCATGCCCTCTTCTTTTTCTGTCATTCTCTTTTTTAAATCATTTTTCTGAAGATGAAATCAGTCTCTGAATGTCCATTCTTTAAGCAAAGTCATCTATTTAATAATATGAACCTGAGATTTATCCATTTCAGTGGTTAACTTTCTTAGGCTACTCACAATGCTGACATTTGATCCTCATCTTGCAAGAGGCACCAGTTTTCAAAATGTGTTTCAGGGGAATGAAAAGGCTGAGCGTCAGAGACCCACAGATTGTTAAACGTGATTTGCTACAGCTCACATTACTGCAAGGTGGAAACAATGTC
>NW_006287550.1:236031-242202 GCF_000327345.1 Myotis davidii
CAACCTTTTATATAACTCATTGTACATAGCCATCCATGAGCTAATAAAGTCAGTATTAATATGTTGCCACTGTGCATAATAATTCTTAAGTATAAATTTCACATTTTAAATAGGGCAGTTATAATATACCTAGTTATAATAAACTCTGACTTCACCACTGCTTATGAAATTCTTAACTAAGCCAGAAATATATATGTGTGTGTTTCCAAAGACTCTAATGGGCAGGGAAGGAATGCCCAGTGCTATTTTATTTCAAAACAAGGAAGGCACCATATGCTTTAACCAAATGAAGAGAAGATAAAGTTCATCTCCCCAGAAGCAGCTGATATGCACATTGTGCAGTTCAGTTGAATAAGCAGTTCTAAATCGGGACAATAGCATTAGCCAACTGTCTTAAAGGGAGGATGATACTTCAGTTAAAATGAGCGATTTGTTAGGAAAATAGTACAGGTCAGTAGACAAAGCCACCTTTACAGTTGAAATTGTTCTAAATGTGTGGAATAAAAACCTGAATGTGGCAGATGCCTCAATCAGCATCCCTGAGATAAAATAACTATTTTTTGTGGTTGAATATCCAAGATTAATAGATATTGCAAAGTGTCCCTTTACATGATCACCTTCAATAAAATTAGGAACCCCCTAATATCCTTGAGAACTTGTTCCTCAAATATCCAGGTCCTAATTGCACTACTGCCTTACTGGTTAATTTCAAGGAGGGGTTACTGGTGAAGGACATGAGGTGTCAGAGACTGCAGCTAGGGTGAATTTACCTTTTGATCCTCTATCAGGCATCCAGAGACTTCAGGTGTCAGCTCAAAATTAGAAAGAAAAATAATAATAATTTTCTTCAAACTCGTCTATCGCTTTCCGTGCATGTTCCCATGCATCTCAGACCAAGTTTAGAGGAAGGGATTAAGAATGGTTTATTGTGGCTTAACTCAAGGTTTCATTTTAGTTTTCTCCTTCTTCCAATGGTGTGGTTTCCTTGTACCTGATTATTGTGAAGGGTTTAGACAGAAGTGAAGTGGCTGGAGTTCAATGACTATGAGACAGAGTGCCATGGATGGCCTGGGAAAGCATTTGAAAGGGCTGTTGAAGCCTGTCAGCCTCTCCACCTGAAGGAATGGTGCTCTCTCTTGCAGCTGTGTTCCAACTCTTTTGTTTCCTTCAAATGCACTATTGATCCTCTCAGCCTGGGGAACTTTGTCCCAATGTGCACTGGGCCTAGAAACTGCCACACCTTCCAAAAATAGTCTTGCATGTGGAAATGATGTGATTTCTTAAGGTCAATTCCTCTATAACTTTTTACACTTTGAATTAGCTTCAGAATATGCCAATTCATTAATATGTTAAACCATATGCATTTCATTCCGTTGCTTCAAGAAAAAATGTCACCTCTTTGAATTCCTGAAAATAATTTTTTAGCAATTCCACTGAGACGTATTTCCTCCTAACTCAGTTGTACTATTTTTTGCGTCTAACATAATTATTCCCATCCACATTAAACTTACATTAATCCCAATACAAAACAAAATCTGGGTGTATTATATTCTTACTGTCCTTTGAAACATTTTTTTGTTTTTTTACCTTTATTACTTTGAATTAATTTTTTATTATTTAAAATATGTTTTCATTAATTTAATAGAGAAGGAGAGAGAGAGAGAGAGAGAGAGAGAGAGAGAGAGAGAGAGAGAGATCAATGAGAGAACCATCAATCAGCTGTCCCTACACTCTCCTTTCTGGGGATCAAGCCATAATCCCGGCATGTGCCTGGACCAGGAATTGAACCAGTGACCTCTAGGTGCATGGGGTGGCACTCAATCAACTAAGCCACACTGGCCAGGGCAGAGTTTCCTTACATTTTAATTCTGTAAACCATAATCATTTTATTGTCGTGGGTAGGTCATATATAGGTTATTCCCTATAATAACTTCTGAAATTATTTATTATTGAAACCATTTCAACATTCTGAGGTAAATGCATAACAGAAACTAGTTTTTAAAAAATAATTTATTTAGGACCGGAAGTGATCATGTATTGAGAATTGGTGAAACAAAAAAATCAAGCAGTTTCCACTAACTTTTGATCATATAAAATATGTATTTACATGTAGCACTATATTAACGTATTAAATGTATTTGAGTGACAAATAAAACAAAAATTTAAAGAATAAGATACATTTGAATTCAACAATGTCTTAGCATAGAATTATTTTATTTTCAGATTAGAATTATGCATCACTTTGTTTTTAATTTAAGAAAGTGATTCTGTTTTTTTTCTCCCTTGTTTTGCTTTAAATCTTTTAAAAAATAAGTAAAATATATTGAAGAGTTTGAATAATTAATAGTATAACAAACCCCTGGATATTCACCACCTAACTCAATCATTCATATTTTAAACATTTTGGCATTATATGTTAGTATATATATATACATGTAAATACAATGATATAAAGCACTAAAATGATCAGAATACCTCATCCTTACATAACTTAGCTTGCCTGTCCTATAATGGGACATTCTACCTTGTAATCAAAATGCCATTAACCTAGTTAATGAAATTAACAATAATTTCCCAATTATCCTATATAATAAAAGCTTAATATGCTGCTTATTCAACCATTCAACCATTTGCTATGATGTGCACTGATCACCAGGGGGCAGATGCTCTGACCAGTGTATTAGCTTGCTGCTGGGGTCCAGCCAATCTGGACTGGACGAGATGTGCCGGACACGCCCTGGAGCCCTTCCGCAGTCCCTCTCCGGCTTCAAAAATATTTCTTCTAATTTTCTTTCAAAGTGTACAAATCTATGCGCCAGGCTCCTTATATCTAATGTTTAGTTAATACTCAAATTTCTTAAATAGTTCCTATATATTTTATAATTGTTTTTGAATGTATCTATTTGATTTAACAATAAGACATTTTTTGAAGTACATATAAACATTTTATGATATGAAAATAATTAAACAGTATATATATATAATCAAGTGACCAGAATGATGGAACAACTGAAACGACTGGAATGACCGGTTGCTATGATGTGCACTGCAGTGGCCAACCTGCCCAATCAGGGCCTTGATTATCCCCCCCAACCTCCTACAGCCCCTCTTCCCAACTGGCCCGGCCCCGATCAGCCTCCTCACCCCAATCAGCTGGACCCGAGCAGAATTTCTCTGAAGATTTTCCTTCAACACCTGTAAAATGGTGTGCCACCTCCTGCTGGCTTCCATGGTTTCAGATAAGAAATCTGCTGTCATTTCAATTATCTTTAGAAAATGTGTTATTTCTTTGTCTGATTTTAAGACTTTGTCTTTCATTCTCAGAAGTTTAAGTATGATCTGTCTTGGTTATGGATTTTTATTTCATTCTTTTTGTGGTTCACTCCATTTTATTGTTTTGTATATTTGTATCTTTCACCAAATTTGGTAAGTTTTTGGCCATTATTACTTCAAATACTTTAACTGTTCCGCTTTCTTTTACCTCTGCCTCTGGGTTTCTAATGATATAATGTTGGATCTTTGTTTTTGTTCTATAAGTTCCTGAGGCTCTGTTTTTATTTATTTATTTGCTTTTTGTCTATTTGTTTTCTATTGTTCAGAATATAGTTGTTTCTTGTAGGACATTCAGTCATCTGATTTTGATGGGCAAACTGTTTAAACTAGCTCCTCTATAAAAAAAACAATGCAGAGAAATTATAATATAGCATAGTTTTTTTCATGAATATTCTTTGGTAAGTTCCTTCAAGAAGATTTATATATATATATATATATATATACACACTTTGGCCTCTTACACATACAGATATATATTAAATAGTTGTTGGATGAATACATTTATTAATCCAAATGTAATTCACTGTTTTATATCAATTATAACATTAATGACTTGACCTCAGAATTTCTGAGACAACTTCTATTACATGCATTATCCTACTATTTTATTACAAATTTTAATTTCAAGTAATTAGAAGCCAATAATTATTTACAATTTGGAAATAGAGATTTTTTTAAAGTTTAGAGTAAAATATACAACTCTTTTCAATTTTTTCAAAATATCTGCTTTATTGCTTTTTATGGTATTTAAAATATGTTATATGTTTCTTTTTGCAATATTTCACTTAAACATTTGTGCCATTAACTCCAAAAGTGGAAAATTAAGTCTACATATTTTTTTAAAAGGTAATGCAAATTTGATCACATACACAAACTTCAAGAACTATTTTGATAAATGTTGATGAATTATACACATACTTGGGACCCAGTGCTCGAATTCATGCACCTTGAAAGGAACTGTGGGCCACGAGGCTGCAGTGGGCATAGGGCAGGTCTCAAGCCATTCTCTGCACCTCTGCCCAGCCCCTCCCACTGCAGCCCCCAGTTCCCTGTCTGCCAGCAACCCCACTCCCACTGCTGCCACTCCCACGCACTGACAGTGCTGCCCTGCTCGCACCCACTGATGTCCTGCCTGGTGCAATCGGGGCCAGTGCTGTCAGTGGGTGTGAGTGGTGGCTGCTGCCCTGACTGCCCCTCAGGAGCAGGGGGAGGTGGAGAAGCCCTCAGGGGCAATTGGGCTGACAGCCACCACTCGCACCCACTGACGGTGCTGAGCAATTGGGGCAGGCGCCAGGAGCCGGCAGCGGGTGTGAGTGTTGGGAGGGACTGTGGCATGTGGGAGCAAAGAATTTTCAGTAACCACCAGAGACTCGCCCCAATGACAGAGACCGGCACCCCACCTTGGTCTGGCACCCCTGCTCACCTGCTCCACCATTTCACTGCGGCCGATACCCGCCATGTTCCGCACATGTCCCCTGGTGGTCAGGGCATCATAATGACCAGTTGTTCGGTTGTTTGGTTGTTCAGTTGTTCCGCTGTTTGGTCTATTTGCATATTAGCCTTTTATTATATAGGATACTACTGTATGAGATTCCATTTCACCAGAGGCAGCCAAGATTGCAAATCCTTTTACATCCACCCAAACACCAGTTTTAGTTTCCTTCAGTATTTGTTGGATATCTATTCTGCTTTAAACATTATGATAAATGCAAAAAAAACCTTACTATTTCTAATCCATAGCTTAAAAGTGGGGTATGTAGAGGTTTCTGGAGTGTCTCCAGTCCTGTATCCTGTAGCCATGTGGCCAACATTTTAGAATTGGTGTTGTTATCCAAAAACTTCCCCTACATCTAACAGCACTCTTCACCATGGCTATTTTTCTGCAAGCTCTTCTCATCATCTCTAGGATCTCTATAATGAAGTGGTTAAAAACTCAAGCAACAACAATAATAATCATATCTACAACCATAGCTATTGCAACACACACACACACACACACACACGAATGCACATGTGCATTTGTGTATGCACAAGTTTCTAAGGCATTTGCACTAGCAATTAAATATATTTTCTAAAAATTCTAATAAATTTAGAATTGTTTTTGCTTACTTCAAGGACAGAGGAATATATTAAAAGAAAGATGGGAGATCAGGAGACGTTGTATTTGGACATACAGAATCACCAAAGCTGTGTGAGGTACTCAGATGTAAGACAGCCTCCAATTTCAAAGAGCACAGAGAACCCAGGAAGGATGTGCACTTGGTTGGAGTAGAGACTGTGACATCAGAGGGCTACCGCAAAGGCAGCCTGTGTCTGGCAGCTCTGTATCTTGGAGAAGTGGTACCGAGGTGAACGGGAGAGCTGTTCCTACACCGTTACAGCAGCCAGACTTCTCTGTGCAAAATGGCCTCTGAAAACAGGAACTGGACTTGGGGTCCAAGTGGTAGATTTACAAATGTATTTAAAAATAAATATAAAATACATATTTCCAATATTAAGTTTGCTTTGTCAGAAGAAAAATATGATTCTTTGAATATCCAGAAACATTCTTACCTGTGGACATGCGCGCTCACACACACACACACACACACATACACACACATACACACTTGCATATACATCAAACATGGGAAAATATATATATATATATGTATTTAGTTCTATAATATATTAAATGCGTTAAAATAATATTTTGCTTTAAAAAATAGCCGTGTTTTGCAACTCATTTGTCAGTTTTCTAATTATTGATAAGATAGATATAATGCAATGAGTTCCTGGTAAAATTTTTATGTATAAAATCAAATGGAAGCATACTTATTCAATATTTATTTAACTCTG
>NW_006287550.1:242247-248069 GCF_000327345.1 Myotis davidii
GAGTCTATGGAGAGTTTATCTTCACCTCAGTGTTTTATGTCCCACATTGCCTTTATTTGAGGACAAATCTAAAGTTAAGTTTCAAAGATTTTTGAAGTTTTCATTTTCTGGAATGCCACATAATGTGTCTACTGTCATAAGGGTACACGTTTTAAAAAGTAGCAGCAGAGGCCTAAGCACAAAGTATATAATGCATGTTTTCTAAATGAGGCAGCCTGTTATAATGGGGATTATAAGAGCTCTCAAAAGATCTTATTCCAGCATGATGCTACTAATCAAGAAACACTGAGATTGTATGACAGCTAATGTGATGTCATGTGAAGCATAAAAAAGCCAACAGCTTACATATGCTTTCTAAAAGTCTAAATGTAGCTCCCAGTTTATAGAAAATATAGGAAGTAGAGGGATACATTTTATGACACAACAGTTTCAGACAAGTTCACAAAACAATTTATTCTGTAAGACAACTAATTGGCTTGGTGTTTCAGAGTAATACAATGAAAAGACAAGTGAGGGCACTGGTCCAGATTAAAAGAGTAAGGAGATGTACAAACCATGTGAAATGAGTAAAATTTGACTGAATACCAGTGTTAGAAATGATATGAAGCAAAGTCTGCTTTTAAAATATGCGATATCAGATAAATACTTATGGAATTTGAATAGGGAATGTTTACTAAAAAGTATAAGATTAATAATTTTTAAGTGTGAGATAGTAGTATAGTGCTGGGAGAATGCTTTTAGGAAGCTCTGGACTCTAGCTAGAGGGTATAAAGATTTATTTGGTTGTTGTTTAGACTTTTACCTATATTTGACATTCCGCCCCTCCCCCCATATTTTTCTGGGAAATTTCAAGGGATCGCTCCCATATGCCATAACTTTACCTTTTTTCCTTCTCTTCCTACTCTGGCTTTCTATGTGTTTGTTCAATAGATATTTTTAAGTATTGACAATGTGTTGGGTAGTGTTCTCATGTATCCAAGAGATATAAAATTAACCACCATTCATGGAGCATTTACTACTTTGTAGGAGGCACATAATATTGAAACAATAAAGCATGACAGGTGTCTATGGTGTGGTGGGGGTGCAGTTTTAGTGGGGATGGTGAGGAGTGGCCTCACTGAGAAGATGTTATGTGTCAACCTGGCTAAGCTATAGTCCCAGTTATTCAAACACTATTCTAAGTGTTTCTGTACAAGTTTTTTTTTTTTTTGTAGACAGGATTAAAGTCTATCATCAGTTTAATCTAATTAAGGGAGGTGATTCTTAATCATAAGGTGGATTTGAGTCAATTTGTTGCAAGAACTTAAGGGCAGCACCGAGGCTTCCTTGAAAAAGAAATTGCAATTGTGACTTGGAGCTTACGTGCATGCCCCTGAGTTCCAGCCTGTCCTCTTGCCCTATACATTTAAGTCTCCAAGATCATGTAAGCTGATT
Organism: Myotis davidii; assembly: GCF_000327345.1. Lineage (NCBI taxonomy): Eukaryota > Metazoa > Chordata > Mammalia > Chiroptera > Vespertilionidae > Myotis > Myotis davidii. The sequence goes on from NW_006287550.1 coordinate 243,682, forward strand.
CCACGAAAACAAAATAAAACAAATAAAAAACCCCACACCACTTCATATATATACATATGCCATTGCTTCTGTTTCTCTGATGGAACGCTTACTGATACGACAGTATTTCAGCAAAGCTTTGGAGAAGATGAGCAGCTGAGTCTTGTGTATGTGTGTGGGGTGGGGAGGGAGTGTTCTGGTCAGAGGACACAGCCCTCACAGGAGCTGCTCAGCTGGGTTAGTGGTTGGCAGAGAGGGCATCACCACTACTCCCACCCCGCTGTGAGGAAACAGGAGAATTGTGGGAATTACATGCATAAGCTGTGCACAGAAAGAGGAGCAGGAGTTATCACCCCCATCACTGAAGAGTTTTAGGTGTTACTCTGAGTGAGATGGGAAGATATTAAAGGGCTTCCAAAAGGTTGGACACGTGATCCAATATTTTAAAATGCACACCTGGATGAGAGTAGATCGTAATAGACACAAGAGTAGAAGCTGGAGCCCTGCTAGGAAGCTCTCTCCAGGAAGCGAAAAGTGATCACTGCCCATGAGTGGGGGGATGGGGGGTAATGTGGAGATAAGGACACATATGTAATAACTTAATCAATAAATAAATTAAAAAAAAAGTGATCATTGTCAGAATTTCAAGAGTTGGTTGGAGTCTGCATATCTTTAGCAAATAAAATGAATGAATAGGATTTATTTGTGGATTGGGTGTGGTTTGGAAGGGAAGAGGAGTCACGCCCAGCTGGTGTGGCTCAGTGATTGGATGTTGACCTATGAATCAGGAGGTCACGTTTAGATTTCCTGTCAGGGCACATGCAGAGGTTGCAGGTTCGATCCCCAGTCTGGGGTGTGGGGGAGGCAGAAAAGGGTCTTTCACTGAGATGGAAAACTGTCAGGAATGGCATTGTGAGAGATAATCATGACACCCTTTTGGGGGACATATCACATTTTAAAGTCATCATCAAGTCCTGTTAGCAGCATCCCTTCTGTTTTCTGCTAATGCTATGCTGAAACTTCTATTGCTCAAATTAAAGCTTGGTCACATCACACTACTGGACGATGTTCAGAGAAGGTATCAGGCCAAACGACCAGCTTGTGCAAAGGAAAGAGAGCAGAAGAAGCCTGTGAGTACAAAAAACTGCAATTAGTTCTGTGTAAATGGATTGAAAGCTCAGGAGAGAGGAGTCAGATGGAAAGGCATGCGACATAATTTCAAAGTCACCCCCTCTTTAAGTTCTTGCCAATGTCCTCAAACCAAAATCTTGCACTTTGGTACCTCTAGCGTCTTCACAGAAATCATTCAGCAGCAAGCGGCCCGTCTTTTGAAATCCTGGGTGGAGGATGGTATCTTTTAGCTTCAATTGTGGTCAATTTGAAGGACAGATGGCCATTTTTCCTGAAGACACACAGAAGGTCTGTGCCTGTCCTGAGCTCACTTCTGCTGCAGCCAGGGCTCCTGCTTGCAGATGTAATCCTACCCCTCCTCAGCATTTATAGTCTCCTCTGAAAATGTGGAGGAGAAAAGAAATATGTGAGAAAGGAACTGATGAGAAAAGAAAAAAAAATGGTACATGTAAATGCATTTACCATGCAAAAAGTATACACTCATTATGTCAGAAAAAATATGCAATATTGCATGTAATTGAATTCTGGAAATACTAGTCACAGTTTTGAGTACTCCTTCCACCAAAAACTCTGCAGTCAAGTTAGAATTTAGAACTTAATGGCCCATTAAGTTGGCCTCCAAACTCAAGGATTTTAGCACTGTCTATTTGGCCTATGAGTGGACATATATTTCAAAAACACCCTTGATTTACTTCAGCTCCCAGGAGAAGTAGAGAAACAGGATAGCAGCTGAGATGAGGATAGGCCAGAGGAAGTTTTATTTCATTTTCCATTAATGCTTCCTTAATATACATTGGATTCCATTCCTAAATTTTGCATCCAAAAATCAATGTTGAAGAAAATCTTAATTCAGATGGCAGTCAATGTGCCTGCTATAATGTATTTATTGCCTGGCCTATTCCAAGAAGTCATTTATTTCAAATGGTTTAGCATACAATTCTTTATTTCTACTGTCTACAATGCAATATCTTCTAGTAGTGCTTTTGAATACAGATATCTGTCAATTGGAACAGTAGGTATATACTGTAGGTATATACTGTTCCAACTGCAAAGGCAAAAACAGCTAAATTTTATCCACCGTTTTAAGACTTAGTTTGTATAGATTGGCATGTGAGATGGAGGGGAAGAATACCCATAGAATCCAAAAGCTGAATTGATGGTGTTATTGTTTTAAGGTTGAAGAGCTAAAGAAATAAAAGATTGTGGTCATTTTATTTTAAATGTGTTTTAAAGTGCTCTGTTCGTAAAACTTATACATTATGTCAAAATAAAATTTAACAAGTTGGCTTTGGCTACCTTGGAGTTGTGTAGTATGACTTGCCCATGGGCTAGTACTCTGCGTCTTATACCATTGCACATTACTGGGCCTGGCACTTGGCTCGAGAAGGAATACAGAAGGCCCTACTTCGTGAGCTGCGAAAGCCTAACCCAGGTTTGGCAAGCACATTCCGTAAAGGTCCAGATAGTAAATATTTATGGCTTTGTGGGCCATGTGGTCTCTGTCACAGCTACTCAACTCAGCTTGGTAGCAAGAAGCCAGCCATGGACAATATGCAAAAGAATCAACTTGGCTGTGTTCCAGGAAAATGCTATATACCAAAATGGGTGAGTTTGGGTTTGGCTTGAGGGCCATACTTTTTGACCCCTGACCTAAACCAGAGATGGACCAGCTCCAGCCTTCAGTCCATTTACTATGCACAGGACCCTGGGGCAAAGAAGATCTAAAGAAGGAAAAAAAAAACACAAAACGTATAAAACAGCTTCAGGCTTTTCCCATGGCATTTTTTTTCCTAAGAAGAAATGTACTCTGTTAACATATTCCTTCAGATGTGAAATGTTTTTCTCTTTAAACTTACTTTCCATTAATATTGGGATATTTCATTACGTATAAACTTATTTTTGGTTCTTATATACATATCTTTAAGTTCCTAGAGAAAATAAACACAGTACTTATATCATATATGAAGTGTAGTATCTAATATAATATAAAGTATTTAGTATATAATAAAGAATAAAACAATATTTAATATTTACTTTTTATGTTAATTAATTTAAAACAATGTGTTGAGTTCAGTTTCCTACCCCTTAGTCTCAGAGCTGTCCTTTGAGTATGAGGATGGATAGTGGGAAAACTGTCAAGTTACTGTAAAAACACGGGCACACGTACATACATACATCACCTTTTGACTGTGAATAATGTTAGCAGTTTCTTATTGAAGAAATAGTGAATCAATAACAAACCATAAAATTTCTTCATGATAATTTCTGAACATGTGCATATTATTTTTAAGTGGCTGTGTAACCTTGGGAATTAGACCATACTCTCTGATATACAAGTTCCTGAATGATAATTAAAGGTGCTGGTATAATCAAAAACATATTTTTATAGTAAGTTTTGGAATCAAAATAAATTCTACGACTTTTTAACTATGTGACTTTAGGAGAGTTTATTTACTCACTCTGTTGGTTTCTTCAGCTAGAGGATTAGGATACTAATGGCTAAGTTACTTTTATGAGTTTCTTACCTGGCTTGTCCACACCAGATCCCTAGGATATTTCAACCGATGCACCTTATAAATCAAAGACTGTCGGAGAAGTATACCCAAATTCTTAAGAAGAGTGATGTGTATTTTAGAACTTAGGATAGAGACATGAGGTAATTATAAAGTTAAAAAATATGTAACCCCTAAGCGTATATAGTGGATATCCTATCTAATAAAAGACAAAAAGGGTAATTAACCATACCTCCGCTACACTTCCCATTGGCTAATCAGGGCGATATGCAAATTAACTGCCAACAAAGATGGCGGCCGGCAGCCACGCAGCTGAAGTAAGCAGGAGGCTTGCTTGCTCCAGTGATGGAGGAAGCCAAGGTTTCCCACCTGTGGTGGACTGGCTCTGAGCTCCAGAAGCAACAATGTGTCAATTATAGAAGCTAAACAAACCCCAGATTCCTGCTTTCAGCCAGCCGTGGCTTCAGAACTGGGAGCGCGAGTAATGGCAACAATATTTCAATTATAGAAGGTAAATAAATCCCAGAATTAATAAAAAAAAGAAAAAGAAAAAAAGGAGAGGCTGGGAGCTTCAGTTTCTCGCAGGCCGGAAAACGGCCCTCATCCCTTCACCCAGACTGGCCAGGCACCCCAGTGGGGACTCCCACCCTGAAGCAACAAGATGGCGGCTAATTTGCATACTGAAGGCAGGCAGCAGTGGGAAAGGCTGTCTGTGGTCCGGGACATGGATCTGTGACCCTGCCGGGCGGGGGGCAGAGCTTGAAG
>NW_006287550.1:248257-252055 GCF_000327345.1 Myotis davidii
TAGGGCACAGGCAGGGCTGAGACCCCCCCCCACCCTCCCGAGAGCACAAATTTTTGTGCACCAGGCCTCTAGTTTGATATAAAGGAAAATAGGGAAAAAGAGAAATAAAAAGAGGCAGGGGAGCGGTGGACATAAAATAGAGGCAGAAACAGAGAAAACAAAAATAAAATTAATAGAGAAGGTTCATCTAAATTCAAGATACACCACAGCATTTTTTTTTTACCTTTCATGAGGTAAAATAGCAACATATGAATCACATATAACAGCATAAACATGGAACAATTGACATAAAAATACTAAAGCAATGGAAATAACAAAAATGTACTGCTATACTAGCAACACAAAACTTGAGGATGAAAAAATATATACACATATTTCTATGAGAGAATTTTCTATTTGTTAAAAAAGCACTGTATTTTTGTACCAGTTGTCCTTAGAAGCAACAGTACAAAATTACTCCCAAAATTATTATCCATTAATGTGCTATGGCACAGTAGTTAACAAAAATAGTGAGCTAAAGAACATAAGCATACTGATAATAATTCTACATAAATAAGTTTTAATACTTCAGTATAGTGATCTTTGCATTATATTTTGATAAACCCAGAATCTAATTAGTGACCTCCCATCCTTATAATTCTCATGTCCACTGTAATATCCCATCCTTTGAAATTCAAATGAAATTAGTTCTAATCCCTTCCACATGCTATAACTGATTCATGTCATTCCAACTTCTTTTCCTAGGAATCAGGGGGTTTAAGGAGGGTTTAAAATGAAGCAGAGAGTTCCCTTATGCTGTGGTGGCTCTGCATTGAATCTTCTGCTTCTGTGGTCACTATCTGGCCATTGCACTTGCTCTTCCCATTTAAATCCTACTATGATACTGCAGATAGAACACAGATCTTTGTCTCAAATGGAACAAATGCACCATTGACTTTGTATGAGGATGTTGTAAAGTTCTATATTGACTGGGAGATTTTATGTCTCTAGGCCAATCACTTTATTCTTTTCTCAGGTACCTTAATTCCCAATGTCCTGGTCCTCTCAATGGAAATTCAATCTTCCTGTTTTTATTAGTATATACAAAATTAATGCTTCCACCTCTCATTCATATATTTGTTTAAATGGTGATGGATATACAGTTGGTCCACCTTTTATATTACTCAGAAGAAGAGAAGGAAGAAGAAAAGGAGGAGGAGGAGGAGGAGGAAAGCAAAGGTTTCAACATTTCAGAACTTATCTTCGCTTTCAACACTAAGTACCTGAAAGAGCTCAGTGATGACTGCACTCCCCTCAGGAAACATATGCATCTTCTGCCGGCGGATATTTAGAGTTCAGCTATGGAGCAGCCCTTTGTAGGAATGTTAACTGCATGAAAACATAATAATGCTATATAATTAACCCTAAATTCTAATGCCGCATTACATTTTCCAGTCATTATTTGAAAATGAGGCCGAATCTATCCTTGAAACAGCATCTAGGGGGAACAAACATGGTAGGGAGAAAGCTTTAAGAAAATTAATGGTAGTTGTTTCCAGAGAGAAAAGGCAGAGAGCCTGAGCAGTGTTCAAGGAAGGATGTAATTTTCAATCCCAATTCTAAATGGTTGACACCAATGCAGCTAATCACATAGGACTCGTCAAGAAGTGGAAATCAAGGTATAGGGAATATTCTGCAATATGTAGAGAAGAAAAAACACTAACAGAACTACAAAAACAACAAACAAACAAAACCAAAAATAAAACTATTGTTTTGTGACTTCTCTTTAGTAATATAATTTATGCATATGTATGTATTTATCTACTTTTGCTTGAAAGAAAATATTAGTGCCATTAATCCTCATTAACAGTTTTCTAGTTTGATCACTAACCTGGATGTCAAAATCATATCTGTTACTCAAAACTTCGAAATAAGGAAATGTCATAATATTCTTACATCCTGCCTTGTATTTTAACCTCAACTATGAGTTCCAGCATTAGTGACAGTAAAAATAGTTTGTCACTCTTCTACATATAAAAAGTTTCACATGTCAATTTAACTATGCCTTCATTCATCCTTTCTTCTCTAAATAACAACTGAAGAAAAATATTGACTAAACCCAGAAATGCATTATGGCAGACTCCTTCTTAGCTATCAGTGGTCAATGTACATTCAGTTGATTTTGGATTCATTCATGATTGGAAAATTCATAAATTATTTCATTCAACCGGAGAGGCACATTCATCACTAAGAAATTTAGTTGAGTTGAACTTTGGCCATTAATTGCAGGGGTGGGGGGGGCATCATATGACATAATTAAGTCAATACATAAGTCTTATTTTATAAGGTGAATATTTCCCTATAGGGATATGCCAGGTTCTTGGTTGACATCCAGATTCCAGAACCTTGGCAGCATCCTCCAGGGCAAATCCTATGTCTTGTGAAAAACACAATTACATCTTTAATATATACCTATATACTATAACCAGCCTAAACTCCTTGTGAAATATTCTCTTAGTAATAGTTAGAGAATGATCTGAATTCTAGCTCTTTACCTTCTACTCAACACAATGTTGACACCATCTTAATGCCTTTACCGTGCAATGTGAAGATTGACACACTGGATGGAAGTCTAGCAGAAAATCTGCAGCCTGAGACTATGATGCAAGAGAATTTTTAAAGCTGGCCACTGCTATGGATTAAAAGGTCATATTCTCTAAATATGACCCTGTTGTTTATTAATGTAATCACTCCCCTACATGCATTATGAGAGTATGTCTCAAAAATGTGACAAGATAGCTGATATGATGACCAGGTTTGGCAAATTAAAACAAAAAGTGTTTTAGTTGCTTGGCTTAGAAAATAGGACTTTTCTGTTTCTTGTGCTGCTGCTAAATTAAAACCTAAATAGCTATAACCCTGTACCTCATTGTTCTCATATAGAAAGTAATATTAATATACTTTGCAGTTAAAAGGGTAAATGAAACATTATATGATTTTAAAATTTGTCATAAATGCTTAATAAAGGATATGGAGAAATATGATAGTAATTTTTCATAAAGCTTTTGCTGATGCTGCAAGGGCAATAATGAAAAGGTCTGTGAAGCTGTACCTGTTTCACGGCTGCATTAAGATTCTTCCCAGTGTTAGGTTATGTGAGGTACCTAATGATGCTTATATAAAAGCTAGAATGTGAAATGACCTTGCAACCAGCTTTTCTGATTTACTTTTCTCCACTTTCCTACTTGCTGTTTGCCAGCTTGTAGCACATGACAGTTTATCACTCCTTTTAAGTGGAATGTTCCTGTCCAAGATTGAAATTATACGTTGCTTTTATTGTTTTAGTAACGTTCACCATATCTTTGATGTCATTTCGTGAGTCTCGTGTATTTTTTTAAGTATGGTTGATGATTGGTGTTGGATTTGGGTCTGTGACCACAAAGAAAGTGATGAACTTTATATTCAATATGAAAGGATACCAATTTCTAATTGCATTATTATTTGCAGGTATATCTCTTCATGCGGTGTTATTTTGACCCACAATACAAAATAATGCTTTCTTGCAGAATATTTGGAAATAGTCAAGGAGAGTTTGATGATGAAATGATGAAGAAGATGATAATGATGAGGGATGACTTTCAGGCTAACACATCAACACATTCTGAGCATTTAAACATTTTTCCCATTAAATGCTGGGGTCCAACCCCAGTAGATCCAGGGGTCCCCAAAGGTGTGGACAGAGTCAGCAAAGAAGGAATGACACGGAGACAGCATTCAGTTGATCAGCAGCCTAGCCAGGATCTCTAGCCAGGATCTACA
>NW_006287550.1:252961-260216 GCF_000327345.1 Myotis davidii
ACTATGCTTTAATTATGTTCAATTTGTAACAATGAAAATACATCCTGCATATCAGATTTTTACATTACGATTCATAACAGTAGCAAAATTACAGTTATGAAGTAGCAACGAAAATAATTTTATGGTTGGAGGTCACCACAACATGAGGAACTGTATTAAAGGGTTGCGGCATTAGGAAGGTTGAGAACCACTGCCTTAGAGGATGAGACTCACAAACTCTAACCTGTGCATAATGGTTATATATCCATCATAGTTTTCTTTAGTAATTATTTCTAGCCAATCAAACTCTGTCCAGTTTTGCCTTGACAGAGACAGTGATCCGCTGCACCCAGCCTAAGGAGTTGAGCAGGGGACCACAGAGGCCGGATAACTCTAACATTCATTTTCTAAACGGCTACATGTATGTATTGTGAGCTTGTCATTAACCAGGAACTTGGCGGTGGTAGCTTTTAGAGGCAATTGGGTCATTTAGTGAGCATGCTCTCCTCCAAAGTACTTACTTTAACAAAACTTACTGCAGCAAACAAAAACACAACTATAACAGAATATACATATTCCTATATATATACATAGAGAAATATTTCATAGCCGTTTATCTGAAATTCAAGATAAACAGTGTTAATAGAGAAATAATATTTACTGTAACCATTATGCTTTAATATGCAATATCAGTATATATATATATGCTATTACTGCTTTTAATGCACTTATTCATAGTCAACTAGCTATTTTTTAATTTAGCATCTAGTCTCTGACAGCAATATTGAAAGAATTAAAGAATATCCACTTAATCATTTTCATCTAGGAAACTGCATACTAATGGGAAGTATAAGATTTTTAAAAATACATGGAGATTGAGAAACAATGGAAATGCCAGATGAAACATCCTGCGTTGTGGGAAGTGACAGGTGCTGTTAGCAAGATGAAAATATAATCAGAGTTTAAGAAGACTCAGTAGATGAATCATGCATCATCTTTCAGTTTCTAATTTTATCTGAAAATGTTCCCTTTGTAAGAGGACTTACCACTACATTAGGCATTTTAGTACATAATAGTAGGTCTTCACTGGTTTATGTTTCTTAATTATTATAGACATTGATCTGTGTCCATTTGTATTATATGTTCACATTCCAACTGAGTTGAATTTTATATAAAGAAGATATTGAATATGTTTTCTATAAATTGCATATATTTCAGAAGTATTTCTTGACAAATACTAATATTTATGAAATGGAGACATGCCCCTCTTCTGAATTATTTGGCCCGTGCTGAAAGGCAAAGTAATCTGTACTATGTACGCAGGTTTTAATGACTCTTTGCCATAATTAAAATAAATACCAAATAAATTTCACCCAATGTGCAAATAACCCCATAAATACTATGTAACTGTTTACATTAATAAATTATAAAACATTATTTTTAGACTGAGTCTAAATTTATGTAATACGTTATCAGAGGCACAGCTGAGGCATTGATTTTGTTCACAAATTCTAATGTAATATATGCACTGCAATTTTGAAACATAAAGGTGGAAATGATTTATTTATTTAATAAATTAATTACTAAAGATAAGTACATACTGTGTGCTAAATACCTTGCTTTGTGCTGTGCTCATACTGACAAGCAGGAGTGAAGCACTAATTTTATATCACAGCTTCTGGTTTAAGTAAAAATTACTTTATAGCTATATAATCACTTGGCTCAGCATTCACCAAAAATCGCAATCTTGAAAACACTGATGTATATACCAGTATATTAGGATTGCCGAATTCAGCAAACAAAAATACAAATATAACATAAAATATACATATTTCTATATATACATAGAGGAAGATTTCATAGCTGTTTATCTGAAATTCAAGTTTGTCCTAATGTCCTCTATGTAACCTGGCAACTCTAATATATACTGCTTGTAATGGTTTGAATTATGACTCTCAAAATTCATGTGTTCAAATCCTAACTCATAGTACCTCCGAATGTGACCTTTCTTTGGAAATGGAAAAAAAATTACAGAGATAATTAGTTAAGATGAGATCATACTAGAATAGGGTGGGCCCCCATGAACTTTCCTTATAAAAAGGGGACATTTGGAAACAGACTCACATGCAGAGAAAAAGGCATGATTTCTTTTCTGTTATTTATTACTGCTTTGTCTCACTATCTATTCTAGAAGCTACTTTTCCAAGTGTCTGTGTGGGAGAGTGTATGCATACTTGCTCTCTCTCTCTCTCTCTCTCTCTCTCTCACACACACACGCACACACACACACACACACACACACACCACATGTCCACACACTCCTCTATCGCTCTCCCTCACTCTCTCACACACTCTCCCTCCCTACCTTCTTGCTGGTCACCATATTTTTCTCCCTCCATTGTACCACTGTTTTTTAATCCACTCATCTGCTGATGGGCACTTAGTCTGTTTCCAAATCTTAGCTATGGTGAATTGTGCTTCTATGAACATAGGGGTGCATATATCCTTTCTGATTGGTGTTTCTAGACTGTCAAATTACGGTGGGAAGGCTGGGGAGTGTTGGGCGGGAGCGGGGGTAAGAGATCAACCAAAGGACTTGTATGCATGCATATAAGCATAGCCAGTGTACACAAGACACTGGGGGATGGGGTGAGGCCATGTGCCAGGGGGTAGGAGAGGCTAGGGGTAAGGTCAATGGGGGCGGGGGAGGAGATATATGTACTACTAGTTGTAATGCTTTAAAAAATAAAATTAATTTTTTTAAAAGAAATATTACCAAATATTTACATGGTGTATATATTATTTGATGTGGTCTCTTTTAGTGGCTCATGGCCATAGAGAGACCAGAAATATATGATTTTTCCCATTTACTGAAGAAGCTAAAACCAAACCTCCTAAATCGATGTATATTTTTAAAAATTCTGCCATCAATTACGTGGCAAAACTCATCCTAATTCCATATTTAGTAAATATTTATTGTGCTGTTTTGTTGTCTTGTTTGTTTGTTGATAAAACATGTCTTAAAGGTATTATCTACAGTTTATTTTTAACAGAATGGTTTTCTTATTGAGAGTCAACTGAAACTGTTACTTTTGGGGACTATCCCTTCCTTCCTTTCTTCTTCCATTTTCCCTCCCTCCCTCTCCTTCCTTCCATATTTTCCCCCTTTCTTCCCAGCTGTTCCACATACCAATAAGAGCCTGTGTTTGCACCTGCTGATATTTTCCATCCTATAATATAGGCTTTTGTCTCTAACTTCAGGGTTTTCATTTTTGCTATTTGAGCTTTTCCCATTAGTTCTTTAAACTTGGATCTTTTCAGGCCTCTCTAAGTAGGTCATTTGTATCTATTTTAAAAGGTCATTGTTCTCAGCTTGCTTGCGCCTCTGTGTCTGCCTCTGTGCACTGGCTGATCTGCCCCAGCCCTTTCAGCGATCCCTACACCCGAGCTGCCTCCCTGCTTACTCTCAGCACTTTTGATAATGGCTGTGCTTATTAAATTTTCTGCACATTCAACTGAATTCTTGGAATTTATGACTATCATGTTTGCTGCTTTATCATCCTTATTTTGCATGCTTTGTTTTTTTTGTGTGTGTGTTTTTTTAAACTAGCTTTTATTTCCTGTGAACTTTATTCCTATCTGCTTAGGTAGGGTATTTGTGGCCATATGTTCCATGGCCTTCTCTTGGGTATCCCTTTTCCATTTGCTCTGCCTCATGGTATATCCACTTCAGTTTTAAGATGGTTATGACAATTCCCCTGAATAAGCATTTAAGGTTTGCTTTTGGTTCTTTCCACTTTCTAAGTTATCATTATTTCCATCTCTGATTTGGTTCCAAGAATAAGCAGAAGAATGTAAATAATTAACACATTGGGCAAACATATGAAGCTTGGGTCTCACATAGGGCATACCATTGGCCAAGGTGGTCCCTGAAATAATGGACGTAGTGAAGGTAAGTTCACACATGTCATGGAAGAACAGCAACTGACCAGCCCTACTTACAGCCTAAGGTTTATATGTTTGCAAATTTCATACAGCTAGCCCAACTCCTTATAGTCATTGGGATAATCTTAATTATATCTGGCATTATACGAAAAGATGATTGCCACCACTAGGGAACTGGGTTTTGTTGGCACAGGTGTTGTTATTATAGTCTGGGCTGCGTGGGGGACCTGCCAGTTGCCAGTCCAGATGCTGGTCTCCTGCTCTAGCATGACCGACTAGAGTGTGCCCGGATACCTGAGCGCTTATATGTCCCCTAGCTAGCATGTAAGCCCTGCTATACACAGGTGTCACTGTAACCCAGTACTCCCTTTCTAGGTTCTGATGCCACTTTCTTCGACTGCCCTATGTACTTGGACACTGTACCTGTACTTATAACCTGGATCGGCCCCTGATTTCATTCACATTTCTCTGGAATAGAGATTATAACCGGGAGGTAGGGGAGGCTAGGGGTAAGGTCAATGGGCCGGGGGGGAAGGAGATATATGTACTACTAGTTGTAATGCTTTAAACAGTAAAATTAATTTTTTTAAAAAACAAATATTACCAAAGAAAAATACTTTTGGGGACTATCCCTTCCTTCCTTTCTTCTTCCATTTTCCCTCCCTCCCTCTCCTTCCTTCCATATTTTCCCCCTTTCTTCCCAGCTGTTCCACATACCAATAAGAGCCTGTGTTTGCACCTGCTGATATTTTCCATCCTATAATATAGGCTTTTGTCTCTAACTTCAGGGTTTTCATTTTTGCTATTTGAGCTTTTCCCATTAGTTCTTTAAACTTGGATCTTTTCAGGCCTCTCTAAGTAGGTCATTTGTATCTATTTTAAAAGGTCATTGTTCTCAGCTTGCTTGCGCCTCTGTGTCTGCCTCTGTGCACTGGCTGATCTGCCCCAGCCCTTTCAGCGATCCCTACACCCGAGCTGCCTCCCTGCTTACTCTCAGCACTTTTGATAATGGCTGTGCTTATTAAATTTTCTGCACATTCAACTGAATTCTTGGAATTTATGACTATCATGTTTGCTGCTTTATCATCCTTATTTTGCATGCTTCGTTTTTTTTTGTGTGTGTGTGTTTTTTAAACTAGCTTTTATTTCCTGTGAACTTTATTCCTATCTGCTTAGGTAGGGTATTTGTGGCCATATGTTCCATGGCCTTCTCTTGGGTATCCCTTTTCCATTTGCTCTGCCTCATGGTATATCCACTTCAGTTTTAAGATGGTTATGACAATTCCCCTGAATAAGCATTTAAGGTTTGCTTTTGGTTCTTTCCACTTTCTAAGTTATCATTATTTCCATCTCTGATTTGGTTCCAAGAATAAGCAGAAGAATGTAAATAATTAACACATTGGGCAAACATATGAAGCTTGGGTCTCACATAGGGCATACCATTGGCCAAGGTGGTCCCTGAAATAATGGACGTAGTGAAGGTAAGTTCACACATGTCATGGAAGAACAGCAACTGACCAGCCCTACTTACAGCCTAAGGTTTATGTTTGCAAATTTCATACAGCTAGCCCAACTCCTCATAGTCATTGGGATAATCTTAATTATATCTGGAATTATATGGAAAGATGATTGCCACCACTAAGGAACTGGGTTTTGTTGGCACAGGTGTTGTTATTATAGTCTGGGCTGCGTGGGGGACCTGCCAGTTGCCAGTCCAGATGCTGGTCTCCTGCTCTAGCATGACTGACTAGTGTGCGCCCAGATACCTGAGTGCTTATATGTCCCCTAGCTAGCATGTGAGCCCTGTTCTTATACACAGGTGTCACTGTAACCCAGTACTCCCTTTCTAGGTTCTGATGCCACTTTCTTCGACTGCCCTATGTACTTGGACACTGTACCTGTACTTATAACCTGGATCGGCCCCTGATTTCATTCACATTTCTCTGGAATAGAGATTATAAACTCTCTCACTCCTAAAAAGCTTGTATGACTTTTATTCAGGAATAACTGCCTAGCCTCTGGCTCAGCTTGCATATATGGAAGCCAGCCCAGATTAGGTTAGAAATCTCCCAGGCACTTCTAGTATTATGATTTAAATGTCTGGACACTTGCCTTGTAGCATAATTTACAGATAAAATAGTCTGCCCTATCTTTTAAAAAAAATCCTAAAAAACATGCAACCGTTATTATGAAAATTTCAAAGTTCAAACATATACACAAAAGAGGGGCATGTGTAATAATCCCTATGTGCCCACTACACACCTCCTACACTTATGGACTGTGATAGCTAACTTTTTGGTGCCCACTTGCCTAGGATGGGGATATCTAGATAGCTGGTGAAACATTATTTCTGGGTGTGTCTGTGCTGGTGTTTCTGGAAGAGACTAGCATTTGTTTCAGTAGACTGAGGAAGATGACCCCCCTCACCAATGCAGGTGGGTATCATCCAATCTACTGAGGGACTGAATAGAACAAAAAAGGCAGAGGACGGGCTGTTCTGGGCTGCTTGATCTGGGCTGTTCATCCCGCCCACAGACATGGGTGCTTGTGGTTCTTGGACCCTAAGACCAAGGCTGAGACTTACATCACCAGCTCCCTTGCTGCTCAGACTTTTGGATTCAGACTAAATTATACCACTGGCTTTTTTGGTTGTTCAGCTTGCAGCGGATGGTGGGACTTCTTTGCCTCTGTAATCACCTGAGCCAAGTCCTATCTATATCTATATCTCAGATACATATCACTTCATCTTGAAGTATCTATTTATATATTTATAAACTACAACAATGCTATTTACCAAAATAACCATAGTATCATGATCTCTCTGAAAATATTAACAAAATTTATTTTACATCATCATTTGTTCACCTACTGATTCAAATTCCCCAAACACTCTCTCACACTCCCATAAGTTGAATGTTGGAATAGGAGTCAAAACATAATACATTTTATAAATGTACTAGAGGCCTGGTGCATAAAATTCATGCATGGGGGGTCCCCTCAGCCCAGCCTGCACCCTGTCCAATCCGAGACCCCTCCTGGGATGTCCAACTGCTGGTTTAGGCCTGATCCTAAGGATCATCCCTCTCATAATCCAGGACCACTGGCTCCTAACTGCTCACCTGCTTGCTTGCCTGATCACCCCTAACTGCCTCCCTGCCAGCATGGTCACCCCCAATTATCACCCCTGCCAGCCTGGTAGCCCCACACAGCCTGTTCAGTCCTCCATTCAGTTGTTTTGGATGTGACAGCCCCTGGCGCGCTCTCTCTCTCTCTCTCTCTCTCTCTCTCTCTCGCTCTCCTTTTAAAAATACACAGCTTTTAAAAGTCCCAC
>NW_006287550.1:260341-266488 GCF_000327345.1 Myotis davidii
CAAGAAAATTAAGTTTTTAATTGGTAATAAAAAGTACAAATAAACAATCTGAAAAAAAGATTGAAAGTGATTGATGCTTTTAACTGCATCATCTCTTTCTTGTGGCGGTATAGAGGCAATGTGGCAGGAAATTTGCCCTTACCTTGAAAGAGAAAGATCTTATGCACTTTTATATATAACGTTTGGATTATCCAAATGCCTGCTTTTAATATAAGCAAAGCGGTTTGCCTGAAATTCCATCAGGAATATAAGAGATCATTCATTCAGTAAGAAAAAGAAAGCTGTGGATCCTATCAGCCATTTTATGACATTGTGCAGGCACACCATGTAAACAAATACACACAAATGGGGAAAGCAGCGCTTTTCAGGACTCTGTTAAAAATGATCCTCCAACAAAAATACCCCGATAAAACAAAATTCCACAACCTCAGGAAAAAGAGACAAAAGAAATCACAATTGCAAGGTTGGCTAGACTCGTTGTACCTGAATAAATGTATTTTAGCTTTTCACCATGCCTTTGCTGGATTTTATGACTCTTTGCCTTCTAACTACTAACCGAAAACAGGATTCCTTCAGATTCCTGGGCAGCTTGCCACTACTTTGGGCCAAGGGGCCAATAAAAATCATTAGCAATACATAAATTTTATCCAGTGGGCTTTCCTGAACATGTGCAAGTGTTCATAAGGCCTGAACACCAAAAGCCACATGTTGCATCTCATCATGTGCTCCTCATTTACTCGCAATCACTTATACGCAAATCCATTATGTGATTATATTGTAATTTATATTAAATGAGAATCAATATAGCATTCAAATATACTAATAGGAATGGAGATTTGATAGACACTTTTGTTAATAAAAGGCAGTAGATATGACTTAACATATTCCTAGAGCTTTCAAAAGTCCACAGTACACAATGCATATTCTGATTTTTATATATTCATTTGTAGTTAGACCAATATGAACATATTCATAAGAAGAAAATATTAGAATGAAGAAAGCATGTTTATGATTATCATGATGAGATGGATCAGCCACTTTATGAAACTGAAAGTCTCTATCTACTTGTTTTTGCATTTGAAATTGTCCTTTGAGTAGGTCGATTAAATTGCCATTTGTCCTTGTTTATATCTTAGATTTTTTTTTGAAAGTGAAAAATATGTTTTATGAAAAATATGTGTTTTTCTAAAACACGTATGAACATATCCATGCATACACAAGCACCCTTGAAAGATTGTGTGACGTGTATTTACACTGATGCTTAATTGAAAACTACCAATGGTATAGCAACTGCCACACAATATGAACCAAGGTATTTCAAGTAACTATAATTGTCTACTCTAACACTACTCCCAGTACTTGCCGTGGCTTCATTAGTCAGGAACCATGAAAATAAGAAGTAGGGTTTCAAGAATAGAGAATGCAGACTGGTGTAAGATAAAGCATTAAAGAAAAACAGACACACATAATGAAACCCCTGTTGGGTGCTATTTTAACTATGTTGTCATCTATCACATACATCTAACTTCAAACCATAAACTTCTTTCTGGTGAGTAAACTTTTTGTCCTTGATCCTAGAAATCACAATTAAATTAATACCAAAATATTTTTAAAAATCAAAGGATACTTCTCCCTTAGTTTAACCAGAAGATGGTCTCCCGTAGACTAAAGTAATCTAATGAGAAATACATTTTGGCTAAAAACATTTGACAACTAACACCTCTTTGTATACCAATAAATTAAACATAAATTAAGGCCAAATATTTTTTTAACTCCATAGGATATCAAGGGCATGCTTTTAAAAGAAGTTTAGAGAATCTAAAACTTTAGAAATATATTCTGTACCCTAGCAGAAACTTGCTAAAATTGTACTAAACAGATGGGTATCTATTTTTAAAGCTCCAGGGCAGTCAGTGTCACACGTCTAGAGAGTCCATTCTAATAGTCACGTAAGCCTGTGACACTTCAATTATCTTGTATATATATGCACATATGTTTACCTCACCAAAGGATGCTATAAAATTTTTTAAAATAAATTAGGAATAAAGCAAGAGAATGTACCTTATTTGGAAAAAAGATGGGATAGCAGGTTAATATTTAGCCACTTCAAAGTAAGTTTATTGAGCTTTCTGACCCAAAGTATTTATCTCTTAAAATATTTTTTCTAACACATTGGCATATTTATATTACAAAACATAGGTAAATAAATTAATTTGTTTTTATTTAAAGTTAGATATATATTTTTATCTTAATCTGATGAAAGTCCCTTTTTTTCCCCTAAAGGGTCTTTTTTCTGGCAATTTGCAATGTTTATTTTCAAATAGTAACAAAAAAAATCAAGCACCAATAATAATTATAATATTATGTAATGATGTTCATTTTTTTTTTGCCTTTTTCTTTCTATTTAAAAGTTATACACACTTAATATGACTAGAGATACTAATGCACATACATTTAGGATTTTAAAGACTGGTAACACCTGACAGTTGTCTTTAAATGTTGCAGAATTTATTCATTAAATTATATTGTTTCTCTAGCATCATCCTAAAACGTTGTTATATGTGATAGATACTGGGTGCTTTGCTCAGAGTGTTTCCAATGCTTGTCTCCTTAGAGAATGGGCTGCTGAGAGTTCATGTCTAAAGCCTCCACTGCTAATTGCCCTTGGATGCAAAAGATCAGGTCATGTCCTCAATCTCTGTGCTTGAAATCTAAGCCAGAACACACTCCTACAAAACTACCAATTTATGCCAAAACATTGTGCTTCTATTACGTTCACCTTCTTTCTGCTTTTCTCTATTTTTTATTCATAATTCTATTATCATTATATCTTTGTTATAAACCACCACAACACGTTAAAAAAGAACTATATAGGTCATAAAAAGTGGTTAAAATTGTGCTAATAGTTGTTGTTTTTTTAACTTTCTTTCTTTTTTTCAATTTATTTCTTTTTTTAAAGTCTAGGGGGTTTGGAGAAAAACACATAATGTAAATTGGCAGAGAGAGCAGCTACATTCCAGAAAAACGGATGAGCATTGAAGGTGAATCAGAGAGTAGGAAATATTCTTGACACGTTTGAAGTCATGCATAGTACAATTGAGCTGGAGTTTATGTTATAGAGTTATAGGAGATGAGTCGTGAATACTAAGTAGCACCAACTTGGCTATGCATGCCAAAATAAGGACTTTTAGTTAGTTATAGACTCTTGAGTTAATAGGAATAGAAGCAACACTGCTTTGAAGACCTTTGTTTTATTATTTGACTATGATGTCATGGAGCTGCTTTGCATTACAAAAATTAAATAATTTTTTTTTAAATGTTCATAAAATTTGATAACAAGCTTAATGAATGAACTTAGCTGTCTGCTGGGTGGATAACATATTCACACAGAGTAAGTATTATTTAAAGTTACTTCAAGTATAAAACCAAAAAAGTTGATTCAATTGAAAATAATACCCAGAACTCTTCCTCCCACCGCCCCCCCTAAACTATGGATTTACCAGCTGTGTGAACTAGAAATCAAATGGAGGCCAAAAATCAATGACAATTGAGCAAAAATGTGGCCTCTGGGAATTCCCCTACAAAAAGAACCAGGACTCCTTAAAGAAGGTGATTTCAATCTGGGGCAAGAAATATTCATGATGCTTCTGGGAAATGTTGTGCCACAAAGCAAGGAAAACAAACAAAAAAAACCTATTAAGGTCATGTCAAATAGATATTGGGGCTATCATGAAGAGATTCCAATTGGCTGAAAATGGATAATCTGAAGACCCAAAACGACTACAATAACAAACATTTTTTAATCACTTTTTTAGAAACTATATTTTATTGATTTTTTACAGAGAGGAAGGGAGATGAATAGAGAGTTAGAAATATCGATGAGAGAGAAACATCAATCAGCTGCCTCCGGCACACCCCACACTGGGGATGCGCCCGCAACCAAGGTACATGCCCTTGACTGGAATTGAACCTGGAACCCTTCAGTCCACAGGCCGATGCTCTATCCACTGAGCCGAACGGGCTAGGGCAAGAATTATATTTTAAATGCTTATTTTGCTAGTCAGGTGTTTTTGCCTATCTGTAATTTTAAATTCTAACTTTGTTTATTTTGGAGAAAAATATATTATTTGAAAATACAGAAATAAAGAAATAAGAAGTTAAAAAGATATGAGGTTAAAAGCAGAACATCCATATTGTTAATGTTAAATACTTAAGGGTAGAACTTCCCAACATTCACCAGTTCACCCTTAATCATTTCGATTGATGCTGTAATGTGAGCTCACACATCACTTCCTTCCACACTGTGGATTCTTATGCTCTATTACTCACATCTTCCATTTCAGCACCACCTAAATCTCTTAAGACCTGTACCACCATACCTGCCTTCCTTACCCTGTGAAATGTGTCTAGACAGGGCATCTATTTTTGCAAATTTATCCCTGTATTGTCATGTTGGCTCTGTCTGTAGTTTTCTCTCATTTCCCCCTTCCTGACTTTTTTTTTTTGTCTAGTCCTATTTCATTTTCTTGTTCTTTATTGAAAACAATCTATGCATGTCTTTAAATGTAAAATCAGAGAATCTATTTTGCAGTTTCTTTTCTTATATGGAATGTGTTTTCCCTGTTATGCAACTAGTAACACTCTAGAATGAAAGCAAGCTTTCTCTCCCATTGATTATATTAACATTTAAATTTCTTCTTGTTCTTACAGAAGTTTTTTACTTCCTGCATATGACTTTCAAATTTCCAGTATATTGTGTGAAATTAGTTTTAGTTATTGCAATATCATGATGAGAAATTGTAATATTTTTCCTTTTATATGTATAACACACGTGTTTCTATACACCGTATCAGTTCTTTTGTGTACTTCATCTTACTGCCATTCTACTTCATACAATTAGCATATGTATCCCTATATACCTTCTTATGGTACACACAAACAGGCTGATTTTAGACTACTTATCATTACCATCACTTTTTGCTTAGATTCAAACTTACTTAAATTTTTCTAAAAGACAAGTGAAATTTCCTCCCTCACATCATAAAATTTCCCATGCAGATTTCTAATGTTTCTATGCCATGTCTCTAAATCCTGTGCAGATTTAATGGACATAATCACTTATTTTTTGCCTGGGAAGAATTTCGAATCTTAGGGCTAAAGAGTTTTCTTTCATTTCTTCCTGAGTCCTTATGTGTGAAACCGAAACACTCGTCTGAGCTGCTTGAATATGTCCTTTCATAGACTCAGAAACAGTGTCTTTGACCTTCTGTATAGTTGGTATTCCTCATTGCCAGAATGGAAGGGCAACCCCCCCAGAAGGCTAGAGGACAGGGAGATGTCAGCCATCTTGAAGTCCCATCTGCTCACTTAACATGTAAGAAAGCTGTGGCCCAGAACACCTAAAGCAAAACAAAACACACCTGCTTACCCAAACTGTCATTGTATTTCTCCTTCTCCCACACCTTCCCTCCTACTCCTTCTATTTCATGTTTTGAAGGGGACACATTTTCCATTACTTCAACACATTATATTATCATTATTATTATTTTGAATTTTTAATGTTGAAAGTATTACATATGTCCCCCTTCCCCCCCATTGATCCCTTATATCCTTCCCCCGCCGCCCCCCACCTCAGGCCTCCACTACCCTATTGTCTGTTATGCATATATGGGTTACGCATATATGCATACAAATTCTTTGGTTGATCTCTTTTCACCCACCCCTGCCTTCCCTTTGGCATTTGACAGTCTGTTCCATGCTTCTATGTCTCTGGATCTATTTTATTTCTTTTTGGTTGTTGTTCATTAGATTCCACATATGAGTGAGATGTTTCAATACATTATATTATATTTCCTTATGTTTATGTGGTTACCTCTTCAAGTATTCTTCGAAGTTCTTTCTTTTAAACTTTTTGGCCTTGCACTACACTCTTCCCCCTTCACATACATTTCATACAATTAGCATATGTATCCCTAAATACTTTCTTATAGTACACACAAACAGACTGATTTTAGAATACTTAATATTATCATTACTTTTTGCTTAGATTCAAACTTCCTTGGATTTTTCTAAAAGACAGGTGAAATTTCCTCCCTCAAATCATAAAAATGCCTATGTAGATTCCTCAGATTTCATATATATATATAT
>NW_006287550.1:266521-266942 GCF_000327345.1 Myotis davidii
AGAGAGAGAGAGAGAGAGAGAGAGAGAGAGAGAGAAAGAGAGAGAGAGAGGAAGGGAGAGATAGAAACATGGTGGACTGGCTGCCTTCTGCACACTCCTGACTGGGGATAGAGCCTGCAACACAGGCATGGGCCCTGACCGATGACCTCTTGGTGCATGGGAAGACACTCAATCCACTGAGCCACACTGGCCTGGCTCCCATGTTTCTTTTTGGCTTATCTTCTCTTGTATTCCACCTGCTGGGAAAGGAGCTTTTTCTTATGGTCTTGACATTCTCCTTTATTTGGTTTCACCATTTATTCATTCCCTATAATTCTTCCCTTCCTTTCTTCCCTCATCAGAGGACTGTAGATGAAAGTTTTTGACATGTTTTGCCTTCTTTTCTGCACATGATCCATCTCTGCCTGCTAGTCTTCTGCTG
>NW_006287550.1:266988-272481 GCF_000327345.1 Myotis davidii
ATGTGTTCCACTTGCCTCTTTCCTTCAGCCTGAACACGGTCTTTGCTTTATTTCTTCTCATTTCTTCTTGAAGTCCCCCTCACTTCTGCCCTCTTCTCCTATGGACCCTGGAATCTTTGTTACATTAATTTAGAAGAATGTTCCATATCCTTTTTCCCACACCGAACTCTCATATTGAGTCCTCGAAGTTGGTTCAGTTGTTGAGTGGTTTGCATAGATAGAGTACTTCCTTTGCATAATAAAGGTTGCAACATTTTATTGGAAAATATGCCATGTCCTTTCCCTCCATACCATATTCACATTTCCTGACTGTACATTGCTCTCAGATGAGTTCTGGTGCCTTACGCAAAGTGTGTCTTTAATTGTCTTTTTTTATGATGATAATCCTTCTTTGTTTATATTGGAAAACACCTGGCAAGTGGCTAATCCCTTTCTATCCTTGCCACATTTCTGTTTCACACTTATGTTTCCTATTCCAAATCCCAAACCTGTCTGCTTCATTTGCTGGAAATATTGAAACAGTGGAACATTATTTTATTTCCCATATATTTACTGTTTTATCCTACTAATTGGAAGCAACACCATTTACTTCTAGAAATGCGGTTTCTTTTTTTTTTTTTTTTTGCAGTCAATGTTAACATAGTAACAGAAAATTAATGCTAACAATAAATTATATAGTAACAATATAAATATAACAAAATACACTGTGTATTTCTTGTTCTTACCTATATCTACTTATTCCATTTTAGCTGACTCTTGAGCTTCATCATGACTCTAATTAGTTTCAGGATAAAAGTATTCAGACATTCACAGTTCATGTTATCCTGCTATCATTTTTGAAAAATTTTTCACCACTTAACTGTTTCTCAGCTATGGCCAATTGGTACTATCATTATTGCTTTTTAAACTATATAAATTACTGTATCATTTCCTACAGAACATTTTTTACAGAACTACAGAATTATATTTATTTAAAAAAAGTTTCAGAGTATATGAGGCATTATCATATATTTTTGGGTCATATGTATTCATTGAAATCTTGCATAATTGTAGTCCTTTTTAATACTCTATATAGTAAAAGGTTAATACACAAATTGACCGAACTGCAGAATGACCAGTCACTATGACACACACTGACCACCAGGGAGCAGATGCTCAATGCAGGAGCTGCCCCCTGGTGGGCAGTGCACTCCCTCAAGGGGAGCGCTGCTCAGCCAGGAGCCGGGCTCACAGCTGGCAAGCACAGTGGTGGTGGCAGGAGCCTCTTCAACCTCTGTGGCAGCACTAAGGATGTCAGACTGACTGCTTAGGGGGAGTGGGCCTAAGCCATCAGTTGGACATCCCCCAAGGGCTCCTGGACTGTGAGATGGTGCAGGCCAGGCTGAGGAAACCCCCCCGAGTGCTCAAATTTCATGTACCGGGCCTCTTGTTACATATAAATGTTAAATAGACATATAATTGCAACTCAATGTATGGCTATGTATTCTCTTTAAAAAGATATGTTTATTCATTTCAGAGAGGAAGGGAGAGGAAGAGAGTTAGAAACATCACTGATGAGAGAGAATAATTGATACGCTGCCTCCTGTATACTGCCTACTGGGGATTGAGCCCACAAGTTGGGCATGTGCCATGATCGCCAATCTAACTGTAATATCCTGGTTCATAGGTGAATATTCAATCACTGTGCCATACCAGCTGGGCTATATTATTGAAAATTAGAGTAGTCTTTTGCATATTCTATTTTTGAACAATTTAGAAAATTTATTATTAAAATACATATTAAAACAACTTTCAAGGTAAATGCTGCTTTTTATAGTTGATGGAAAGAGTTCTGCTATAAAATTAGAAAATGTTTCATGCCATATTTTCTTTGACAACACAGTAAATATAAATAGGTAAGTTAATATTTATACCTTTATGTATAAATTAGAGAGTGAGGTTTTCATATTAATTAGAAAAAAAACACAATACATTTGAAAGTATTTCTGAAGTACAATTTTTTTTGTATATTCAACACTGAGTATTATTTTGAATCATTGAAAAGAATACCTCAATTTTACTATGCAACAGAAAAACGAATCACATTTGAAGTAAAGGAAATTAATTATTACTATTCTGGAAATCTCTGGTTAATACTAGTAAGTGTCTAAGGAGTAATGACTAATGAATTGCCATTATTCTAACATGTAAGTGAAAATATTTTAGTTGCTAAAATGCTAAGCACTATGAGTTCTTAAAATTGTCTATGAACCAGCAATATCATCTAAGTTGTTAACATTCTCTTTGGAATTGTGTGGGCTAATTCTGACAGTCACAGGCAAATAATCCAATACACAAATAGAGCACAGAATCAATCACGCTGTTCATTTGAGATTACTTTGTTATTGTTTGAATGTGTAAGCATCCTAATTCACTACATTATAAAATCTCTAAAAGGTGTACTCAAATTTATTCATGTATCTCCAGAGTACCTATTAATGTAGTTTGTACATAAAGAAAGATGTTAACTGATTGATCTTAAACTGTTTAATTTGGGAGAAATATTATCTAAGCTATATCTACAAATGTTGGTTTTCATTTATCCATAGAGATAAGTCAAATATTTTTACATCTCAGTAACTTTTTATTTATTGCACAAGTTAAACTATAAATGGACATCAAAGAGAAGTTAAAATAAATTTTTTCCCTCAAGAATGATAGAGTTCCTTTTAATTTCTTTATAATAAATAGCAAGCCAATCAAAACAGTTTTCAAGAAACTCATTTATGAATTGCATTACACTGATATCCCTATTACAGTTGCCACTGTTTGATGTGGGGAAGACTTAGCTACTTTTTAAAGATGTCCCAAAAATTCATCAACATATGTATACTGACTAAGCATTTCCTGTGCCCCCCGGATCCACTGTATGTCTGATTGTTTCCCCTCTGCTCCTCTATATCCCTCAGCCACTATTCAAAAAACAGAAGGTGGGATTTATTGCCAGTGCATGTTATATATGCTCATACATTACTTCCTCTAATTTTTCCTGTTTTCTCGCAGGTATGAGAGAAGGTTGTACAGTTGAAAAGACACAGGAATTGCAGAGAATCCTAACAGAATAGTAACCCCATAGAAAATTTCCTTCTGCTTTCATCACTTTAATGCCCTTGATTTTATTTCTTTGACTTTTTCATGTTGAAGAGCCTTCTGCCCACCTTGCTCATCTCCCCGTGGCTCACCTCAATCTGTTTTCCTCTCTCTCCTGGCTGCAGGCCAGCTACTGAAACAGCAACTGGGCTATTTATAACTGATGGGTCTCAAAGGTGAGTGCTTCATGTAGGGTAAGTACTCTTTTGTCTCATTGTCAATACAGCCACCATCCCCATAGGCTCCAAGGCTCTATGGGCACACTTGGCCTCTCATGAACTAAGCACTAACATAAAGTCAGACACTGAACCATGACAAGTTGTTAGGTAGTCTCAATGCCATTTGAGCTTTGCCAGGTTACTTGATGTGGCTATTCATGGTAAGTATATTCACTATAGAAAATGATGGTTGCTCGACATTAGGGCTGGAATAATATAGAAATATTTCCAATTAGAAGGATAGTAGATCTGAAAAAATGCTAAATATTATAAATTTGTCATTAATCTGTTCAAGTGTGTGGCAGAAGTGTATGCATTTTGTTTTCCAAAATTATGAGCAAAAGGCCTGAATCATGTATTTTAAGTAAATAGGGTCTCTTTTAGTCTGAAAATGGGAGGACTGCCTGATTAAAAGGTACCTGCTATGGGCTACCATGGCAACCTGTGTCATACAGAACATGTCACAATCTACTCTTAGTTTTCCTACATACATGACTGGGTGTTTTCTAAATCTGTCTTGGCAGCCACCTGTTTTTGTAAATACATTTTCTATTGAAACACAACTGCACTCATTTATTTCCTGATTGTGTGTGCCTGCTTTCCTGCAACAAAGACAGCGTTGAGTAGTTACCACAGTGTTAAGTAATTATCACAAAGACATTATAAACCACGGTGCTTAAAATACTATCTGGCCTTTTGCATAAAAAGATTACTTACCTCTGTTCTAGAATATTTATCTGTTAAAAGTATGAATGAATTTATGACCCAATAAGCCCAGAGCAGACTCATTTCTTTTAGTCAGTCATTCATAAGATTATTTGTTCAGATAGAATTCTCTGTTGTCAGATAACTCTTGGTTCAAATCTAAGGTCCACTTCTATGCCAGTTTTTGGGAAAATTACAAAAATAAACTAAACCTTGGTTTGTTTACTTGTGAAATGAAGATACTAATTGTATCCACTTCATCCATCACTTTATTATTGAGAAATCATGAGTGAATCAGTAGGACTAAAAAGCAATCTTGTATTTGGAGAAATAGTGCTTCAGTTACTTCTAATCTTGTTTCTTTGCTATCTTTTTGTATCCTTCTTTTTATGATTCTTCCTTCTGTTATCAAAATATGTAAATGCCTTTAATCATGCTGAAAACATATAATGTGTGTGGGCAAGAGTGGTTATTTAACGAATATTAATGGAAAGGATGGATAATTGATGAATAAGTAACTTTTCTCTCCCCATCCTATATAATAACAGAGAAATATGCAAATTATCCCCTCCGCCAGGAGGTTGGACCGGAGTTTGATCAGGGAGTGGGGGCCAGCCTGTCAACTGACTGGGCCCCCTTCCCCTGGCCAGCCCTGCCCCTAGTTAGCCCCCTACACCCTGATCAGGGCAGGGTCAGCTAGCCAACCTCCCATGGCTCCTCCCCCCAGCCAGCCCCATCCCTGATTGGCCCCCCACATCCCAACCGGGAGCAGGATCGACCAACCTCTCACATCCCCTCCCCCCAGCTGGCCAGGCCTGATTGGCTCCCAATCAGGCCGGGCTGGCTGGAACCCACCAATGCATGAATTCGCACACCAGACCTCTAGTGATGTTATAATGCTATTTGCTTATATGCTTCATGTTGAGACATGAAGAACAATGGGACTGAAATGGAGCAGTGACAAGTATTATAGATGACCAATAAATAATTCTTGAATGAATGTATTAAAATGTTACATGAAGACTACATTGTTCTGTGATAGCATTATCAAAGACGAAATGGTGCGTTCTAAAGTCTAAATCTGTTTTTTTCAGGTTGGCTATTATGAAAACAAATAGGTAATAACCATGCCTGTTTAAATGGAGTTAGATTTGCATATATAACAGAGAACAAAGAATAGGTGAGGTACACGGGCCATAAAATTGGCACAGAAGATAATTTTAATCAAGCATGGAGAACATTTACAACTTGATAAATTTAACCAATGGTTCAAAGCTGGTAGATGTTAATTCATGTTCAAAAAGCTGTTTACCACCTCTAAATTTTTTAATTCAATCAATAAAATGTATGATTCTAAACATAGTTTGCATTAGTATTTGGTTTTTGGGGGGCTTATAACCTCTACCCTGGTATCTAATTTAAATTCCTCTGCTTAGGGAAA
>NW_006287550.1:272517-327259 GCF_000327345.1 Myotis davidii
AGAAGAAAAATTAATAGGACAGTAAATTATATCAAGACAATGTCTAGCAGTAAGAAAGAGCTAAGTTTATGTATTTATGTGTTTGTAAGGATGAGGTCATTGTATCCATTCCAGTTAAGGTCACTGTACTTATTTATTATATTATAATTATTTAGATTTTATTGAAGAGCAATAACTGAATTAATCATGGCAAAGATGATTTAATGGAACTTGGGAGCCCAAGGACACAAGGAAGCACAGTGTTGAAAACAAGTACTTGCCCTGTGATTTTTATTAACAACACTAAGAGCCCAGCGTGTGATTCAAAATTGCATGGCGCCACCCACCCCTTCACTGGCCCTTGAAGCAGCCATGGCCATTGCTGATAAGGCCCTCCCGCGCACAGGCGCTCGCAGGCCCCTGCCACCCCACCCCTGACACTGTATGAGCAACCTCCTCCTAACCGGTCAACCCGTTATGGCATTCCGGTTAGTTAGCATATATCTCTATTATATATATAAATGTATCTATATCACAATGGGAACCGAATGTAGCATCTTTTGACATGTCTAGTATTTACAGTAATTAGGAAAATGGAAGACAAATTGGTCACAAAACACCTATTGTTTCCCAGGAATAATTGGGAGTGGTTAAGGGAGGAAAAGAAATTCAAATATGTAAATACAGAGTTAATGAGGTAAAGAAAGCTATATGTTAACATCAATATATTAAAACTTTTATATATACTCTGGTAAGAATTGGGAACATTTAGGTTACATGCAAAAAAGGAAGAACAAGTAGCGTTGAATATTATCCTGTTGTAGTTACTGATGAAATAATTGTATGTATACATTCAGTCCAGAAGTTTCAGAAAGAATAAGAATAGCAATTCATTAAAAGGAATCTAAAATAATAAATAATATAATTCTATTATTTACATTTCCTTAATGAAATATTATAATATTACATTCTTAGTTCAAATACCATCGTTGATTTTATTTTTAAATATATATTCTTGACTGTATCATTGATGTCCCTTATTCCCCCCTCCCATACCGTCCTTTACCCAGCCCCTACCATCCCCATGCCTTCATCAGGCTATTGTTTGTGTCCATGGGCTGTGCATATTAGTATATAAGTTCTTTGGTTTATCTCTTCTCATCCCCATATCCCCGCCCCTACTCCACACACACACACACACACACACACACACACACACACACACACTGAGATATGTCAGTCTGTTCCATGCCTCCAAGCCTTGGGTCTTATTTTGTTGGTCAATTCATTTTGCTCATTAGAATCCATGGACACTGGTACTTCAGCCCTGCAGGCTGAGGGCTTCTTTGAGTTCTGGAGGGCACTCCCCTCCCCCAAGCCAGAGTATTTAGTCCCAGGCACCGTAACCCCACATGAGAACAGTCTACACTTACACAGCAGCACAGAGCTCCGAGATCACATGCCTGAATAGCCAAGACTTATCCCTGACCCCAGGGTCCACAACTGTGCACACATGAATAACCTAACCTTATGCATCAGCACAGGACTCCGTGACCATGTGCATGAACAGCCAAGCCTTACTCAGTAGCCCCATTCTCCGTGACCATGCACGTGAACAGCCGAGCTTTACTCAACAACCCTGGGCTCCAAGATTTCACCAGCAGTTGCATGAGCATCCACTGCCTGCAACCACTGGGGGAGCAGCCACCATGCACAACCGCACAAAGAGCAGCTGCCCTACGAACACCCCAGGAACAACTGACACCTGTGACAATATGAGGAACAGATGCCCCGCGACCAAGCAAGGAGCATTCTCCTCACAAGCAGCCGCCCATGACCACTCCTCAGGAGTGGCCATCATCTAAGCCTGCATGAAGAGCAGCCACCCAGCAACCCCATGCATCCCCCAAGGAGTAGCTGTTCCATGACTGCGTGAGAGGCAGCTGACCCGTGAGCAGCTGCTGTTCTGCAACTGCATGAGAAGGGGCTACACTGAGAACACCTGAGGAGCAGCCACCACCTGCAACCACCAAGGAGCAGTCACCACCTGTGACCACCCGAGGAGAGCAGATGCCGCCCAAGACTGCCTGAGGAGCAGTTGCCACCCGTGACCATGCGACCCACCACCAAGCCCACTTATGGTACATCTACACAATAGAATACTATGCTGCTTTAAAAAAGAAGAAATTCTTACCACTTGCAACAGCATGGATGGAACTGGAGAGCATTATGCTAAGTGAAATAAGCCAATCGGAATAACAATGAAAACACAATAATATAAGCCAAACATTCAAAGAATTAAAACCTATCCTCCTTATAGTATTCCAAATAGTCTGTGAAAGATAAATATCACATGATCTCATTCATTTGTGGAATATAATGAACAACATAAACTGATGAACAAAAATAGAACCAGAGACATAGAAGCTATGAACTGACTATCCAACCTATGAGGGAAGGGGGGTGAGGGGGTAAGAGATCAACCACAGGACCTGTATGCATGCATATGAGGAAAACCAATGGACACAGATGGGGGGGATGAAGGCACGTGCTGGGGCATGTGGGTGGCTGGGGAGAGGTCAAGGGGGGAAAAAGGAGACTTATGTAATACTTTAAACAATAAAGAATTGAAATTAAAAAAAGAAAATAGCCCTTAAAGTAAAAATTTTCCCAATACTTGTTAATAATACCACTTAAAAAGTGATTTTTTTCAAGAAATCTTATGTAATAAAAGCCTAATATTCAAATAGATCCAACAGGGGAACAACCAGTGGAACAACTGGTCACTATGACATGCACTGACCACCAGGGGGCAGATATTCAATGCAGGAGCTGCCCCCAGCCCTCAGGCCCCAGGCCAGCCAAGGTGGGTGCCAGCGGAGGGCCCCTGATTGCCCTTCCGGTCACCCCACAGATTGGCTCTGATTGCCGGCCAGGCCTAGGAGCCTTACCTGTGCAGAATTTCATGCACCGGGCCTCTAGAAATATTCATACTTGTTACTTATGTTCAGAGTGGTTTTGTGGTGACCCAACCCTGGGAAAGAAGTGCAAGGTACTTGAAAACTAAGAGGAGAATTACAATTTGAAATTAGTTACTTAAGTATAATTTATATTTTAGCATTCTACAAGCAACCTAAGGAGTTTCAAGATCACAAATCCTTATATGCTCCTCCATTTAAAGGTTAGCTATGGAAAACTTACATTTCTTCTCATATTGACTGAGATCGTGATAATGTTGTTCTCACCAACTGTTATATTGAAGATCTAAAATAGTTAATACTCTTTTAGACTGGGTGTAAAAGATACTCACTAATTCTATAATACTTTTGTAAAGTTTTCTATAAATTTGTAAATAAATATAGTTACGTTCCCATGACTTAGTCTTTTCTCACTTACCTACAAGTCATAATTCCTAACATCCTCTGACACTATGATCCGTTATGTTTCCTCCTCCCTTGTCTTTTCACTTTCCTCTCTTCCTTTCCAGATTCTATCTATCTTTTGATAGACAGTCCAAGTCTCATGTCTTCCATGGCCCTCTGATCTCTTCACCTCTCCCAGGAGAAGCTGCTAAGATCATGATAGGTGCGCCACCTAGCATTTCATAACACATATGTTTTTATTGTGTTGTGCTTCTTTGTTAGTTTTTTTATCCTAACTATATTATGTGTTCGTTGAGGACAGAAATCACATCATTAAATACCTATAAGTATTTTTTTATTTAAAGATTCCATGAACTATGTGTTTGGCAATAAGGAATCACTTCATGACAAGAATGCCAATTTTTAGAAAATAAGGATCTCTACCTGAAAACTAAAGATCATTGCGGATTGCTGGTGCTTTGTTTATAATTGTCAAGAATGTTTTATTCTTGTTAATATTCATATAACACAAAGATATTTTTGGTACACATTCTTGGACATTATTGACTGAGTCAAACTGAATATATACTTAATGCTATCTTTGTGAAGATGAGGACTAGGATTTGCCTGCTTCATGATGTTGTGGTGAGTTTCATGTAAATAGGACAACAAAGAGTGAAAAGAAGTTGCACAATATAGAGAATTCAACACTCATTTGTTTGGTAAAAACATTTCTATTATATATAGGGAAAACCACACTTGTCATTATTTTAATTACCCTTACTTTGATTAGTTTCTGAATTTTTTGTTGTCCAATTAACACATCTACCTTGAAATCTCCATGTAAAATAACAGGTCTTGATTATTTCTACAAGGTTAACAAGTTTTGTTTTTTTTTTTAATTTTACCCTTTATACAAAACACAATATAGAATCACAAGATTATAAGTACTTCCTGGTTGAAATTTAGTTACATTCAGTGATTGATGTGTTGAGCTGATCCCAGGCATTTTAGGACATCTGGTAAATTGAAAAAAACTTAATAATATTAGAAATATTTAATTTGAAAACATGTTTTATTTCAAGAAGATGCCAACATATTTTTTGGCATTCTCCTTGATGAATTCTTCTGTTAAATTTTTCTTAATACATATATATATCTCAAGATAATAGATTTTCATACAGTATGTAAGTGAAATTGAATCATATTATTTCACTATTGTTAAGATGTCATTATATTTTTCTATGATGCATATATTATCTTTAGGAATTATTCCTTGAAAAATAATTTATCTGAGCAACTATTCCTAACAATCATCATAATAATAATTATTACTTGTGAAATAAAAAAAAGATTTTTCTTTGTTGAATTCTTAAAGATTACAGTACAGTTCTCTGCTCACAAACATTGGATGAACATCTGAATCATTCATTATCCTGATCATTCTTTTAAGTATTTGGCTTTGGTTACTCAGTTTATAAATTTCAACAATTATCCTGGAAATGTTTTGTTCCTTATTTAGGTTTTCCAGGTGGAGAAAGTTACTTAGGCTTTACTTCTGATATCTGGAGAATATGTTAAAAGATTATCTTGCATAAAGGAAAATAGAGAAAGATAATTTATGGAATTAAAAAGAGAGAGAAAATAAAGGTTAAGGGATAAATAATGCAGGAAAGTAGAAGGGTATAAAGACAGAAAAGAGAGAACTAGTGTTAAAAATGAAAGGATCAAACCAGGCCTTTGTCGCTCACTGGTTGATCATCAACCCATGAACCGAGAGGTCCCCAGTTTGATTCCTGGTGGGAGCACATGGTTCAGTGGTTGTGCCTCAACCCATGAACCAGAAGGTCACAATTTGATTCGTTGTCAGGGCACATCCCTAGTAGGGGGCATATAGGAGGCAGCCAATCAATGTTTCTTTCTCATCAATGTTTCTATCTCTCTCTCTAAAACCAATAAAAACATATTTTATAAAACTGAAAGGAAGGAAAAATGGAAAGATTTTAACAAAATGTTTTCTAAGATATTGTAACCTGGTTTGCAACTAAATCTTAATTTTCTGAAATAGATTGGAAAGTGGAAAGATGTATCTTTTTATAGTTTTATTTCTTAAACTTCAATATAAATTATTTTGGAGTAGTTATTACACTGAACACATAAAACATTGCATTATTGGTGGATTCCTGAATAATACTTTAAACATCATTTTTCTGCTTAGAGTAGATCATATATTAAATACTTTCAAATATACTCCACTTAATCTCATACTCACCAACATGAAAACCACCAAAAAGAAAACCTGAAAATATGTCAATTAAATTCTGCTATCTACACACAGATTATTTTGCAGCAGATGTTTGGCTTCTTATAAATGAAATCCATTTCTTTATATGGTGTTACAAGCTTTGACCACATTTTCCTGCCTTAATTGTTTTTTTGATTTTCTCTCACAGGATTTCTGCTCTTCCTCAGATGGATCACTAAAACGTTCCTGTGACATTTTGAAAATACCTCTTCTTCACCTACCCAGCCCTTGTCTGGAGGCATAAAATTTCTATTTGTAGGTATGCCAATTGCTGCCCTCCCTCATGAGTGACATAAATGAAGCTCCAGTTTTATGATAGGCCAAGGAAGGAGTGGAGAGAAAAAGCGGGTGACAAATTTCAGGAGCAAATAGCAAACATTAACATATTCTCTACAGCCTCCTATTCTGATGAATGACATACCATTCCCAAAGGCAAAGAGACACCAAGCGGATGTAAACTGTGATACCTCTGGCAAAACCATCACTGCTTAAATCATATATAATGATCTTTCAACAGATGTTAAAATGTCATCTTTACTTAATGATGTCGAATACGATTATTATTTAAAATCTATCACAGTTTCGTCTTTGCTGGTTTAAATTCTAATGTATTTGAAGTGAATTGTGGAAGAGTGATGCATGCAATTTGATTTACCTTGAATGCCTGAGCAACTCATTTTCCTCGGCTTATAAATGACAGCATGAATATAATAGTTCATTTTGATAACAAGAAAATTTAAAGTTTGGCTCAACAATCTGGAAGAACAAAATGAATCTTGACATGGGTCTAAAAATAAGAACATCTGTTTGCAGCAGGAAATAGTCATGATTTATGGTTCCGACATCACCCTGTGATGTGTTGTTTCACTTTATGGTAATTTACAGCTTTTAATGTACTATATAACTCGACAGAAACTGAGGTAATGCTGCCTCAAAATCCAATAAAAGGAACAAAAATGTAGAATATAAATGTTTGGTTTCCTGTGCGAAAATTTTGGTTTTAAAGTGGAGATTCATGTGGGGAGAAGAGAATGATTCCCAACCAAAATTGCCCTGTAGGCAGCTTTGAAGTTTTGCTGGTGTCAGCATCCTACATACTCCTGAAATCCAGGGCAGGGGAGTGGGACCTATGGCAGATCTCATGGGCCATTACCATATTCATGAATTTTTATGTATGGTTTTAAAAGCATGGTCTTCCTGCAAAGTTCTAACGCCACCCGAATGCCCCAAGTCATACATATTTATTTTATGTCTTTGGCCAATACCACAAACTAATATTTTTTTTAAGTCTAGTAAATTATTTTATATAAAATGATCCCTCATCCTAAAAAGAATAGATTTCAAGAGAACTCTTACAAAGCACTAAATCAATACTATTGTATTGAAAATATGTTAAACCTGGAAAATTGTCCTGTGCTATCATGAGACTACATGACTACCTCTCAAGCAAAGAGCTCACAATCTTGAACATTTCATATGCTGCCTCCCCTAGTTACATTGATTGCGCCTGCTGAGTGCAGTTCTTTTGGTGGGACAGTGGGGAAAGGTTGGATAAGAACAGAGGTGAGGATTTTGCAGAATGAGGTTCAAAGAATCTTAGGACACAAACTATCAGTACTTTCCACTGAAGAGTTGCCGGTAATCCCTCTAGTGAACAATCAAGTGAATAGCCTGGGAGAGAATTTGCAGGAATAGTAAAGTCATGCTAATATCATAGGTTAAGTTACGTGGAAACTGCAGTGTTTTAGAACTGTGTCCTCACTGTATTTAGGTAGGATGGTTTTGATTCTCAGACCCTCGGCCTATATGCTAGAATTCATCCTTAATTAAACAAATGACAGAGGGGTTGGTGAGTGCCTCCTTATGATGGATGCAGACATGAGAAATGGCAAGTGCTTTAGTTAAAGTGACACTTCTGGAGGCTTGTCTAGAATTTTTATCTTATTATTTATTTGTAGACAGGAGCTTCTAACACAAGTTCATCCAGATTGCTATTTATTTCTTTTTCTTGAATGGCATTTAAAAATCTCATAAGGAAAAGGCAAAAATCACAATTTTATTTTCATCTGTTTTCTTCCCATTTATTATCATAACCAAGCCTGAGGTAATAACTTCATAGAAATAAGCATTTTCTACAAAGTGTATATTACCATATAAAGCATCATGTTATAATTTTTGTTTTGTTTCATTTTCTACTTTTATCCCTTCAGAAATTACTATCATTCTGAAATGATATTTATGTTTACTGGAGTCTGTGATATTGCCTTGATAGACCACCAAATCATTTTTGTGTTAAAAACAGTTTTCCATTATTTTAATGTATCTTTTTATTCTACTTTATTTCTATAAATGTTGATGAACATTTTCAAACTATTTTAAGAACACTCACATATTATACTTTAAAGGCAGCCAAAATAGTAAAGTGTTTAGGACTACAGAACACTGTATTTCACTTGAACATCTGTCTGGATTGTCATATGTACAGCATAGAATAATTTTAGGTGTAATTCAAAATGCATGAATAAGTTTCACTTCTAAAAAAACACACACACAGCACATTCAGTCATATTGACTAGTCTATAAAGTTTATAGATTCTTATGCCAGAGATGTTAACTGAAAGGAGAACATTAAAAAAGAAAATGTTTAGGGATCTTGGAAGGTCAACTCAAGGTCATCTGAAAAGTGCTTATTTCAAGATAGAGAAAATATGGTTGCACATTAAAAATGAATTAATGAAAAAATAATAAAAATGAGTTAATGAATGAAGGGGCTGCTGTTTTTACCGACTATTAGAACGTAAATGTTTTATTTTAGTGCTCATTGATACATTTAAGTGCTTAGATTTTGGATAGCATAAATACTTTTAGGGAAGAGTGTTTTCAAATTGGTCAACAGATGTATAGGGAAGAAACAGTCTCCAAAGTTATAAAAGAGATTTTGTTCATACATGGTATTAGGAAAACCTATGATTTGCTTTTCTGCGGCAGGAGATTGCTCTTCCAACTGCCCTAGCCTATTTTAGTGTGCCTAAATAAGGGAAAATCACTGCAGGTCTGTCTTACTATAATACTAGAGTGCTATACAGGTGTTGGAGTAAGTTTCTCCTTGACCCTGCTTGCTTCGCCAATCGTGGGAGTACTCATTCCTTCATCCTGCTCAACTACGCCAACTGTTGGGTGCACAGATGATTCTCTGCTAGGAATTGTGTCCCCATGGCTGCTGGGTATTGGAAGATGGAGAAGACATGAGATGTCCTGGTTATATAAGAGAGTCTTTACTGTACCCCACGTAGCCATTGCTACTAAGGAGCCATTAGACAAAACAGTTCTTTAAAGTAGCCTTACAGAGTAGCTGCTACTAACATAGCAGCCACTGAAAACACAGTACAAACACAGGAGCCATACCAAGCAGCCACCCCTACATAAAAGCAGCCTCAGTAAACATAGGAGCTATTACACAAAGTCGCTCAACCAGGCAGTCTCTGACTGGCTGGTCGGTAACACATTTTTATACCAACTAAGACAAAAGAAGCTTCTTGACAAAAAATGATCTCAATCTTTGGGTTATAGAAGAACACAGTGTGTGCAGTACAATCGCTGTGTCAGTATTCATACTGACCTTGAACATCTGGCGTACTCTGGACAGGGCCCCCACACTCCAACTGGCCTTGACCATTCATCATACACTGATTACAGTTCCCACTACAGGCTACCTGCATTCTGCTCTTTGCCATGACATTTTCTTCCCCCAAAGTCCCTCATGCATCAAATATCCAAGATACAAAGTAATAGCTTAAGTCTTCTGTCTCAAATTGCAAACATACCTGGAATACATTTTACTGAGATAATTACGAGTACATTGATTTGAGCCAAAGTAGTTAAAATATCTCTAAGATCATATGCAAACTGTAGACTAATTTAGGAAGTCATAGGGGATGGGGAGCCATTGGAGCCTAGAGAAAAAAATAAGTGGTCTAGTTTGTCTTAGTGTGTCACAGCCTATAAGCAAGAAGGAAGAAAATCATGTCCAAAGAGAAATAGATCAATTTTGTTCAGTCTCTAAATTCTGGAATGATTAGAACATTATACACCAAGGCTCTTTTCAGGAAGAGAAACCCAAAGACATAGAGAACATACGACTACCTTTGATAATCCAGGCCTATCCATCATGCCAAATCAGACCCCCTGAGGTTCTTGATTTTGAATACAGATCATTAAGAGTCAGGAGACAGGATCATAATAAAGGAGCCTTGACTTTCTCCTACAGGCAAACAAGCACCGAGATTAAATTTTTAAAGATGCAATTAGTTTTCAGTAAAGTTGTAAAAGCTTAGATCAACAGGGTCAATTACAATTAGATAGCACTGAAGTCCAATTCCAATTATCTACATAAATTTTTTTCCTATTTTCAAACATTTTCTACTTATGAATGATACAACGGAAAAGTGCACAGGATTGTAAACTAAATTAACTATTTTAAAATGACTGCAATTGCAGAAGTACTAGCTCAGGTCAAGTAACGGGACATCACCAGTGCCTAGAAAACCCATTCTGACACCACGTAACACTGATCCCTACCCATCAAAGTCTCCACTCTGCAGGCTTCTATCAACATAGACTGGATTTGTCTGTTTCTCAAGTTCATATAAAGAAGATAATAAAGCAGGAAAGAATTAGTCTTTGCATCTTTTCATGCATGTCATTTTATGTAATAGGAGTTTCTTTTCTTTCATTGCTAGATATAATCCCATTTTATGAATGTACCAATGCTGATTTATTTATTCTGCTCTTAATAGACTTTGAGTTGTTTCAAGTTAGTGTTTGCTACATTTACTGTTACTAGGAACAGATGAGTCTTTTGGCTTACTTGCATATGCATGTACGTTGAATATTTTTTGAAATAACTTGGTCATGTTATGCATATTCTCAGTGTAAGTAGATGTTTACCCATATTGTTCTGAATTGTTATATCAATTTACACTCCCATTAAGTTTTCTATTTGCAGCATATTTGATATTGTCAATCTTTTATTTTATATTATTATATACTTTGGATATAAAGATATACACATATTCATATTATTTTTTTTCTAGTCTGTTTCAGAGTAGAAGACCTGAAACCTCTTTATTACTAAATATTTTAGTATGCTTTTCTAAAACAGGTGTGATTGACAAGCACCTTCCCTATGTCACCCCAACTTCAATGGGCATGCATATATCTTCCCTTTGTCCAGCCCCCTTTCCTCTGTGTTTTGCAGGACACATGCCTATAATGTCTGATCTTCTCTTTTCTCCTTTTCTACTACTAATAACCAGCTAATTACAATGGCATCAGGAGCTCCAATTATATGTACAATTACAATTTTTTACCGTACTCCTATGTCTCTAAAATCTTTTCATACTTTCAATGTTTTAATCTGCCTGTTCATTGTTGGGGAGATATATTCATCAGATGTTCCAGTGTACTCATTCTTTCTCTAGTTGTGTCTATTCCGCTGCTAAATGTACTTATTTTATTATTAATTGCACATATTTTATAATTCAGCTATATATTTTTTCATGTGGTTCCTTTTTGAAATCATTTTTTTCAATTACTAGTACAGTTGACACACAATATTAATTTCAGATGTACAACAGAGCGATTAGACTTTATACAACATACATAAGTTATCATCCCAATAAATCTCATACCCCTCTGACACCATACATAGTTATTAGAATACTAATGGCCTAGTGCACAAAATTTGTGCACATTAAAAGGGAGTTAATTAGAAGAAATATTTTAATATTGCTATTTGCCCTTTCTCTATAATGAAAGTGTCAGAGATGAAAGATAATTAGTAAACTGTATATGAAAATCTCCCTCCTGTCAGAGTCTGGGGCATGCTGCGGGACCCAGAGTCAAGTCCCTGCCCACCCGTGTGCACCTTGAAATCACTTGAGAACCAAACCTGCCTGCCCCACCCCCATTGGGTGAGACCCTGACCTGGCTGACCCCACTCCCATCAAGCCCCGCAGGGCGAAGGATGCAGCCTCAGGTCCCCTGGTGCAGCCTCAGGTCCACCAGGCCCGGTGCTGGGTTGGGGTGTGTGGCTTGAGGTACCCTGTCAAGCCCCACTGGGCTGGGGTATGGCCTGAGGTCCCCCGCCCCCGCCAGGCACCACGCAGCCTCAGGTCCCTGCTGATTAGTTGTTATGGTGTGATGGCCATTTGCATATTAGCCTTTTATTATTATGATTATTGACTGTATTTCTTATGCTGTCCTTTACATCCCCATGACTATTCTGTAACAATCAATTTGTACTTCCTAATCCCTTAACCTTTTTCACCCATCCTTCAATTTTCCTCCCATCTGGCAACAGTCAAAATGTCCTCTGTATCTAGAAGTCTGTTTCTGTTCAGCTTGTTAGTTTATTTTGTGCTTTTCAGATTCAGTTATTGGTTCCTTTTTAGATAGTTTCTAGTTCTTCTTGTAAATTCTTAACTTTATTTGTTAAAAATATTAAACAATGTTATTTTAAAACCTATGAATCTTTACCTGTTCTTCTCTTCTCCTTAAAACTTTGCTTTTGTCCTTTTGTTTGCCTGGTAGAGTACATGGCTAATAAAAAAATAAAAACAACAACAACAACAACATAGTTTGAAATATAATAAAATGCTTTCTTTTCCTTCAAAATATTTTTCTTCCTCTGTTGGGATCCTAGGGATAATGTCAATTCAATGTTACCTTATTTTAAGCAAGAACAGGTCTCAGTCACCACTAGGCTGCTCTGTATCTTCTTCCACTTACTTTTACAGTAGAGCTTTCTTTGGACCCTAAGCTAAATTTAGGTTGGTTTGTCAGATTGCCTCAATTTTTGGTGCACCCTGACCTTATGTATTTTCTCACATAATGCCACATGACTTGTATAACTCTACTTGTCTTCTTAAAGTCTTTATATTATCCTCCAGGATCACTAGATTCTCCTGGAGAATTTAGTTAGGTTGGATCTTGTAAGCGTCTTAAAATATGCCTCCAGATTAAAAAAGATTATCCAAAGTTTCTCATTTTTCTCAGTAGAACTTTTCCCAATAATTTTTTCTGCCATTTCCAAGAGATAGACTTTTTTTCTCTTGGACCAAATGTAAAATTGTAAATTATGAAGAATAGTATATTTCTACCTAGTAGGAAAAACAGCCCCAATCTACCATAGCCAAGAGACTGAAAGCACCAATTACCAACAAAGAGAATAGCAATTATTATGAAGGCATCTTTGCACACACAAAATCCTGAAAGATGCCCTTTCTTAAGTGGACACTGCAGTGGCTGTTGTTATTTTAATATGCTGTCAAATCCAGCACAAGTGTGAAGTGCTAAGCTGCAACTAAAACTTTAAGTATTGAATACATTGGAGAATGGCCTAAACTTCAGTGCTGCAGGTAAGCTGAAGAGAGCTTAGTAGGTTGTTCTCATTTTAAATCAATACTGTTCAATGTGCTATAAATTCTTGACTATGGGTTTGTGCCATTTCTAGGTCCTAAAGTTATATCAGAAGTGGGAAATCCTTTTTGATGCAATATTAAATGGACAAGGTGAATATTCATTTGCCTTTTCCAAGAACATAACAACATGGCACTCTTGAAAATATTTTCTCGGTTGCCAAGACAGCAGTTCAACATTCACCTGAGAATGAGCTTTTATCTATTATACATCAGGAAAATATTAGAATTTCCTTATTTAAAAAGAATCTGATTAGTGTATGAAGAGAAGAACAACCATACACCCTGTTCAAAAAGCCAAATGCAGACATGAGACTAGCAATGAATCCACTGCTACAGTTAAAGATGGTTCCTTCCACAATATATGCAAGTGCCACTTTCCCAATGAACTTCCTGTTATACTCTATATGCTTGTGTTAAATAAAATAACAAAGGACATGTGAAAGAAAATTAAGAAAGGTCAAACAAATAATAGACCTGTGAAACTGACATTCTGACAGGTAGGAAGGCTCTTTGTTAACTTTCAGATAGATAATATATGATTGATCCCTTTCAGAGAGGTTTCCCAAACTTTTGTTTAATTGAATAAAATACTTTTATACAATTTTTCAATTATGATCATTATAGTTTAGAAAGAGGGATTTTTCACTCTTACTTTCTCTAAGAATATAGAGGTGATACTTAAGCTATAACCAGCATCCGGTGGTCCCTGCAGTGTAGGGTAACTGACCAGCTGCTAAGAAATTTCAACAATTGCCTTAACACAGGAAGTTAACATATTTATCAGATACTTGAGATGAAAAAAATGGCATTCATGGGAACTCTTTAGCCTATGCCATCTGGTCCTGAGGTGACTATTACATCTATTATTGACTCATTAAAGTCAATGAGTTGAATAACACAATTAAACTTGTTTACTTGTCATGTAACAGTCAGTTAACATTGAAATGTAACTTCAAGTTCCAATACCACTACGCAGCACAAACTCAAGGCAACAATATGGATACCCAAAATTAATCCCAGTTAATAAATCTCAAAATTATAGAGCAATTTAAAATTACATGAATATTTGAGGCTAATTTTTAGCATACAAATGCCACATAATAGTCACATTGAAGATTAGTCTTATAATAAAAAGAATAAAACAAAATAAATGGCCAGTGGGGACCAAATGCAGGACACATATTCCTGCACTCCACTAATCATTTAGCTACAGATGGCTTGCACATTTGCAAATAGCTTGCAGAAAATATGGATACATTTATGCAAGCAGGGCTGCAAGAAGCAAAGTTATCAGAATAGAAAAGCTTATTTCTATAAAGCAGTTTAAGAATTCATTGTTAGATAGGCTCTGAAATATGGGTTATTAAGGTTGTGGTAAAATAAGGTATTATTCTTATTATTTTAACATATTTAGTAGCACACTGTTCAAGTAATTAATATTTCAGTAACATTTTTCAAGTAATTCTAAGTGAGATAACACTTGAAATAAAACAAAATGTGCATTTTTCAATTATATTGATTTAGTTAAAGCAAGTAAACATCATTTATTCATTATACACGTTGGGCATTAAAATAAATTAATGGAATGGCAGGTTTAAAATTAAGGTTTTCTAAATAACTGTTAAGTGGCTTCAAAAATAAGTGTGGACTTCATCATTCACAATACAATCAAGTATGCATATGACCAGTAAAGAGAGAGAGAGAGAGAGAGAGAGAAAGAGAGAGAGAGAGAGAGAAAGAGAGAGAGAGAGAGAGAGATTGATTTTCAACCATAATTGATTAGGCATAATGTATGTTGAAAAATTATTGACGCTAAATTAATTTTAGATTATTCTTTTGCCTTTGTGTGCATTCTCAGCAGTTGTTAAATATTACTCTTTATGCTGAAAGAAATATTTATTTAGCTTAAAAATGAATTCCTCCTTTTAATATAAAATTTCTACCAACTAATATCCATGTAAAATTGTGAGATTTTACACATATGTTGTACATATATTTTTTACCAAAGATAGAATATGGTGAAGAGCTTATGAAAAAAATTCTCATTCCAGTGAACACAAAACAGCTTTGAGTGCTTTACTTTGATAGGAAGAAATCCAGAAACATCATTGGCCATTAAACTTAAATAAGTAGCACATTGAAAGCTATATTCCACAGGCCATATGCCTTATCCACATTTTTTTTTGAACCTAAGCAATTAAGTTTAGGACTCATTGTAAACCCTACTTACGGAGAAAATGACCAAAATAATCTAGATGGTCAATGTCAACTAACTCCATTATTATGACAGAAATTTCATGCTCTTCATCCTACAGAAATAAATCAGAAAATTAGTGAATGGAAATAAATATATATTGCATCAATACACTATAGGGTGATGAATAAAAACACTTGAGCAATTAAATAATTGAAAATGGTTGCTTCTATAAAGCCTTACTAATATATCTCAGGGACTTAGTTTAATGACAATAGTGTTGAGTGTGTTTCCTTCCACGTCCCGCGTGGAGTAGGGTTCGGTACCTGAAAGAGGAGCCACACAACAAATGAGAGAAAAAGACACGAGATAATTTTGCAATATTGGAGGTCCAGGCGGCAAGTCCAACTCAAGGAAAGGGACTTCC
This sequence comes from Myotis davidii, assembly GCF_000327345.1. Lineage (NCBI taxonomy): Eukaryota > Metazoa > Chordata > Mammalia > Chiroptera > Vespertilionidae > Myotis > Myotis davidii. The sequence goes on from NW_006287550.1 coordinate 288,266, forward strand.
ACCCATGCTCAGGCTGCTCCAATCTTTTATTGACCTGGAGTAGCCCTTAGGGTAAGGAAGTTTCAATGACACAAATAGATTTGCTTCTTCCTTCTAATATGTAGGAAAAGTATTTGGTGAATTATAATAACTAAAACTAATACCAGCTTTGACATCCCATGCACTTCTATGATCATAGGTTTTACCGTATTAACAATATTAAAATATTTAAAGGACCTAACACTTTACTGTTGAAGTAATCATTATTTTAGAACATCATCGAACATTGATTGCTATTTACAATATAAGGTTTCCATGTATTTTTGAAAAACAATTGTGATGTTTTCTAGCCATACATAGATTAAGGGCAAAGGTTAACTGCTGTGCATGTTGAACTTATTGATATTTTTTTAGTAGAAAAAGTATTTTCTAGTAGAGAGTGAATCTTTAACAGCACTTCAAAGAAAACACTACATAAAAATTAGATAGATTTCAATCATCTACATAAGTTGTTTCCTATTTTCAAACATTTTCTACTTGAGAGTGACTAATGCATTTGAACATGCAATGAAGACTTCAACTACTTAAAGCAAAAAAAAAATTCTATTTGCAAATGGAATTTAAATTGTGTAAAAATAAGCATACATTCAGAATCTGTATAAATTTTGGATGCTATTTAATGGGAAAAGAAATGAGAAGACATTTCAGAAAATATTTTTACATCCCATGGAACTCTCCATATATTGTTTATATGGAAAAATATAATTGTATAAAACCAAGCTATTACGTGTCAGATCAAGTAACCTTCTTAAAAAGGGAAATTGATCTTCAAATGGACACTCGGGATGAGATGGTAGTAACCAATCCATATGGACCAGAGAAAGTAAGTACAAGATCACATATTTCATTTTGGAAAAATGAGGAAAGGAAGACAATTTGAGATGGTGAAGTGTAGCTTAATGCATCTTTCATATATATTTAATCAAGAGCAAAACTGATTTAACTGTGAGAAAATAGAGACAGAAAACACTAGCTTTTAAAATGTTGCATTTTAACACTAAATTATTTTTGTTTCATAATGGTAGCCCTATTTTTACCTACTATGACTATTACCCAGTGGAAAAAGCTTTTGTAACCAGCCAGTGATATATAAAATGCATGGTAGTTTTTCTTTACACCTCATGTAAAAAATAAATTTGCACCCTATGTGAAAAGTATATGTAAAATGATTACCGGGCACTTTTCAAATAAAGTGCAATAAAATGCTTAATAATATTGAGTAAGGTGCAATGCATTCAAATGTGGAAATATAAAACTAGATAAGTAACAGGATCCACAGTAATGCAAATTAATACTTTTAGAACTTTTTATGACGATGAAAAGGTCTAAAAGCCCACGAGTGCTGTAAAATGTGCTCTGAATTACACATTCTCTGTGTCTCATCAAACGTTTCAGCACTTTTACTTATGGGAGCATGTCACCAGCACCTTGCTGTCCCTCTGCCTATGGCAGCTGAGAGAGCGTGTTTAGACAAGTTTAGAACATGTCAAAAGTGAACTCCCCAGCTTTTTCATTTACGTGGGAAAAGCAAAAGTTCCTGGTGTCTTTTTTTTTTAAATACTCTAAAGGTTATTTAAAAAGTCTCAATAGTCTTCATGGATATCAGATCACCCTGAAAGACTGATGCATTGATGATTTAAGCATCAATGAATCAAAACCATATGGATTAAATTTCTATTAAAATACACAAGGTTGTAAAAACCAAGGGCAAAGGCATTCCAAAAGGTGCATTCGAAGCTTTGACTTCAAGTGTTTGAAAGCAGTTCAAGATGTTGAGTGAACCCAACCTGCAGATAGGACACACCATTCAGGTTGTATGCTGTTGCAGGACAAGGAGGATTTGTGCTTGATAGGATGGAATTTTAGAGATTTTTGCATGCCTCGATGAAATCAGATCAACGTTCATGTAAAGCTATCATAAAAAATGAATTGATATGATGCAAAATAATGTATCATTTGCTATAAAAAAAGGCCATTTTAAAATCACTATTTTGAAATTGTTAAGAGTAGTTAATTATGCTTTAACGGGATTCTTCGCACTAACTACATTTCAGATCACTGTACAGGATACCTCTCCTGGAGAAGTTAAAAACATAAAAGATAAAGGGAAAACTGTTGTATCTTTGAGCAAAGAATAAAGAATAAAGTCCACTTACTCACAGGGCCCCCTTTTATTATGTCTTCATTGAAAAAAAAATTTACAAACCATATAATTTACCCATTTGTGCACAATTCAAAGGTTTTTATTTACAGCGTTAAGCAAACATCACCACAATCAATTTTAGAACATTTACATCACCCCCAAAAGGACTCCCATTCTCATTAGTATCACTCTCCAATTGCACTGGCCACTTTGACGCCGGCCCCAGGCAACTACTAATCTGCGTCCTGTCTTTTATGGACTTGCTTATTCTGGACATTTCAATAAATAAGATGACACTATGTGTGATTTTTTGTGTGACTGATTTCTTTCACTAATTTTTTCAAGGTCTAGTCAGGGTGTCGTGTGTATCAGTACTTTCCTTAAATTGCCAAATAATGCACCATTATGTAGATATACCACAGTAATTTATGCAGTCATCAGTGATAAGCATTTGGCTTATTTCTGCTTTTTTACTTATGGGACTAATGCTGTTATCAGCATCATGCCCACATTTTTGCATGGATATAGGTTTTCATTCTCTTGGGTATAAACCTCTGAGTAAAATTTCTTAGTCATGGGGTTGTTCTACACTTACAGCTTTTGAGGAACTATCAGACTGCATTCCACAACAGCTATGCCATTTTACTTTCCCATAAGCAAAGTGGGAGATATGTATATATATTTTATTTCCTGAACTTTAGGTGGTATTGCCTGTTTTTGTTTTTTGTTTGTTTGTTTTTTGTGTGTGTGTGTTTTCATTCTGGCCAACTTAATGCCTGTGATGTGGTATCTTATTGTGTTTTTTAATTACATTTCCCTGTTGTCTACAAGATAGGCCTGTTCATATGCTCTAGATACATATGTTCTAGTGAGTTAAATAATATGGACTGATAGGTAATAAATAAAACATAATCTTAAACAATCAGAGGGACAGTAAAATAACTTATTAAATAGGTTAATCTCATATATAATAACCAAATGGAAGAGACTATTTTTAAATATTAAAAATACCTAGAGGCCAGCCAGCATGGCTCAGTGGTTGTGTGTCAACCTATGAACCAGGAGGTCACCATTCGATCCTGGTCAGGGCACATGCTCAGGTGGCGGGATTGATCCCCAGTGTGGGCCGTGCAGGAGGCAGCTGATCAATGACTCTTTTTCATCATTGATGTTTCTATCTTTATCTCCATCTCCCTTCTTCTCTAAAATCAATAAAAATATATTTTAAAAAATATCTAGAAAGTGCATAGAAAGGTGTTTCCGGAATAGGTGACATTGGGTTAAGTAACTTAAGTCAAATTAAAGAAAGGAATTCTTGCAAAGAACTCAGAAGAGGTATTGTTTCAAGGAGAAACTAGAAAGTGCAAAGTCCCTGAAGCAGAAACGAGCTTGGAACTTTCTAAGAACCTACAGCAGCATAAAGTAACATAAGCATAGAAAGTGAAGAGATGTATGATATATGATTAAAAGGGGAATTAAAGATGATTAGATTAAATGATTTAATACATGACTAAGTGAGAAATTCATGTAATTTTTTAAAGTGCCTAACCTATATCAAATGCTTAATAAATTCTGGTTATTATTCTTCCTATTTGACTATTAGAGGCCTGGTGCCTGGATTTGTGCACGAGTGGGGTCCCTCAGCCTGGCCTGTGCCCTCTTGCAATCTGGGACTCCTCGGGGGATGCCGGACTGCTGGTTTGGGGCCGAAACCGGCAGTCTGACATCCCACCAAGGGATGTAGAGAAGCCTGGTGTTGCTGCTGCTGCTGCCACTGGTAGTGCTGCTGTGGTGGTGGAAGACTCTCCTGCTGCCACAGCTGCAGTCAGCAGCCATGAGCCCAGCTTCTGGCTGAGTGGCACTACCGCCACGGGAGCACACTCACCACCAGGGGGCAGCTCCTGCATTGAGTGTCTGCCTCGTGGTGGTCAGTGTGCATCATAATCACTGGTTGACCGGTTGTTCTGGTTTTTCAGTTGTAATGGTGGCTTAGGCTTTTATATATATACTAGAGGCCTGGTGCACGTATTCCTGCACCAGTGGGGTCCCCCGACCTGCCCAGTGGGGATCGGGCTGAAACTGGCAGCCCAACATCCCCCAAGGGGTTCCAGAGTGTGAGAGGGTACTCTATAACGCTGCTGTTGCTCAGCAGCTCCTGCATTGAGCGTCTGCCCCCTGGTGGTCAGTGCATGTCATAGCCATCAGCCACTTGGCCAGGGGCTTAGGCTTTTATATCTATATCTATCTCTATATCTATCTCTATGATATAGAGATAGATATAGAGATAGATATAGATAGATATAGGTATAGGTATAGATAGATCATTAGGTGTATTAGAAAGTATGAGGATAAGATATTAAAAGACAAGCATAATTTCTGTGGAGAAAATATTCTTTAACTATTATTACTTTTTTAAAAAATGTATTTTTTTTTTAATTCAGAGAGGAAGGGAGAGGGAAAAAGGGATAGAAACATCAATGACGAGAGAGAATCATTGATTGGCTACCTACTGCATGCCCCCTATTGGTGCCCTGACCAGGAATCAAACCACGACCTGCTGGTTTATGGGTCGACCCTCAACCACAGAACCACACCAACTGGGCTATCATAACTTTTTAATGGTTAATTCATATTGTAGTCAGTTGGCATAATGGAAAGATCAGAAGCCTTGGACAAGTCTCAAGTCCACCACTTTTATGGCAGTAAGTGAGGTCTGGGAGAAAGTTTGAACTTTGAACTGGTTTCATTTTGTTTTATCTTAACTATGCAGGCAAATCCCCTTTCTCTCTACCAATAAGCCTCCAGGTGTGGGAAACTGTTTATTGCCTTCACTATCTGATAAACATAGACAGAGAACCCCCTGAAGGCGGTGCCTTTGAAGCCCTAGCAGAGGTCAGCTAGGCGCCACCTCTGTTTGTCCAGACAGTGGTAGCTGAAACTACTCCCCCATTTATTATTATGTAAATCCTTGCTGATGGGCTAGTCTGCCTGTTGCCAGGGGTCACCTGCCTAAGGGCTATGCTATGGGTGCATTCCAGATCAATAAAAGCTTGGTGAGGCCTGAGCACGGGAGGAAGTCCTTCGGGACTTGCCGCCTGGTCCCCCAATATTTCCAAATTGAGATCTCATGTCTTTTTCTCTCATTTGTTGTGCAGCTCCTCTTTCAGATACCGAACCCTACTCCACGCAGAACGTGGAGGGAGTTTTACTCGGCATCCAGGTATTGCAGGGTACCAGTCTGTTCTGTGCACCCTCCCACACCCAGGATGTGAGAGGAAACTAGCCGCCCTGTGAGCCTCAGGTAAAGGTTGCATACAGCCTTGTGGTGATGTTCAGTAGAATCCTTATTCTGCAGGATAATGATTGGATAACATGTTGGTTGTTATTAATGGTCCACCCCAGATTATAAATAATTACAAGGATGGGTACATAGTAGATGGCTGCTCTGTACAGATGAACATCAGTTCTCATTTGAATTCTGTCTCGGTGTTTCCAGGTAGTTACTGGGTACTTACCATGACTCCTGGCCCTGGTGGCGGGTATTCATTGCTTAGCTTAGACTTGACTCTCTCCCTGTTATAGTCTCACACTTTCCCTCATTATTCACTTCAGCCTATGGAATGTTAAAAAAAAGAAAGAATGCGTTTGTCAAAACTTTTCTGGTTTACTAGTATACTCAGACCTAGAATTATAAGCTTAAAAGGAAAGTGTATTGGTGCCTTAATTTTGTTCTACCTGTCTTGGCAATCTTTAGGGGTCAGTTGATGAAGGTGGTATTAGGAAAGAACCACAGTGGCTATTACTTTGGTAGTTATTACTTTGGTGAATCATGCTACCAGTTAACTTTTGTAATTCTTTCAGCTAGGAGATGACAATGATAATATTCTACTTCAAAGAACTGTGGCATAAAATGAACATAATGTAAACTATTATATTTTGCAAAATTTTATGCCTAAGCCTTTGTCATTCCTTGAAGATTATCTATAGGTTAACCATATTCTGTACTTTTATTTATATTTTTGTTTAATGTAAAGGGCTGTCAAAACTCATCATTAGGGCAATGTCCCTTCTTTGCCTACATGCCCTGGTGGATGACCACTCTGGCTGGTTTCTGAGCATCCTTCCCTCTCTCTCTACCACACACATCAGCATCTTCACTCCCTCTCAAGCATCAGCTCACCTCAGTGATGATGGGATTTTGTTTCAACTTTTAATCTTATGGCTTGTTCTCTCATTTCCTACGAGTCTCCACTTGACCTTGGCATGAGCTATGCCTGGTAAATGTTTTCTTTTTCTTAATAGCACTTAATACCATCTGACAGAGTATATGTCTGTTTCCCTCAGCTATAGTGAAAGCTCATGAAGGTATTTTTATTTTTTACTGCTTCTACCTCCCCGTCCCCAGTTATAAAAGTGCCTAATCTAAAGCAGACAATCAATATTGGTTTAAAGTCTTAGAATTAGGTGTTTATATTGGATAAAAACATACAAAATAAGTAATTTTAAAAACATTTTAAAAATGTCATGTAATTTCAGTTTCTTATATTACTTTCATGGTCCTTTGAACCTGTACATTCTCTACCCAAATGGTGACTGTATTTTTAATTATCTCATTAAGTATCAGTTCTTCTGACCTGCAATGTAATCAGAATTCTCTGGCCACCTTCCCCTATATTTTACTCCCCAGAGAACCAATTTTGGAGGGTAGTGCTTGAAGAATAGAAACTGGTCAACAATTCTGGCATCATATATATTTATTAGAGGCCCAATACACGAAATTCGTGCAAGAGTAGGCCTTCCTTCCCCTGGCTGCCGGCACTGGATTCCCTCTGGCACTCAGGACCCGGGCTTCCCTCTGGCCTCCAGGCAGCACCTGGGACCCAGGCTTCCCTTTTAGCCCTGGCTTCATGAGAAGGTCATCCAGAAGGATGTCCAGTCTAATTAGCATATTATTATAGATGTTGTTATTATTATTATAGATGTTGTTGATAACTGAAAGTATTGCAATATCACAAAAATTGTTTTCAGTTAAGATAAACCCCATCACTTATTTCACTCATGACACAGTTGGCATAATGGAAATTATATGTATTGATAATATGCCTCTAAAATAATAGATTAGAACAAGATTTCTCAATGCATTATATATGAGCAAAAGAGAAAGTAGACAATTTCTTCCAAGAGTAATAAGTGGGCCATCATGCCTTTCTCTGATCAGGCAGGTCAGTCCAGGGAATAATGGTAGCTTCCATGTTCAGCTTAGATGATTAGATGATTAAAAAATACCCATTTTGAGAAAGAGTACTGAAAATCATCAGTTTATTTATATTGTAATTGGTTCTACATTTGATAGAAAATAAAGGATATAGAGAACCCAGTATTTGATTTGTCTCTTCTTGTCTTGCCATTGCACTTTATTGGGATAAAAATAATTAGAATACAGGTATCCCAAAATGGAGCACCTTCATTAAACTAAAAGAAAACAAAACAAACAACAACAAAAAACATGACGGAAAAACTAAAAGTATAAATAGCAGCAGTCTTCACTTGCTGAACAATTATTCCTTGGTAGATCTTCCTAATTATTGATTTATTTGAGTAATAGATTCCTAGCACTTCCTTTGAGAGGTTAAATCCTTGCTACTCAAAAAATGGTCCTTTGTTGGCACAGAATCATCAGAATTACCTGGAATTTCTGGGAGTAAAATATCATACCCTACCCAAGACCTACAGAATCAGAATCTGCAATTTTAACAAGATCTCCAGGTGATTTGTATGCACATTAGCATTTGAGAAGGCTGGCTTAAACTCTGTGTCTATTATTCAAATGCATTCAGGGAAATAGCAGTAATATAAAAGTACAGTGCAGGAAAATGTGTGGGTTAGGCTAAGGCAAACTTGACAGTGAAAGCATGGTTCTGTAAAGGTTTCAATTTAATGTAAGAAAAAAATAACTCACTGTGCTGGGAAAGAAAAAAATAACTCTGGTCATAATTTCCAATGATTGGTTGAAACTACACGGTTTAGCATGAGTTAAATTAAAATGCCATTTCAACCAGATGGTCACCAAAATAAAGCCAACATTGGTGAGCAGGAATAGGCCTGGATGTATGGCTATTTGGGAGCAGAGGGCATTTTAAGACAGGGTTTTGGGAATTTAAAGCAACGGAGGGCAACGTTTCTCCAGGATTAATAAGGGAGAAGAGTATAGAAAGAGGAAGTTGAAATGAAACGTTGCTAATCCTCTTTCTAACCCAAAAAGAAACCAGATGCTCTGGAAGAGAATAAGAACTGTGTCCAAGATTATGTTGTTAGGGGTGGTGTCACTGAGAGATTCTGCATCAACTCTGCATATTTCTATAACCCAGACAACTCTGCATATTTCCACAGTGCTGGAACCAAGGGTGGCCCTGATTAATTTACCTCTATTAAATGAATGTGTCTTTGCAGACTTACTGAATCAATGCCACATATATCTGAAACTTTTTGCCTTTGATCAAATTATTCTGTATATAGTATCCTCATAACTATCATTTAATAGTCTTTATTTCTGACCTGCAAAAGATTAAATGTTGACCAGCATTTATATAACCTTTGAATAGTAGGGAATTTTATTCTTTCTTCATGAAAGTTATCTTTTCCTTGTGCCATACATTTTTGATGACATCAATATTAATACTTTTATGTACATTTATATTACTTTTGTTTTAAATCCAATTTGCATATATGGCTTCAAGTTTCATTTTTATGCATACTTTCATTTTTGTATGCTTCAATAAAAAGTCATATGGGACAATATGATTGAACTAAGGGTATTTTCTAGGTGATATTCTCCTTCATTCTGTATACAGCATATTTTCCAAACATTCTGGTAAACATTTTTTTAAAATATATTTTATTGATTTTTTACAGAGAGGAAAGGAGAGAGACAGAGAGTCAGAAACATCAATGAGAGAGAGACATCGATCAGCCGCCTCCTGCACATCCCCCACTGGGGATGTGCCTGCAACCCAGGTACATGCCCTTGACCGGAATCGAACCTGGGACCCTTCAGTCCGCAGGCCGACGCTCTATCCACTGAGCCAAACCGGCTTCAGCTCTGGTAAACATTTTATTTTAATTTTTCCTATATCTGTTGGCTTCTAAATACAAAACTGCTCTTCTCTATTGTTTGCTTGATCTTGATAGAGTTTATCTTTATTTTTTCTGCCTATCTCTTAAATTCAAATCCTTGGATCAATTTTTTAAGCACTACTCTGTACTCTTTTTAAGAAACTGTATTACATTTATTGGGGTAACATTGGTTATATAAAGTTCAGGTGTACTATTTTATAATACAGCATCTCTATATTCAATTATGTGCTTACCACCTGAAGTCTAGTCTCCTTCCATCACCATGCATTTGACCCTCTTTACCCTCTCCATCTCACCCGCCTCCCCCCCACACACACATACACTCCATCCCCTCTGGTAACCATGATTCTGTTGTTTGCATATACAAGTTTGCTTTTTTTCTTTGTTTGTATGTTTGTTTTGGTTGTTAACTTATTGCTTTCTGTTTTTTATTGCACATCTGAATGAAATCATACAGTTCCTGTCCTTTTCTGACATTTCACTAAGCATAAATACTCTCAAGATCCTTCCATGTTGTTGTAAATGACAATATGCCATCTTCTTATGGCTGTGTAGCATTCCACTGTGTGTATGCACATCGTCTTTACCCATCGTTTGTTGAAGGACACTTAGGTTGTTTCTATGCCTGGGCTATCGTGAATACCCTTATTGCTCTACTGCAGTTTCTCATCCTCAGCAATATTAACGTCTGAGGCTGGATAATTCTTTGTTGTGGGTGTTTTACTGCGCATTGTAAGATGTTCAGCAACATCTTTGCACACTACCTACTAGATAACAATAGGATCCAAGGCGTGACAGTCAGAAATGTCTCCAAATATTGCTAAGATCTGTGGATCACAAGATCACTCCTAGCTAAGAACCACTGCTCTACAGAAACTTGTCTTCCTATAATCACTAATGACCAGACACAAGAGTCCATTTTTAGTTCTTTTTTCCTTTGTTGCTGGTATCTGGAAGCTGCTGGAACCTCCCTTCTCCTTGAGTTCTTTCTTATAACGCTCCTCTCACTTTTGATGCGTTCCTGTTTCTTTGCCTGGCCTCTCTCTGTGTGCCCCGGAGTTCTCAATTCTTCTTACCTTATTTTGTACCATTTCAGCTTCATTTGTTCAAGTGAAGTTGAATTGCATCATGGTAACAATTGCCATCATGGCTTCCATTCCCCTTCTACACTTGGATGAGTGCTGTGCCTTCATTTCTAGTCCCTGCAACTGTCCTGAATGCCAGGCTTTCAGGATATTGACCCTTGATTCCCTGTCAGCATGAATGTTGAGTTTGTTCACTGCACATTCTTACCTTCACCAACACCTGGTATTATTCATCATGTGTCTCTTTTGTTACTTTATGTCCCCATTACCCACCAAGTTCCCCTCCCATCTCAAATTAAATGTATTACCAAATCCTGTTTATTACAAAAACATATATCCTGAATTCAATCTCTCTAATTTATCCCCATAACATTTTTTTTAAAGCTAAAGAAATACTGTGGTTTCCTCATCTCTTGTCTGCACTATTTTTACAACCTCCAAAATAGTTTGCTGGCTGCCAGATCTCCTAGACTTTGGTCCACTGTTCACATTGCTGGCAAATTTACTGTCCTAATAAATAAATCAGAATATGTCATTTCATTGATTAAAAGATCTCTTGCTATCATGCACTGCTTTCTGAATATAATCCAAACTCTTTGGCATAGTGGTTAAAGACCTTTGTGATTTGGAACAACACATCTCTCTAGAATCATCTTTCTTGGCAATCATCATGTGCTACGTGGCCATCTCTCTGTATGACCTCACTGAAGATTTTGCTCTTTCCCCATACTGAATGTCCTGGCCCACTTCTTGGCTGATAATCTATTACTGATTCTTCCTGAGAAAGTTCAAATACCCCTCCTCTCAAAAGGGAACTCCAAGTCACACAGGCAGTATTATGCACTGTAATACTATAATCATTTATCACAATGTACTAGAAGTATTTTTCTCTAATGAGCTATCAGATTATATGATGAGAGTTACATGCTGTTTATGTCTAACACAATGGTTACTTGTTAAAAAAAACAAACCTACATAACTTGAAATATTTCAGTTTATTCAATTGTATATCTCATAATAAAATTGAGAAATTAAAGCAAAGGGGTAGCAATATAAATATGTACATATATATTGAGGTGCATGTATGTACATGCATGTGTGTGTGTGTATGGGTAAGAAAGGAGACAGAGTGAAAAAGAGATCACAGAGATTATGAGAGAGAGGTTGAACTGCATTATTAAAGTAGGTATATTTTTTATAAGCTATATTTCTTAGACTTATATTATCTAAATTATGGAAACATTAGAAAATTTTACTATAATTACAGGAAAAATGATATTTTGCATATAAATGAAAATGGAAGTTTCATAGGGGAAAATAATATAAGTATAATATTATGTAAGAGTTGTCATATATTAATCAAATTAACTGTTAATACATTTTATGTCTCTCAGAAATAGGAATACAGAAATGTTTTGAAATGCAATAAAAGGAAATGCATATTTGTATTGAATTTTATATTTTCAAATGCCAGAAGTCCTCATTAAATATCTTACAAGCTGAACAATTTTTTTTTTGCATCTGTTTAAATGCAAACAACTTTCTGGAACCTCTGCCAATTAATTCCATCATCTTAGCAGTACCAAATATACTTCCTATTTCAGCTCTTCTCATTCTGGGCTGAATTATGGCTCAAAATTGGTGCAATCTTAAAAATGAAGAGCCATTACTTTATCTGCTAATTTTCATTAAAATATTGACTTTGTGTCCATGGTTGTTCATCATTGCTGAGGGATAAGTCAGTGGAACTATCTTAATGGAGTTTGGTCAGTGAGTGCAGCCGCACATGCTCAGAGGGCCTAACTGAACAACTCAGTCAGTAAGCTCAAACCCATCTTGCACAGCAATTTCATTAGAAAAAGACATCTTTGCCCATTCTTCCTAATTGTTTAGGAGTTTAATCCTGCTTATAATTTACCACATTGGCTTGTAAATGTGAAGTAAGACATTTGTTAGGAATTATTTGTAATACCTGTGATCAAAAACTTAAAAAAGGAAAGATATTAGAATAACTACAAAGAGCAAAGGATTTATTTGTTCAAGTAAACTTGAATTATTTAAGACCAATTAATGTTTTTATGATCTTAAAAAAAGTCTTCTGTTAATAGCATTAATAGTATCATGATACTAGCCATAGAAATAATATTTGTAAGCCTTCTTTCCCATCTTGTAGTTAGGAATATAACATTTAATTTCTGAAGAGATCTTTCCATCAGGACTTGTTTCTTGTGGGCAGAGCATAGGTCTAGAATAGTATGCTTTATTTTCACCCACTAATTCCACTTTTTGTTTGAAGACTACAACAATGTACAGCTGCTGTTCTATCAGGTTGACTGGCAAGCTATTTCAGAGCTTCATCCTAATTAGATCAATAAAAGCTAATCCCTCTGAGAGTATAAATAAGGCTTGCCAATTATGCACTTAATTTAGAGAGAAGTACTACTATTTTCAGTAAGTGGAACTATTATGACTATTCCTTTGCTTTTCTGCAACATGTATTTTCCTGGATTGCTGAGCTGCAGATATAACCTTAGAAATGTGACAGGGGCGGGAGTGGTGAAAAGAAGGAGCCATCACTGGTTGATACTTATGACTGCCTTGAGGCTTGTGGATTGATTAAAGAAGAGAAAAAGAATGATTTTGCCAACGATTACATGATTGTATAATAATTGCTGTACATGCTCTAGCAAGTGGTAGAAACTAAGACAATTATCATAAGTATCTGTATTAATGTGACTTCAAATAACTCCACTAGACCATCCCTACAAAAGGTCAAGAAACAACCCAGTGCAGCAATCCGAGAGCTGTGACTGTGTTATACAGGTGGCACTCGGCTCGATTCTCCATCATCGATAATAATGAAACAGCCTTTGCCCGGAGCGACTTTAACTGTCTGCAAGGAAATAAGAGTCCACCGCCAACACAGTCAGTTTCTATCGACCAGGAATTGATTCAGTCCTTTGCTTTATTCGCCATGCAGAATCACCAATTACAACGTGGTTATTGCTATCAGGGGGCGGGGGGGCGGGGTGTATGTCAACTGCCTACACTTCCAGACTAGATGAAAACCAAGGAAGAAAATGGTGTTTCCTGTTCTGACAAACCACAGCAATTGGGAAATTTTACTACTTGATTTACTTTTTCGTTTTGCAGATTATATAATTATTGTAAAATTGATTTTAGCTTTCCAGTCCATTGGCGCTTCCTTTTCACATTTTTCAAAGTGATATAAACATGTCTGATTTCTTAATATTGTATATGTGTGTAATATGCATGTGTAATCACGTATACCAAGATGCATTAACATAGTGCACTTTTGAATAAAATGTAATTTTAAAAGTTGTTTGTGAACCTATATATTAATTATATTATTTAAAATGGTATTCACATTTAATAAAATATAAGTATTAACTTTCCTTTTAAACAAGGCAATAGGGACAGCTTCTATTAATATATTGGTTTTAGGTTAGTTTGGCATCTGGGCTTTAAAATCACCAGTGATGAATCATCAGTACCTACGGTTGTGCTAATTTGTACATCTAATCTTGCAAGCAAACTATCTCTCTACTTCTGCCCATCACAGCGCAGCTTCAGGGCCATCCCTTTTGTGTACTGTCTAAGAAACATGATCAGTTTATTTATATTTAGGATCATAAGGCAGCTGAGAGAGTACTACTTCAATTTCACAGAATAGTGAGTATGCTCTTTATCTTGAATATGCATTTTATATAGATTGCTTACCCAAGATAATACAGACCTTTTAGAGAAATATATCAAACTCAAAAAATATCACCTGTGCTTTAAGAAATCAAAAGTATGATACATTTAAGGATACAAATACATACAAGAAGAAGAAATATCTGCCTAGGTAAACTGGAGCAATATATGCTCAGTTGATGTTTGGGATTCTTTTATTTATTTCTCAGTGCTATGAAGGGGGAAAAAACTCACAACACTGGTTGTTTGTGTAGGTTATTAATTTTAAGAAAGTCATGCTCTCCTTCAAACTGATGAGATGTTTTCCTGCCTCCCGGGCAGCCAGAAATAGCACAAAGAGCAGGGCTAGCATCAGATCAAGGCTCCAGCCTTCCCATTGCACTCTCCGGGGAGTTACTGCACCTGGCCAGGCTCTCTGCCTTACCTGGAGGGTTCCTGATGGAACAATAATGATCCTTTTCTCTTTCGATGGGTGACAGAGGCTGACATAGATGAAGGAAGAAAATTTTTCAAAAAGGAAAGACAGGACTATGTAGTCTCCGAAGTGATGTTGAGTAAATAACTTTAGAAGAAAAATCATAAAAACCCAACGTTTGCTTTCAAGTAGACATCTAGAACAGCATTATCGGTACTGGAATCTATTACTCATTTATGACACCAGACTTTCTCCCATTTCATGCGTTCCCGTTTACAATAGGTGGGCGATGACTGATAAACCAGATGTGGTCTGGGGTCTGGCATGCTTAAACCCTCAGAGGACACTTCATGCTCCTGAAGAAATGGCCATGTCATCATTTAATCAGATACCTGCGTGTAATTGCATTTCGGATACACATGCACTCACACACTTACACAACTGCATTTAAACTTCAAAGAGAAACTTTCTAAAGGGCATTTGTTTCTTATGGAAATAAAATAAGAATGAGCTGCATTCAAAGAGTGAGGAAAGCTATGCACAGGAGACCTCAGTTTTATTGTGGTTTAGCTCATGGAGCAAATATGTTTAGTGGTTTCGGTCTACTTCCTTAGAAAAATGTCCACATTAAAAATGACCACCCAGGTGAGCAGAAACTGGCATAATGCTAACATCCTAGAAAACAGAAGCCTCTATCCTGGGCCAATGTCCACTTCCAACTCTTACTAAATTTCTTTTCCTCTGGGAAAGGACTTAAGTAGAATCAAGAGAAGTTATTCTATGGGTTTAAAAAAACACAGTAAATTACACACTTTTACCCCATAAATACTAAATCAAAATAATTTATTAGCCTCCATTTTTAACCATAAATGGACACCATCCACTATGGGATCAACCAAGAATGAACTATTCCCTAGTTGGTTACAAAATTTATTTGGGTATCACAGAATTGTGACCTGGTAACTTGCCCAGTCTGAGAGAGGTTGGATGTTACAAATGAGAAGGCTGCTGAGTTGTATGAAATTCTTTCCTAAAACAGTATAGCATTGTCAAAAAGTATGATAATTATCAATCCATGCCATAATCCTATAAGATCAATTGTCCACCTCATTCATTTTATTTTAACTTCCATTCCCTCAGCTCAGCAAATGACTGAATCCTGAGGAAACCTAGGCCAATACACCATAGGGAGGAGGCTTATGCAGCCCCTGAGTTAGAGTACGAGTTCTATACAGAGCACAGTTTTGTGTTTCAGTTTCAGAGACTCCAAATTTTGCTGGTACAATATAATTAAATTTACAGTTTCTTTAAAACATTCCCGACAGTAATATCAATTGGAAGATTTCCATGTAATTGGCATACAAACAAAAATGAATGCTTAACGCAATTGCTTCAAAATAGAATAGCTTCTATTTTGAATGTATGGGGTTGAATTCTGAAAATTTTAAGCATTGATCTTTGATTATATATAAACTAGAGGCCCAGTGCACGAATTTGTGCATGGGTGGAGTCCCTCTGGGTGGCCTATGGGGATTGGGCTGAAACCCGCAGTCCGAGGCCGCCTGCAGCTCCTACCTGCTGCTTGGGCTAATCCCCCCCCCTCCCTTGCCCTTGCCACAGACTCGCACCCAATCAGTCCAGATTGGAGAGGCTTGCGCTGCTGCAGCAGTGGCACTCGCCAACCATGAGCCCTGTATCTGGCTCCCTCCCATGGGGAGTGGCCTGAGGGAACAGGCTGAAAACAGCTCTCTGACATTCCCCGAGGGGTCCCAGATTGTGAGAGGGCACAGGCCAGGTGGAGGGGCCCCACTTGTGCACAATCAGGGTGGGGAGGGACCACAGGAAGGCTCCAGGGTGTGCCCAGCCCATCTCCGTCAGTCCCAATCAGTCAGACCCCAGCAGCAAGCTAACCTGCTGGTCAGAGTATCTGCACCCTAGTGGTCAGTGCGCATCAAAGTGAGCAGTTGAGCTGCCTTAGCATATCATTAACATATTACACTTTGATTGGTTGAACAGTCAACTGGTCACCGGATAAATGGACACTTAGCATATTAGGCTTTTATTATATAGGATACTTTTGTGTGTGTGTGTGTGTGTGTGTGTGTGTGTATTAGCTCATATAGTATCTGACCACCACCATTGAAATTTTTTTGAAATGTTCCAAATAACGTAAGTTAAGGGTTGGTTTTGGAATGAAGTAAATTGCAGAAATTATTAGGTAAGTATAGTGATGTCAGCATTATTTGTGGATTTCTCCTACATTACCTTAATATTTACTTCAACTTATGTAGCCAATCATTAATTTAATTAATTTCTCATTAAACATTATGGAAATGTCATTTTTCTAAAAGTTAGCAATGTTTGCTTGCTCTATCTTTAGTATTTCTTGAAAGTTACTTTTTTCCAAGCACGTTTCTAAAAATATCAGAAGTCAAATAGTTTCACATGATATAACAGCCAGACAAGTCTCTAACTTCTACTGGGTATAAGTAAATGATTATTTTCCATGGAAAAAAGGCAGACCTACTATATCTAAACCAGAGTTACCCTTGTAAAAACAAGAGCAAGAATAAAGTGTTAATGCAGGACAGCACTGAAAACAGCTTTGCAACAATTCTCTTACACCAGTAGATTATAACTTGGAGTAAAGAATCCATTTCCTACCTTATTTGAAAATCACTGAGTGGAGAAAGATGCAGATGATTATTTGCTTCTGTAAAAGTTTCCTGTGAGGTAAAAGAAACTTACATATAAGTGTTACTAAAGCATATTCATTACATGATCTAGTAAAGTACCAGGTTATCAAAGTTGCAAATCAAAATAATCCAATGCAAAGGAATGTGAAAAACTCTAAAACATGTAATTGAATAGCTTACTGTATAGCTCTTGACTCTCCTGAGTCTTTTACAACCAATTTAAAGTATATCTATTCCTGCTAATTGATTAAATATCCTCCCTCAATACACCTTCACCTTGGCACCAATTAAGGTTTCTGACTTTACATCTTCAGTAAATTAACTAAAATCAAATTTTCTTAAAAGTAATAATGGAGGTAAAGAATCTACTAGATGATGACAGGCAAGTGAGAAATGGTAAATTTCTTAATGTAGAGCCCAACTAATCTTTTTAGACCCAGAACTTATTGCAGTGCTTGGCATCAAAAGAAAATCAATAATTGTTTTTGAATTGTTGTATTAACTCCGTTCATCTTGTGAAATTCTTATTTTAGTTTCAGATCTATCTTGTCAACTAAAACCGCTTGATGGTTTAGGTTTCCTTTAATCATCTAGTCAATAACTTAATTGCTGCTGTATTTGACTCTCAAGTAAGCTATATCAAAGTGGCAACTGGTATTTGTATATGATTATCATTAATCAATTATAATAACTTGCAAAAATCACATTATATTCCAATGCATATAGTTCTATAATTCAAATTAACATGAAACATAAACTGTGGCTTCTTTTTCATGACAAAATTTTACAATTATTCTAGTTTTACTAACAACAATTGAAAGGAAACACATCTTCCCAGTGAATGATATTTTCAGTACCATTATTATCACAATTTTCTACTAATTTTGTTTTGTGGGTTTTTTTTATCTCTTAGAGTTGAATAGAACAACTTCTGTCTCATTATGGTCTTTTCAGTTAAAATTAACTCATGCGGGTGGGCAAATATTTGCATTGTTATAATATTGGATTAATAGCATTCACAGCAACAGCAGTTGAATCTCCAATCATCAACATCTAATATGGCCAATTTTAACTAAGTCGAAAGGGAATACAATTTAAAATGTCTTCTTTTTCTTTGTATTTATTGTGAATAGAATTCCTTTTTTATTATACATCTAAATTTGGTGCAATATTGCTTTTCATCAGAAATACTAAAATAATTAACAACTGAGCAAGTTTTATTTCATTTTTAAGGCAAAAGTGAGAAACTATAAATAAATATAGTAAATCTTACTACAAAAATTTGATGATTTTCTTTGATTATAGAATTTATAATTTTAGGTTATTCCTCACTGACACAATAACTATCTGTAAAGTGTGTTTGTTTATGTTATTATTTAATTGATTTTAGAGAGGGAAGAAGAAAGAGAGAGAGAACATCAATGTGAGAGAGATACATGGATCGGTTGCCTCTTGTAGGTGCCCACTAGGGATTGAACCTGCAACCTAGGTATGTGCCCTGACTGTGAATTGAACTCCAGACCTTCCAGTGCATGGGATGATGCTCCAACCATCTGAGCCACACCTACCAGGGCCTACTTGCAAAGGATAGAAACATATCATGAAAATAAAAAGTTACACATATTAATCTAAAAATAGAATATAGTAAGAATATTCACATGTACACATGTGCATACACCTGTTTGCATATACACTTATTACTTATCGAGTTTTCAGAATATATTTAATTAAGGACTACCTGACTCAGTTTGCTTCAATTAGATAACAAAATAGTCCTAATCCACAGAAGATTCACCAGGAGAGCTGTGTCAAAATGCAGTTTTTATTTAAGAGGTGTAGGGTGTAGGCTGAGCAATTACATGTCTATCAAGCTCCCAGTGATGATAAGTCTGTTGATTTGAGACTACATTTTGAGGAGCAATAAATTAGATGACACTTTTGGATAGTCCCAATATTTTAACTTAATAATATGCTCAACCAAGGACCAATAAATTATATAGTTGCATAAAGGTGATAAGAAAGTAAGAATATTTGAGTTATAAATATCAGATCTCTCACTAAGTTTCTCTGTTTCATTTGGGAATTGTTGTTTTTCTTTGTGTCTCCTTAGTCTAAGCTGAAAATTATTTTGAAGATCTCTTTTTAAGTAGGAGAGATTCAATAATAATATATCAACATGAATGAATAGAAAGTACCTACCATACGTCTTACACAACATTTGATCTTTTTAGGATAAATGCAAGCATTCTGGAATGATTATATCTTTAGTTTTACATTTTTAGTACCTTTATATATGAACATATTCCAACTTCTACAACCAGTGGTTCATATGTTCTTAAATGAAAACAAATTATATACCTAAATTATTTGAAAGGAAACCATGAAGATTATAAAAACAGCATACTTTTTATTTTTCATAAATCTCATTCACACAATTATGAGTATTAAAAATAAACATCTTAGCAAATGTGTTTTACATAATTGTAATGATGCATCTGCTTTCTTTTATCTACAACTGAACGTTTTAAAGACCAACTATAAGAATTTCAGTCTTTCATGTCAAAATCATTCATAAAACACTATTTCAGTTTGCTCTTTCATTAAAAAAAACAACACAATTCAAATACAAAGCAAAAAATAAATAAATAAGATCAACTGCTCTCTCAGATAGACCCCAAAGAGATGATATTTAAGAAAGGGAGGCCAGAGGTAATAATCTATTCATATTAGTCTGTGTTTATTTAAAATATTAATATTTGTTCAGCATGAATATTTTGCATTAATTTGGGGTTTTGATTTGTAAATTAAAATATTTTTTATCTTGAATACTGAGAATTTTATGATTCCACCTTAAATTTTCTAACTGTTCTTGATTCAGTTGAGTCCTGGTCCTGAACATGGACACAATCTCTTAATAGGTGTCTTATTAATAATAGTAATAAACACATCAGAAATGATTTCCACTCTACTGTAAAAGATAAAAAGTATTAACTGATTTTTAAAATTTAGTTACAGAAAAATTTTGATTCATTTCTTTGTTATGTTTGCTTCTCTAATCAAAACTATTCTGTTATTTTTGTTTCTCTCCCAAATATTATTTTCTTTAAACATAATTAAAAATAATTATGTTCTAGTATTTTCCCTATCCTAAGATTTTATTTTCAAGATTGTGTATTGTGTTCTTTTCTGATCCTAACATTCAACTTCTCTGTATTTCTCTCCTTTCTCTCTAAGTTCTTAATGCTTTCCTATAGTGCTAAATTCCATCCTCAAATGTCAGCTCATAGTTTAACTGGGAAGTTTTCTGAAACCCACATATTAAAAATAATGTTTGTCCTAACCGGTTTGGCTCAGTGGATAGAGTGTTGGCCTGTGGGCTGAAAGGTACCAGTTTCGATTCCGGTCAAGGGCATGTACCTTGGTTGTGGTTATATCCCCAGTAGAAGGTGTGCAGGAGGCAGCTGATCATGTTTCTCTCTCATTGATGTTTCTAACTCTCTATCCATCTCCCTTCCTCCTGTAAAAAATCAATAAAATATATATTTTTTTAAAAAATGATGTTTTTGGAGAGTGAAGTTCTCCATATGCTTATCTTTCAAGTAGTTTATGTCCTCAGTGAACAGTTTTATCCTAACTCTTCCATTTTAAAGTCCTTTCAAATAAAGTCATAATGTCTGCAATCTAACTGATGATATTGACCACATAGCTATCTATCTTCCAAATATATTTGTGCGAAATTGTTTTTTACCCCATGTTTCCATTATTCTTCCTTTTCACTTTCCCTTCTTAATCCTTTTCATATTTATCTTTTATTTTCAATTTCATCACAGCCTTAGGAGATTAACCTTGGGACACATAGTTTTGGGAAGGAATGTAAGAAAAAGAAAAATAAAACTAAATGAAATAATAAAACATTTTTCAAGTCTGATTTCATCATACAACAAACTATTCTTGATGTTTATCTACTCAGTAAGACTTTATGGCATCTTCTAGTGTTCTATTTCATTGAATCAGATTCATAAAGCTTCATTTTTATGATTTTTCCATGATGTACTGATTTTTACATAATTTTCAATTTGCCACATAATGAATTCTCAATTTTTATATTTCTGTCTGAATCCTGAATATTTTTTGTATTTTTGTTTGCCTTACAACTGTTACACTTTTAAAAATATATATATTTTTTATTGATTTTTACAGAGAGGAAGGGAGAGGGATAGAGAGTTAGAAACATCGATGAGAGAGAAACATCGATCAGCTGCCTCCTGCAAGCCCCCTTCTAAGGATCAAGCCCACAATCAAAATACATGTCCTTGACTGGAATTATACCCGAGACCCTTAAGTCCACAGGTTGAGGCTCTACTACCCACTGAGCCAAACTAGTTAGGGTGAATCTTTTAAAATTAAAACATTCTGCCAGACTGACATGGCTCAGTGGTTGAGCATTGACCTATAAGCCAGGAGGCCATGGTTTGATTCTGGGTCAGGGCACATGCCCAGCTTGAGGGCTCAATCCCCATTGTGGGGCATGCAGGAGGCAGCCAATCAATGATTCCCTCTCATCATTGATGTTTTTATCTATGTCTTTCACTCCCTTCCTCTCTGAAATCAATAAAATATATTTTTTAAAAAACAAAGTATTATTTCACTTGCTTTTATTAGACACACATCTTACTACATTTATCACTGATGAAATGTGGATAGAAAATTCTCTGCCAATATTATATACTCAATATACCAAAAGAAGACGGAAAAGAAGGAAGAGGAGGAGGAGGTAGGGGAGGAGGAGGAACAGAAGGAGGAGGAAGAGGAAGAGGAGAGAGAATAAATATAACTATTTCTTGTTTGGGAGGAAAAAAACATCAAAAAACAAAGAAATATGACTGAACTATACAAGTAAATTTGCTGTAGCTGATGTTACTAAATCTGTTCTTAAATGTAAATTGTTGTTAAAACACAATGTATGAAAGCTGTATAGTTGAACTTGGCAAAATATCTCAGACAATATAAAAAATAAAACACTCCTTTTGTACTAACTTGACATTTTTCTCTGTGTTTACAAGGAATTAAGGGAAGGTATGTGACAAACCAGTAGTGAAGTATCCAAATCTTCATGACTAAACAAGCAGATTAATGATCAGAGGGAATAACACATTTCAAAATCCTTTTATCCCATCTTTACTATGTGCCTAAGTCTGTGAATCATAGTAACTGCTGGAATTGATCACAGCTGGAGACCTTTCATCACAGGCACATGTTTCATCTGTTAGTGATGCAGATGGGGATCACATATAATTTCTCCCCATGAATAACCCTTATTCAGTCTAATAAAAAAGGGACCTATATTCTCAGCATTTAAACTTATTCACATCACTTATTCTGATAGTTGTTCTTATATACACATTATACAATATAAAAAGTATTGTAATTTTTCTATGTTTATTTTCTTATTATTTGTTTTCTGATTTATAAAGTTAAAATGCTTACTTTATATTAATGAAGATTTTATTTTCCCTTTAGTAAATTGCATGGCATGTGTGAATGTGGGCTACCTTATATGGTGAGAACCTACTTAAATAGACTCTTTGAGATATAATTTTATTTATCAAAATTTTAAAGCTATAATACAGAAAATAACTTAGAAAAACAGGATCTGGTACCCATTCAACCCAATTAAAGTACTTGGCAGGTTGCTATTTACAGCATGAAGTAATTAAATGACCCATGGATATAAAATAAAGACTCGTCTATGTTTTTTCACATGTTCTTTGTTTTTGAAAGAACACTAAGAAATATGCCTACCAGGTAGAGTATTTTAATTACATTTAGCAACTTTTGATTTTCTTAACTTTTGAAAAGTATTTTGAATGCTTTAATGATAGTAAAGGAAGTTTATAGAACCATCCAATGAAAATATACTTCTGTATATTATTCATTATTGATACATTTTATTTTGTTATAAAGTTTATGCATGACCTCTATTAAACTAAACCTTCCTTCCTTAAAAATGAAGTTTTATGCTTTTATTTTTCTTGCATTGTTTTTGCTGCTAAGATCCACCATCAACTTACCATGAATGGGTAGAAAGAATTATCAGGTCTAATAACACATTGGAATAATATTTAGGGAAATGGAGTTTTCAGTTTATTAATTGGTAAGTTATAGAGTAAGAACATAATATCTGTTTGTTGATGTTTTTACTCTGTCAATTTGCTCTAGCCATGAATACGTACTGACTTAGTAACAGTAATATGAATACAATTTGAATATTCAATCACATGTTCAGATAGTTCAAGATTCAGAAATGGTAAAGAGATATACACTGAGTGGCCAGGTTACTATGACCACCCCATCAGTACTTCGTTGGGCCACCTTTTGCCTTCAATACTGCGGCGATTCTTCTTGGCAGTGACTCCACGAGATGTTGAAAGGTGATGCGAGGAACCTGACACCGTGCCTGATGAATAGCACTGTCCAGTTCTGTGAGATTTGATGGTTGTGGAACCAGCTGCCTGATGGCTCTTTTAACTTCGTCCCACAAATGCTCAATTGGATTGAGATCTGCTGATTGTGGGGGCCATCTAAGCCAGGTAAATTCTCCCTCATGTTCTTGAAACCACTCCTGCACAATACGAGCACCGTCATGGCGCATTGTCTTGTTGGAAATTTTGCTGACCACTGGCCTTGTGTTCCTGTGCTAATTGAAGATATTTTATCTTGGTAACTGCAGACAGCAAAGGTGTTTGAATAGGCCTTCGGCTTCCATATCCTCAACGATGCAGTGTATGGCTAATTTGTCTACAAACGTCAGGTGGTCACAATAATCTGGCCACTCAGTGTATTTATTTATATATACCACATTCAAAGGCTGTTAAATCACATGGTTTACCCATATCTTCAGAAAAAAAAATCACTTCTACTGTCGTGGTAATGAACCTGCTTCCCTATTTACAATGGTCTGGCCCTCTAGCAACTTTAGCGTGAAATTGTAGCTAATTTGCCTACAAATGTCAGGTAGTCATAATAATCTGGCCACTCTGTAGTTTTCTCTGTCTTTTTGGCTGAAGAAAAATTTATCTTCTGTGACAGGGTCACTTGAGTGTAGTTTCTTGGTACACAAACTCAGGGCAATAGTTGCAGAATTGGAACCTGCCTAACCCACCTAGTATACATGGCTGATTCCTTGGAGCAAGTGAACCAATGTGCAACTCTTAAGGAAGTTGTCATTATTATTTGTGATAGCATTGCTACTAGTATAATTTCATTTCTTTTTGAATGAAGACCTGGGTAGAAGGAGCTAAGTGTTTTGGGTTAAGTGTAAGTCAGGGAGAAAGTGTGGGCAATTCTGAAGCAATTTCCAACCAAGACTGAAAAACATCATTTACCCTGAAATTGTGTGTGTGCGTTTGAGAACAGTAAGTATCTGAGTGTAAGGTAAGAAAACTGTAAGCTGGAGCCTGAGCATGGGCACCTTCGTGCGATTGAGCCTCCAGGGAGCCATGCCACAAGGGAAAGCACAAACAGGCTGCAGAAGGTTCCCTTCAAAGATACGTGTCAGGAAAGCAAGAAGCAAAGACAGCAGTCAGCACAGACTCAAGTTCCCAGTTGGCTCTATGCCCATCATTACAAGCAATCCCTTTTTGCCTGAATAAATTCTCAAGGATTTAAGGTTAACTGTGGGTTAAAGAAGCTTCAAAAGGGAAACAGGTAATAATACATTGGGGCACATAAATACCTAGATACTAAAAATAATTCTGTGAACCAGCAACTTCTGCAACACCATGGAGCTTGTTATAAATGGAGAATGGCTGGCCCCACCTCAAACCTACTGACACAGCATCTGTATTTTAACCATAATTCCTAGTTACTCATATACATAAGAAATTTTGAAAAGCACAATCAAGCAATTAATTCAAAAAGTGAAATATATATTTTCTGTATGTGGAATCAATCAAATACAACACATTAAAATTATTTTTCCATGTGTGTATTTATGATTGGATAAAATACACATGGTTATGGTCTCTGCCCTTTATTAAGCCAATATTTTGTTAAGAAGAGTAGCAGTGGTCAAAAATACAACCTCCCTCACCCCCTCCCCCACAACCAGCCATGCACTAATTTGTGCACTGGGCCTCTAGTAATAAAATAAAAATAATAGGATAGTGTAAAGAGTCTCTGAGACAACTTCAACTATATCAACATTCAGATCATGGGGATGCTGGAAGGAAAAGAGAGAGGGCAAGAAATTGAAAACCTATTTGAAAAAAATAATTACATAAAACTTCCCTTACCTGGTGAATAAAATAGACAGGAAAGTCCAGTAAGTGCAGAAAGTCCAAAATAAGAGGAACACAGAAAGGCCTATACTAGGACACATCATAATTAAAATGCCAAAGCTTTAAGACAAAGAGAAAATCTTAAAAGTAGTGATAGGACAGTTAGTTTCCTAAAAGGAAGCTCCCATAAGACTACCAGCTGATTTCTTAACAGCAAGGACCTACAACCAAGATTTCTCTACCTGGAAAAGCTGTCACTTAGAATTGAACGAATTATAAAGAGCTTCCCAGACAAGAAAAAGCTAAAGGAGCTCATCACCACCAAACCATATTACTTGAAATGTTAAAGGATCTTCCTTAAGAAGAAGAAGAAAAAATAATCAAAATATGCACAATAAAAGGCAATAAATACATATCTACCAAAACTGAATCTAAAAGGAAAAAAAAAAAACAATTAATGAACACGCAAGCAGAAATAGACTAAAATATACAAAGATCATTGTGATGGTTGCCCGATGGAAGGGGGATTGGGGAGATGGGTGAAAAAGGTGAACAGATTAAGGAGAACAAATTGGTAGTTACAGAATAGTCATGTGAATATAAAGTACAGCACAGGGAATATAGTTAATTTTACTCTAATAACTATGTATAGTGTCAGATAGGTACAAAATTTACCTGGATATCACTTAATAAGTTATATAATGTCTAATCACTGTGTGTACATATGAAACTAATATAAAATTGTATGCCAACTGTAATTGAAAATGAAAATAATGATTTAAACATGTTAATCAAATACTTACTATAGTTATTCAAAGAAAATCTAATATTTCTTACCCTTAAAAATTTAATATTTTAATATTCAGATATTTTCTTTTCCCTTAAAAGTCCCCTTAAATTGCAAGTCACATAAGTAATAGGCTAATCATAAATTATGAATATTCATTTATTAAAATAGTTTATTTATTTTTAAAAAAAGAGACAGCAAGAATTTATCATCCATTTAGCATCCCTTTTGGTTATATTTTTGGAAAGTGGTGTTTTTCCAGTCTACTTAATTAAAAAACTACTCCAACTGTATGCAAATACACTTTGCCGAAATGAAAAAAGCCTGTTTTTCAAGAATAAGTGTTATTATTCCCAGTTCCTATGACTGCCAATGAAGAAATCTATGACATAGTGAAAACCACTAGTTGATGTGCCTTTGTCACAACAGGACAGAGTAGAGACGATGAACTCTGTGTAGGGTGAACATAGGTCATTGTCCCTGGGCCCTTGAGGCTGCCTACGGGCAACTTAGTCACGTGTTTCCCCTACATTAAGAAACTTTAGGATAAAAAAAAATCCATCCATTGGTCAAAGAAGTAAGATTATAATAAGAATTGTGATCCCACTTCATAATTCAACTGATGAAAATAATGTAAAGAATAATTTGAATTGCTCTGAGGCATTCACCATAATATGTGCCTCACACGTCTATAGAGTGACAGATGGCTGCAAATTAATGAAAGGAAGATGCCAAAAAACACAGCAATTATTTCAGAATGAGTTTCCCAAAATATGACATATGGCTAGTAACAAATTCTGTGGTATGCTTGTTAAATTCATTAGGTGAGTTCTTGCTTCAACCTGTTGTTTCTTTTTTTATTATTATTATTCCTCCCTCCCCTTTTCTTTCCTTTCTTCTTACCTTATTCCTTCATTCATTTGTTCGTTCCTTCCTTCCTATATCCCTCCTCCTCCACCTTCTTCTTAATTTTCTCTCTCTCTCCCTCTCTTTCATTTTTGAATCTTCCTGACCCAGTATATAAAATCCCTGTAGTGAAGAAGTATTAAAAAAATATTTACTGATCATTATAATATGCCCAAAATATGATGGCAATGATTGACTGTTGCCCTTCAAATTTAATAGCAGCTCTTTTTTCCTTACCTCTTCATATTTTTCTTATTACATTACGTATGTCATAATAATTATTAAAAACATCTTGTTTCTAGAAATGGATTAAATCATCTGATATTTGTCATTATGGTCAACAACAACAAAAGAAAAATAGAGGTGCCAGAGAGAGCTTAAAGACTCATTTGATTTTCAATCATAAATGTTTTCTGAGTTTTGGGAATCTTACTAGTATATCTTTAAATGTAATTTCACAAGGAGATAAACAGCTTGAAGCCAGAGTTCCCACTACAAGAATTATTAGAAAAAAGGCCAATTAGTTCTCTAAACAATGTTATTTTATACACTTTAAATCTCCTTAATAATTGTGTTTAGATATGGACTCTCTCAGAAACAGAGTTTTGGGGGGGGAAATTATAGAATATGTATTTGTTTCAAACTTTCTATTACTCCATTAATGAAGAGGATCTGAGCATTAAGAAAAGTCCAAGCTAGAATTAAGCAGTATGTTTACCATTACTGTAGCTCTGAACTGTCCTGTTTTGTTTTAAACTAACTAGTCTTTGAAGGAAGCCATGCAAATTACCACAAGGCTTGACTTGAAAGAAATTATTTGGGCTTTCCAGGCCATATAATCCACAGCAATGTTGGCTACTTTAAACCATTCATTTTCACTGTGTCTTGCATTTCCTTTTATTGTTTTATTATGCATGCATACCTTAAAGCATATTTCTGCATTTTCTGTAACCCTTATTAAATTCTGTTCAATTTCCTTTGAAACTGTATGGAGTCTTAAGAGCATTGAGAATTACAATCTAAGAACTGAATTATGAACTCATGAGAAAGAACACTTGGATAATCTCTTGTCTTATAGACAATATAAATAAGGAACATAGAAAAAAATTCACAGAATCTAGTGTTATACATGTATTGGGTATTATGATTATTACTATTGTTATATTTTATTTAGAAATATGGAAACTTAATTTCCATAATTATAAGTATTCTAAAAATGTAATGATAAGTTTATACAATGTCTACCAACCTGTCATATTCTTTGTTTGTTTAACAATAATTTTCTCTGATTAATATTTGATTGTTTATTGTTTATTCATGTGTAGATATAGAGAAAAAAACAGCATCTTAGTCATATATTACTCTTGAAAAAAAAATCGCTTTATTTTTATTATAGATTCCAGAGTTAAATATTTGTATTTCCTCCAATATAAATTCAAAGTTCAATTTTCATAAGTCTGACTAGATTTGCAGTTTTCTCCAAAAACATTTGTTTCCATAGTTAGTGTTTTCCCATATACTTTTAAAATATGAAAATATAGACATTTAATATTTGTTGAACATAGTCACGATGTTGAAGGTTTTTAAAATTAAAAATAAATAATTTATATTGTATTATAACTATACCAGTGCCCCAGTGCAGGGATTCATGCACATAGAAAGGAAATTAATTAGAAGGTAACTGGTGAGGTGGGACTGGGTGAGACTGGCCAGACATACCCTGGAGCCAACCTCCTGAGATTCCTACCAGACAGCCCATCTTGGCTCGAAGGGCATCTGTCGAGTGAGCAGGGTCCTTCTGGCAGGTGGGGTCCCTCGGCCTGGCCGGTGGGGATCGGTTCGAATCCAGCTCTCCTACATCACTCAAAGGGTCCCAGATTGCGAGAGGATGGTTCTCAGGTGACACACCCCAAAATCAGGCTCCCTCCTCTCTGGTTCCAGGGTGCATCACCCAATAACCACCACTGCCAATTCATTGCAGCTCCACAGCTCCTGCATTGGGCGCCTGCCCCCTGGTGGTCAGTGCATGTCATACCTACCAGATGGTCACATGGTTGGATGGTCACTTAGCCTTTTATATATATAGACTAGAGGCCCGTTTCAGGAAGATTCCTGCAAGAATAGGGCTTCCTGTGGCTGGAGTGAAGTACAGAAGGGAGCAAAACCCACCGAGGCTGGCTTCGCTCCCGCTCCCAGCCACTGCGGCGGGTTTCCCCTCCCCCCTCCTGCCTCCCGCCTCTGCAGCCTTGGTTCCATTCCTGTCTCTGCCACCTCTACTTTGCTCCCTTCTGTAGCGCTTTGCTTCCAGTTGTCTTCAGTCTTCACTCCCAGCCGGTATATGCAAATTAACTGCCATCTTGGTTGGGGTAATTTGCATATAGCCACTCTTATTGCTGGTGGGCGTGGTTTAAGGCTTAGCAAAGGTATGGTAAATTTGCATGTTTGTCTTTTATTAGTGTAGATATTAGGTACTCAAATATTCTTTTTTTTAAAAATGTATATTTTATTGATTTTTCACAGAGAGGAAAGGAGGGGGATAGTTAGAAACATTGATGAGAGAGACACATCGACCAGCTGCCTCCTGCACACCCCCTATTGGGGATGTGCCCACAACCAAGGTACATGCCCTTGACAGGAATTGAACCTGGGACGCTTCAGTCCGCAGGCTAACGCTCTATCCATTGAGCCAAACCGGTTAGGGCGATACTCACATATTCTTCTTGGATACAAGGGGACACTGAGACTTAGAAAGTTTAAGTAAAGCCAAGCTCACTGAGTTAAGGATCAGAACTGGGAAGTGAGGCATGTGCATGGCCTCAGAGCTTCCTTCATCATCTTCAATCCCCCACTGCAATCATTCTTGTAAGAAGGGAAGATAATTTGCTATCCAATCAGAAAAAAATGAATACCTAAAGTACGTTCATACCCTATTTCCTGTTTTATATAGTGTGATTTTTAAACATTTCATAGATATGTAAGACATAAGGTCCATGTATTTCTAGCCAACCATTTTCCCTATTAACTGTGATTGAGAGTTTTCCATTCTCACATGTAACACATTTCAATTTTTTCTAATATTTTGCAATACTGTGTCTTTAATTAATTCTTCAGAAAGATTTTTCTAATTTCTAAAGTTCATTTTAAATATTACACTCAATGTTTATTTTTCTTATATGTAATAAAATAACACTTTTTCTGATAAAAGTATTGACTATTTTTAGAGGTCATTGGTAAGAATATTTATTTTAATGTTTCTTGAGACTGATATTTAACAATTGTACTTATTAACATAACAATAGATATATTGATAATTAAGTAGTTTGTCAATAAGACCTATATGAAATATAAATTTGAATGACAAAAAGGGGCACTATTCTATTCCATACCTCATGATAATGAAGCCATCCTAGCTCTGATAAAATATTTTCTACAAAATCTTTCTCATTTCTAACACCTTTTGTTTCTTATGCAGCAAAATATTTATTTCCAGGGTTGGATTAGCACAGAAGCAAAGATTTGTTCATGTATTTATTTATTTCTTCATTTTATATGAATCCACTAAATGTCTATTTAATCAGCTCAAAATATATTTACTTAATCTTAATCTTGAGTAGGATGTCATGCCAGTCACAGAGAACAGTGGAGCAAAAATATAAGATTAGAAAGGAGCACAGTCTGATCCTATCCATACTTCACTGTAACTCCCAAAGCCTCTATTTACTAGTGATTTGCTCTGAATGTGACTTGATAGTATTAGTCATTTCAATAAGACATAGCCTCAGGTGAAAAATAAATTTTTCCCTGAGTATATGACTTACTACCAAGAGGAAATATAATCAGTGACACAAATCAAAATCAATGTATGCAGCTTCCATATGATGTTTTCAGAGAGTGTTGAAATATCTATATCTATCTATATCTATCTATCTATCTATCTATCTATCTATCTATCTATATCTATATCTATATCTATCTATATCTATATCTATCTATATCTATATCTATATCTATATCTATATCTATGTTATTATAAATATATCTATATATATCTATATCTATCTATATATAAAAGCCTAAGTGACCATCTGACTGACCATCTGACCGGTAGCTATGATACTCAATGCCCACCAGGGGGCAAACGCTACAACTAGTTGCTATGATGTGCACTGACCACCAGGGGGCAGATGCTCAACATAAGAGCTGCTGAGCTAAGGTGAATTGGCAGCTGCGATTCTCAGGTGACACAACCAGAACCAGAGAGGAGGGAGCCTGATTCTTGGGTGTGTCACACGAGAACCACCCTCTCATAATCCAGGACCTCTCGGGGGATGTCAGAGAGCTGGTTTCGGCCTGATCCCCAGAGGCTAGGCCAAAGGACCTCACTGGTGCACAAATCTGTGCACCGGGCCTCTAGTAAAATATATAATACAAAAAATACATGATAAGAACATATGCATTGGCTTCAGGGACTGGATATGTTTTGGATGTCATTTAGATGAAGGATGCCTGTACTTCCCCAGGAAAACATTCTGCTCTCTCAAACGGAATTCTCCCACAATCTAACAGCAAATAATATCTTCTAAAAACAATATATATACCAACGCCTTTGAATATCAATTACTTTCACAGCAATTTTCATGGTCTCCAATTGCCCATGAAGCAGAGCCTTGAAACTCCTCCAGAACTTAGGTCACCTTCATACCAGCAGTCTGCTCAATCACCATCATGCTTACATATTGAAAGGCGGTCCTTGCTAAGTTAGCAGACATGTGAAAATGAAACAATCTAATTCAGCAATTTTCCACCTTTTTCATCCATGGAACACATAAATTAATTACTAAAATTCAGTGTCCTATCAAAAATATATGTTTTGCCAATCTAACAAAAAATAGGTATAATTTTGATTCATTCACATTTGATAGATATTGTTGTGTTGGCTTTTGTCAGTTTTTTTATTTGGCAATCTAAAGGAAAGGATGTTAGGGCCCTTGACTAACCTTGACTAAATAGTCAGGTATTGAAGGTTTAAAAACTGTTGTGCCACACTGGTTGAAAATCTCTGATATCACTATCAAAACCCTTTTCTTTTACCATTGCACTAAGAAAATAGAAAATATAAGTGTTTCCTCAGAATTTATATATAAGTATCTCTGCAAAACAAGAAAAGTCATGTAATGTGCTTCCTTAGACATATTTTTGTGTCTCTTAAAACATGTTTTATTTCTTTTTAATAAAATGTTTAGCAATTTTGTTATAAATAAAAAGTAAAGTTATCTATCTTTCTATTTTATGTATCTATCCCTCTTTTTGGTCCCCTTGCTTGTTAAAGTTATTTACCGGATATCTAATTGCCTTTATAAACACACATGTGCGTGGACACGCACACACATAAAAGTTGACTGAAAATTATGCAAAAATCTCCACATTCTCTTTGATTTTCTATATGTAATATCATGTTTTCTATGTATGAGATACCTTAAAATCATAATGGCCAAGGACTAAAATTCATTGCTGGAAAATTCTGAAAATATCAATTCCTTTACACACATCATATATACCTGGAATGACTATAAAATGTTAGTGAAGAATTTCAGTACTTCTTTATTCACTTCATTAGGTTTTACATCTATAGAAATAAAAATCATAGTTTCTTAAAATGACTCACTAAAAGATCTGTGTCTCCTGCCAGTTATATATATGCCAGCATGAGATAGGCATGGATTACAAAATAATAATCACTTTTTAATGTTAAAATGTAGGGAATTAAAAGAAAAAATACTAAGAATTCAAACATATAATTGAAGAATTAAATGAATTGAAATAATAATACATTTTCCTTTTTATGGTTTAGTGAAATTTATACAATTGACCAGCATAAACCAATCAAAATGTGGATGGTTAGGGAATTTTTATATTTCCTAAAACATGAAAATGTTGCTTAAGAGTTTAAAGGACTTTCATTTTGGTCCTGTTGCTATTATTCTGGAACTGTGCTAACTGGGACAAGTGAGTAAATATATATGAGTAACATATAACATATATATTTACATTTATACATCTTTACATACATATATAGTTATAAATGTTTATTTTATGTGGTTATATATTTATGTAGTAAGTACATGTCTTTATTTCTTCATTTATAAATCAAACATATGAAAGGACTACTATTTATATATCACCCTAAGGAAATCATAAACTCATAAATATTTTGAGTTGATTGATTAACATCACAGGGCAAAGTAGAGTTTCATTGAATGCTTTAAAGTCTCCAGAAATTTTTTAAAAATTACATATCCATTCCCCCTGCTGTTTATAAAATGACCTATTATGATTTGTCTTCCTCACATGATTAGGACTTCCTTCAGAACCACAGACTTCCATGTTCTCAGTAGAGAGGCAGTATGCACTGTGGTCTATTAAATAAAAAAGAAATTAAGAATCAAGTTAATTAATAAGAGATTATTGTGCTACCTATCCAAAATTTTAATAGACAATGTAAAAAACTGAGATGAAAAAACATTTCTCATTGTAAAATATTGATTTGATTATTACTATAATTCACTGCTCTATTTAATCTCAAGGCAATCTCAATTTTGTGAGATCGCATGTATCAGACAAAGATGCTTCTATTCAGATAACCTATCTACACTAATAAAAGACAAAGATGCTAATTGATGGTACCTTTGCTATGCCCACCAGCCAATCAGAAGAATATGCAAATTAACCCAATAAAGATGGCCGTTAAATTTGCATACTGCAGGTGGGGCGGGCAGCGCCAGATGCCTCCTGCGGGATCCAGGCCACAGAGCTGGGACCGGGGAGGAGGGGCGGGCAGTGCCAGAAGCCACCGTGGGATCCGGGCCACAGATCAGGGACTGGGGAGGCGGGGCAGGCAGCACCAGACGCCACCCGGGGAGGCGGAGCTGATGGTCGCCTTGGCCAGATTCTGGGAGTCCCCTGCCCAGACCTAATACCCTCTGGCCTGAGCAGGGGCAGAGCCTGCAGCCAGTGATCTCATGGGCCTGGGGGTCCCCTACCCAGGCCTAACACCCAGCCTAAGGCCTTAGGCCTGGGCAAGGGCTGAGCTGGGGATCGGAGTGAACTACAGAGGAAACACCTTTTCTGACGGCTCATTAGCTAAGCTCCCTGTATGCCACTGGTAATATTCTTAGTAACTTGGGTAATAAGAACCCAAGAAGGTGATGTAGGGTTTTTCCACCTCACTCCTGGAGAAAAAAAGGAAGGTCTGCTGCTGGAGGGGCTAAGAAATATCATATCCTGCCCTAGTTGATTTGGCTCAGTAAATAATGCCTTGGCCTGCCTACCACAGGGTCTGGATTCAATTCTGACCAAGGGCATGTACCTAGGTTCCAGGCTCTTCCCTGGCTGGGGCCCAGGTCAGTGCTCATGCAGGAGGCAACCAATCAAAGTGTTCCTCTCACTTTGATGTTTCTCTCTGTCTTTCCCTTTCTTTTCCACATTCTCTAAAAATCAATGGAAACATCTTCTCAGGTGAGGATAATAAAAAAAAAATAATAAAGAAATGTCATATCCTATGAAAGACACATCTTGAAAATGCCTAAAGAAAGTTGTCATTTTTTTCATGGTGAAGGGACTGGAGTCCATGTTGATGAAAACACCTTGGTGGCTGCGGTGACTGGCAGTGGCTGTAGCAGCAGTGGAGTGACGGGGCTGGTGCCTTCCCCTAATCAGCCTGGTTGCCTCCCACAAAGGGAGGCCAGACTGCAGCTTAGGCCCACTCCCCAAGGGGAGCAGCGAGTGGGCCTAAGCCATCAGTAGGACATCCCCTGAGGGCTCCCAGTATGTGAGAGGGGGCAGGCTGGGCTGAGGGACCCACCCCCAGTGCACGAATTTTGTTCACCGGGCCCCTAGTATATATATAAAAGCCTAAGAGACCGAATCACCAAACGACCGAATGATCAGTCAACCAGTAGCTATGACACACACTGACCACCAAGGGGCAGACATTCAACGCAGGAGCTTCCCCCTGGTGGTCAGCATGCTCCCACAGCGGAAGCACCTCTTAGCTGACCAATGGGTGCCAGATGCAGGGCTCATGGCTGGCAAGCATAGCTGTGGTAGTGTGAGGCCCTTCCATGAACACTCCCCCTGCATGCCCCTCTCATCTGGACTGGGACCAGGATCAGGACTGGTATTGGGACTGACTGGTCACAGCTGCTTCTCGGTTATGGGTGCACCAGTATTGCCCTAGGGCAGGCACATGGAAACCACAGTGGAGTGGCATCCAGCCTACTGAGCAGTGTTGGTGACAGGCACAGTGGGGCCAGGATGAATGGGAGTGGTGCAGTGCCTGGCCTGGACTCGGACTACTCCCCAGCCTCCTGCCACTCTGCACACTACTACGCACACTACTACCTCCCTCAGGGGATGTAGGACTGCTGGTTTCAGCTGATCCCCACAGGCCAGGCCAAGGGACCCTACCCGTGCCCAAATCCATGCACCAAGCCTCTACTTCTAAAATAAGAAAGTAAATTAAAAGAATCTAAATTCAAATGTTTAGTTCATAAAAGACACCCTGTGTCATAAATGTTTCCCTCCACGCCCCGTGTGGTTCAGGGTTCAGGATCTGGAAGAGGAGCCGCACACAAATGAAAGAGAAAAGACAAGAGATAATTTGGGAATATTGGGGTCCAGGTGGGTAAGTCCAACTCAAGAGGAAAGACTTCCACTGGTGCTCAGGCGGCACCAACCTTTTATAGTCAGAGGTAAACAAGGTAGTGGTCACCATAGTTACAGAGTTCTTGTGAGTTTCACTTGTTTTGACCATAGTTACACTTCCTGCACTTCCCTCAGACCATTAGCTTCCCAGATAAGATCTGGGAGTGTTATAAGGTCAAGCTTAATTATGCTAAGAGGACTGAGCCCTCTAAGCTGGGACTTGTTTGTGACTTTGCCAGCAGGTCAGTCCGAGGCTCAACCCTATATTGGGTCCCCACAACTCTGGAATTTGAAATACATTAAACATATATTAAGCCTATTTTGATTTAAATTCAAACTACTAAAGCAATGAAACTTAACAAACCTATTCTTTGCTTACTGATTAAGTTTCTTACTAATTTTTTTAGTCTGGATGCAGTAATAAAAATGGATCATTAGTAGATAACATGGCATTGAACCATTATTGGCACAAAGATCATTACTGCTGATTCATTACCAAAAAGTGAAAGGAAGTATCTTAGCCAGGCCATTATTGGAAAACAGAATGATTTATACTTCCCAGCATGATACAGTTTTTAAAAATAATTTAGATATTTTGCATTTAAGCCTCTTTTATGTAAAATATCTATAATTCTTCTTTATTCTATGTTCAAATTTGATATATTTACATGAACAATTTTGAATACAACATATTTAAATCAAATATTAGAGGGACAAGATTAGTGCTTCCTTTACATTATTTTCCCAAGTAAATATAGAAAAAAATGACAACTGTAACACTAAAGGATATTAACCAGCATCATTACAGGGGATTGCCGACAAGAAAGCTCTTCCTTTATTACCTTTTATCTCAAAAGTAAATTGAATGTGGGAAAGGGAAAAAAATAATGAAAAAAAATGAAAAAAAAGATTGTTAAAAAGAAAATAATGTTGGTTCTTGGGCTTTATGTAGAGTGACAAACTAGGTCTTCATGATGTAAACATTTCAAATGAAAATGCTTCTGGATTTTTAAAGGGCAATGTAGTTTTACAAACAGCAGTGTGGTGGAAAGTGGGAAGGAGGTGGGGATTGAAGGCGCTCCTAATATATGATGGAAGGAGAAGATTTGACTTTGGGTGGTGGGCACAGAGTGCAATATAAAAATCTTGTAACATAGAAACCCACACCTGAAACCTGTATGATCATATTAACCAATGTCACCCCAATAAATTTAATAAAAAATAAAATAAACGGCAATGTAGTTTTACCACTAGATTTGTTTACTTATTTAGTTGCTATTCATCATTATAAGTACTCTCCTGAGTTAGAAAAATGAATGGTTGTTTTATATATACATGATAAATCCTGAAAAATACTGTACCTTATAAAATTTCAAAATAATTGTTAATCATCACATATTTAGACTATGTATTTATTTAATTGTGGCAAGTGGAGCAACGTTAAATAAATTATATTCTATCTTCAGGCAAAACTCATTTCAATTAAGAATCAACATTTTGTAAGTGCTTACTATTTGTTATTGTATTAAAACAGCTCTTGTGATACCATAAGGTTTCACTGGAATGGCCCTAGTGGAACTGAAACTGTTGTTAGAAACATGTTGGATTGTGCCTTTGGCAAAACCTTCTGCATTTGCTTTCACTGTATTAATCCATTATCTAGAGCTCATGTCACTAGTCCCACACAATGATTTAAAATGTTTGCTGCAAAGATTTTTTTTAAATGTATCAGCCATTTCTCTTTTTTCAGATCCATAAAGAGATTAAATATTATATTCAAAAATTACATTTAGTGTATTGAACATGACAAAATATTTAACCTACTGTTATCAATGAATAATTTATGTATTTGATGATTAAGTAAATATCTATTTTCTGCATTGTATCAGATTACTTAGAATGTATGATTGTTTTGCTTTTTTAAAATTTATCTTTATTGTTGAAAATATTACAGATGTCCCCTTTTTACACCCCATTGAGCCTTTTTACCCTGCACTCCACTCCCCATCCTACAACCCAGGCCTTCTCCACATTTGTGTGTCCATGGGTTTATGTAAAAACCCATATAAATTCTTTGGTTAATCTCTTCCCGTCCAACCCTTTCCTCTGAGATTCTAATTCTGTTTTTATTATTAGCCACTTTTAAAGTAGCATCCTAATTGAATTACATTTTTGCTTATAATTGAGCATATTGTTTTATTAAACAAAGTTTTATAAAAAATTCATATGTAAACATATATGAATTTATATATATATATTTTGTATTTTAACAAAATATTTGATCTTATATTTGCAACTGACTTTTTTATTAGTGTATTAGGGATAACTATTTAGGTTTCTTTTCTTCTCTTTTCTTCTCTGTCTCCATTTCTGTGTCTCAATATGTTGATAACTATTTTCCTCATTTGTTTAAGTCTTTGCTAACATCAGCAATACTGTCCAGTTTTAAGCATCTCCATAATATTTCAGTGTATTGGTTATTACAGATAATATGGTAATAATAATTATTTTATATTCTCATATAAAATTGCACCTTAATTTCTATAAGATAAATGCATATACTAAGCTTTCTGCTCACAGGCTATGTGTATTTTTTAATTTCTGGTGAATCATGCCAGTTCATCTTTCATAAAAATCATACATTTTAATATTCTCACAATCAGTGTACAGGATGGGGAAAAGGTAGGTTTACAATCAATCGTTCATATGGAAAATCTATCCTATCTAATAATAGACAAACATGGTAATTAACCGTACCTCTGACATGCTTCCCATTGGCTAATCAGGGCGATATGCAAATTAACTGCCAACCAAGATAGCAGCTGGCAGCCAGGAAGCTGAAGCGAACAGGAGGCTTGCTTGTTCCAGTGATGGAGGAAGCCAAGGTTCCCTGCCTGCCGCTGCCGGCCTCTGAGCTGCAGTCTGAGAAACAATATTGCAATTATAGAAACTAAACAAGCTCCAGATAGCTGCTTTCAGCCAGCCAGCCTCAGAGCTTAGAGTGGCAGTGATGGCAACAGTGTTTTAATTATAGAAGCTAAACAAAGCCCAGATACCTGCTTTCAGCAGCTGAGGCCTCAAGCTGGCAGC